>NC_082708.1:0-335694 GCF_030144855.1 Hypanus sabinus
TGAGTGTGAGGGCAGCTTGTTGTTCTTGGTGTCGGATTTGGGAGGTCCTGGAGTCTCCGAGCCTCCCGGACGTCCACATCTGCGCCAGGTGCACCGAACTGCAGCTCCTGAGGGACTGAGTTAGGGAACTGGAGCTGCAGCTCGATGACCTTCGCCTGGTCAGGGAGAGTGAGGAGGTGATTGAGAGGAGTTACAGGCAGGTGGTCACTCCGGGGCCACGGGAGGCAGATAGGTGGGTCACGGTCAGGAAGGGGAAGAGGCAGGTACTAGAGAGTACCCCGGTGGCTGTACCCCTTGACAATAAGTACTCATGCTTGAGTACTGTTGGGGGGGACAGCCTACCTGGTGGAAGTGACAGTGGCCGGGCCTCCGGCACAGAGGACGGGCCCTGTAGCTCAGAAGGGTAGGGATAGAAGAAAGAGGACCATAGTAATAGGGGACTCAATAGTCAGGGTTCAGACAGGCGGTTCTGTGGAGGTGATCGGGAGTCCCGGATGGTAGTTTGCTTCCCTGGTGCCAGGGTTCGGGACGTTTCTGATCGCGTCCAAGATATCCTGAAGTGGGAGGGTGAGGAGCCAGAGGTCGTGGTACATGTAGGTACCAATGACATAGGTAGGAAAGGGGAAGAGGTCCTGAAACGAGAGTATAGGGAGTTAGGAAGGCAGTTAAGAAGAAGGACCGCAAAGGTAGTAATCTCGGGATTACTGCCTGTGCCACGCGACAGTGAGAGTAGGAATAGAATTAGGTGGAGGATGAATGCGTGGCTGTGGGATTGGAGCAGGGGGCAGGGATTCAAGTTTCTGGATCATTGGGACCTCTTCTGGGGCAGGCGTGACCTGTTCAAGAAGGACGGGTTACACTTGAATCCTGGGTGGACCAATATCCTAGCGGGGAGGTTTGCTAGGGCTACAGAGCAGACTTTAAACTAGTAAGATGGGGGGGGGCAGGAATCAATTTGAGGAAACCATGGGAGAGGAGGTTAGTTCACCAGTGGAGCAAGTAAAGAGACAGTGTGTGAGGGAGGAAAGGCAGGTGATGGAGAAGGGATGCGCTCAGCCCGAAGATGTAGGGGAGAAGAAAGAAAAGGATAATAAATTTGAATGCATTCTTAGGGATGAAAAGAGAGGAGAAGGTGGAGAGTATCTTAAATGTATCTATTTTAATGCTAGGAGCATTGTAAGAAAGGTGGATGAGCTTAAAGCATGGATTGATACCTGGAATTATGATGTTGTAGCTATTAGTGAAACATGGTTGCAGGAAGGGTGTGATTGGCAACTAAATATTCCTGGATTTAGTTGCTTCAGGTGTGATAGAGTAGGAGGGGCCAGAGGAGGAGGTGTTGCATTGCTTGTCTGAGAAAATCTTATGGCGGTGCTTTGGAAGGATAGATTAGAGAGCTCCTCTAGGGAGGCTATTTGGGTGGAGTTGAGGAATGGGAAAGGTGTAGTAACACTGATAGGAGTGTATTATAGGCCACCTAATGGGGCGCGTGAGTTGGAAGAGCAAATGTGTAAGGAGATAGCAGATATTTGTAGTAAACACAAGGTGGTGATTGTGGGAGATTTTAATTTTCCACACGTAGACTGGGAAGCTCATTTTGTAAAAGGGCTGGATGGTTTAGAGTTTGTGAAATGTGTGCAGGATAGTTTTTTGCAACAATACATAGAAGTGCTGACTAGAGATGGGGCAGTGTTGGATCTCCTGTTAGGGAATGCGATAGGTCAGCTGACAGATGTATGTGTTGGGGAGCACTTCGGGTCCAGTGATCACAATAGCATTAGCTTCAATATAATTATGGAGAAGGACAGGACAGGACCTAGAGTTGAGATTTTTGATTGGAGAAAGGCAAACTTTGAGGAGATGCGAAGGGATTTAGAGAGAGTGGATTGGGTCAAGTTGTTTTATGGGAAGGATGTAATAGAGAAATGGAGGTCATTTAAGGGTGAAATTATGAAGGTACAGAATCTTTATGTTCCTGTTAGGTTGAAAGGAAAGGTTAAAGGTTTGAAAGCACCACGGTTTTCAAGAGATATTAGAAACTTGGTTCGGAAAAAGAGGGATGTCTACAATAGATATAGGCAGCATGGAGTAAAGGAATTGCTCGAGGAATATAAAGAATGTAAAAGGAATCTTAAGAAAGAGATTAGAAAAGCTAAAAGAAGATACGAGGTTGGTTTGGCAAATAAGGTGAAAGTAAATCCGAAAGGTTTCTACAGTTATATTAAAAGCAAGAGGACAGTGAGGGATAAAATTGGCCCCTTAGAGAATCAGAGTGGTCGGCTATGTGTGGAGCCGAGGGAGATGGGAGAGATTTTTAACGATTTCTTCTCTTCGGTATTCACTAAGGAGAAGGATATTGAATTGTGTAAGGTGTGGGAAACAAGTAAGGAAGTTATGGAACCTATGACAATTAAAGAGGTGGAGGTACTGGCGCTTTTAAGAAATTTAAAAGTGGATAAATCTCCGGGTCCTGACAGGATATTCCCCAGGACCTTGAGGGAAGTTTGTGTAGAAATAGCAGGAGCTCTGACGGAGATCTTTAATATGTCATTAGAAACGGGGATTGTGCCGGAGGATTGGCGCATTGCTCATGTGGTTCCATTGTTTAAAAAGGGTTCTAGAAGTAAGCCTAGCAATTATAGACCTGTCAGTTTGACATCAGTGGTGGGTAAATTAATGGAAAGTATTCTTAGAGATAGTATTTATAATTATCTGGATGGACAGGATCTGATTAGGAGTAGCGAGCATGGATTTGTGCGTGGAAGGTCATGTTTGACAAACCTTATTGAATTTTTTGAAGAAGTTACGAGGAATGTTGACGAGGGTAAGGCAGTGGATGTAGTCTATATGGACTTCAGCAAAGCCTTTGACAAAGTTCCACATGGAAGGTTAGTTAAGAAGGTTCAGTCGTTAGGTATTGATGCTGGAGTAATAAAATGGATTCAACAGTGGCTAGATGGGAGATGCCAGAGAGTAGTGGTGGATAATTGTTTATCGGGATGGAGGCCGGTGACTAGCGGGGTGCCTCAGGGATCTGTTTTGGGCCCAACGTTGTTTGTAATATACATAAATGATCTGGATGATGGGGTGGTAAATTGGATTAGTAAGTATGCCGATGATACTAAGGTAGGAGGTGTTGTGGATAATGAGGTGGGTTTTCAAAGCTTGCAGGGAGATTTACGCCGGTTAGAAGAATGGGCTGAACGTTGGCAGATGGAGTTTAATGCTGAGAAGTGTGAGGTTCTACATTTTGGCAGGAATAATCCAAATAGAACATACAGGGCAAATGGTAGGGCATTGAGGAATGCAGTGGAACAGAGAGATCTAGGAATAACAGTGCATAGTTCCCTGAAGGTGGAGTCTCATGTAGATAGGGTGCTGAAGAAGGCTTTTGGAACGCTGGCCTTTATAAATCAAAGCATTGAGTACAGAAGTTGGGATGTAATGTTAAGGTAAGGCCAAATTTGGAATATTGTGTGCAGTTCTGGTCACCGAATTATAGGAAAGATATCAATAAATTAGAGAGAGTGCAGAGACGATTTACTAGGACGTTACCTGGGTTTCAGCACTTAAGTTACAGAGAAAGGTTGAACAAGTTAGGTCTCTATTCATTGGAGCATAGAAGGTTGAGGGGGGATTTGATCGAGGTATTTAAAATTTTGAGAGGGATAGATAGAGTTGACGTGAATAGGCTGTTTCCATTGAGAGTAGGGGAGATTCAAACGAGAGGACATGATTTGAGAGTTAGGGGGCAGAAGTTTAAGGGAAACATGAGGGGGTATTTCTTTACTCAGAGAGTGATAGCTGTGTGGAATAAGCTTCCTGTAGAAGTAGTAGAGGCCAGTTCAGTTGTGTCATTTAAGGTAAAATTGTATAGGTATATGGACAGGAAAGGAGTGGAGGGTTATGGGCTGAGTGCGGGTAGGTGGGACTAGGTGAGATTAAGAGTTCGGCACGGACTAGGAGGGCCGAGATGGCCTGTTTCCGTGCTGTGATTGTTATATGATAAGATGCACAGGCAGACTGGGCAGCCAGACTTATGGACTTCTTCCCAGGGTGGACATGGCTTATAATAGAAAACATAATTTAAAAGTGATTGGAGGAATGTGTGGGGGGGATGTCAGAGGTAGGCATTTACACAAAGTGGTAGGTGCCTGGACACCCTGCCACGACATTTAAGATGCTCTTAGATCAGCAAATGGATAATATTAAAATGGAGGGGAGGGAAGGGTTTGATTGATCTAAGAGTAGTTTAAAAAGCTGGCACAACATTGTGGGCCAAAGAGGCTATACTGTGCTGTAATGTTCTAACACAGCAGGTCAGGCAGTATCCAGTTGAACAGAAGGGTCTTGTACTGAAACGTCGACTGTTTACTCCCTTCCATGGACGCTGCTGGACCTGCTGAGCTCCTTCAGCATTTTGTGTGTGTTGCTGTGGATTTCCAGCTTCTGCAGAATCTCATGTCTCAGACATACCTTGTGTCGTAGGGAACTCGGGGCAGTGAAATGAACAACCGTCTCACCTACAAGGTGCTCGAGCAGGGTCTCTGCATCACCCCAGGTCGCCTGCAACTTCCGCTGAATATCAAGGGCAGCGAAGAGATCTGCCTGTGTCCTGTTATAGAGTCAAAGAGTCATAGAGAAGTACAGCACCAAAACAGACCCTTTGGCCCATCTAGTCCATGCTAAAACCATCAACCGGCACCGGGACCATAATCCTCCATATCCCTAGATGGGGGCAGTGGATGACTGATGAGCCGAAGGGAAGTCTGTGGTGGATAATTGGTGGGCTGAGGGGTAGTGTGTGGGGACGAGGATGGTGGGTGATTGGGGGGGCCGCAGGTGATTGGTGGAATGGGAAAAGGAGGGGAGAGGTGGTGGAGACAGGTACAGTGGGTTTGAATGGAAGGGGAGTAGCGTCGGATGTTGAGCACTGGAGTCTGGGAGGGGTGGAGGCAGATACGTAGTAACATGGTGACAACTTGTGCTGAGATCTGCTAAATTCGGGCAAGTAGGATGAGTAAGGAAGGCTGTGGCGGGGGCCACTGACCTTCAGGGGTGTTTGACAGCTCTGTCTCCACCCCTCCAACCCGCCGTCAGACAGTCAAGGACTTTTAATAATCGTACAACATAGAAACAGGCCCTTCGGCCCATCCAGTCCGGGCCAAATTTATTGACCTGTACACGGACCTTAGCCTCCTTATGCCTCCCATCCATGTATCTATCTAAACTTCTCTTAAAGGTTGAAGAAGTCCCTCACTCTCACCACCCTCTAAGTGCTGTTATCCCCTTAAATATTTCACCTTTCACCCTAACCTATGACCTGTCAGATGGCCTCATGTGGTATTGGGTGCACGTGTATGTGAGGCACTCACCAGCGGTAGGAGCGAGCCTGTGCCCAGAGGCTGTAGTGCTGGCGATGGAGGAGAACGGCATGCAGGAGGCTGAGGAGACTCCCGGCTGCCGCTCCTGGCTGTTTCCGCTCCCTTTGCTCGGTCTGCGCTTGGGTATAGGTGCGTATCAGTGTGCTCTGTAGCGAAGATGGAGTCTCGATCACTAGCTTCTCTGTGTACCGGCGGATCACTCCTGCAACACAGGGCCACTTGTCCCAAGGTCAATCTTCAGAGGCATGTTGGGAGGGGTGTGTGGCAAGCTGGGCTTGAATTCAGAGGTAACCCCCACAGATAGGTGCCCCGACACTGACCTCGCAGATCTACCCCACCCCGCCCCGCCTCCCACACACACAGCCACACTCACCGGGCAGAGAGCAGTCCGTTTCATTCCGGCAGGTGAACCAGAGACGGAAATCCGAGTGGATTCTCTCCCCGGATTCCGTCACCATCATTGGGTCAGGTTTTCCTGCTTCCTCGCAGGGACCTTCTTCCCTCGGAGCCGTGGGCCCAGCCGCGTTGATGACTTGGAGGAAGAAGAATGTATCAGTCGTTGTCGTTCACGTTTTAAAGTCTGTCCGGTTACTGTTTGTAAGTTGGTCGCTATCTGCCCAGGAGTGTGTGACAGGACAGTGTGGAGGGAGCTTCACTGTATCTGACCGTGGGACTCTGATGGGACAGTGTAGAGGGCGTTTCACTCTGTATCTGATCCCGGGAGTGTGTGACAGGACAGTGTGGAGGGAGCTTCACTGTATATGACCGTGGGACTCTGATGGGACAGTGTAGAGGGCGTTTCACTCTGTATCTGATCCCGGGAGTGTGTGACAGGACAGTGTGGAGGGAGCTTCACTGTATCTGACCGTGGGACTCTGATGGGACAGTGTAGAGGGTGTTTCACTCTGTATCTGATCCCGGGAGTGTGTGACAGGACAGTGTGGAGGGAGCTTCACAGTATCTGACCGTGGGACTCTGATGGGACAGTGTAGAGGGCGTTTCACTCTGTATCTGATCCTGGGAGTGTGTGACAGGACAGTGTGGAGGGAGCTTCACTGTATCTGATCCCGGGAGTGTGTGACAGGACAGTGTGGAGGGAGCTTCACTGTATCTGACCGTGGGACTCTGATGGGACAGTGTAGAGGGCGTTTCACTCTGTATCTGATCCCGGGAGTGTGTGACAGGACAGTGTGGAGGGAGCTTCACTGTATCTGACCGTGGGACTCTGATGGGACAGTGTAGAGGGCGTTTCACTCTGTATCTGATCCCGGGAGTGTGTGACAGGACAGTGTGGAGGGAGCTTCACTGTATCTGACCGTGGGACTCTGATGGGACAGTGTAGAGGGCGTTTCACTCTGTATCTGATCCCGGGAGTGTGTGACAGGACAGTGTGGAGGGAGCTTCACTGTATCTGATCCCGGGAGTGTGTGACAGGACAGTGTGGAGGGAGCTTCACTGTATCTGACCGTGGGACTCTGATGGGACAGTGTAGAGGGCGTTTCACTCTGTATCTGATCCCGGGAGTGTGTGACAGGACAGTGTGGAGGGAGATTCACTCTGTATCTGATCCCAGGAGTGTGTGACAGGACAGTGTGGAGGGAGATTCACTCTGTATCTGATCCCAGGAGTGTGTGACAGGACAGTGTGGAGGGAGTTTCACTCTGTATCTGATCCCAGGAGTGTGTGACAGGACAGTGTGGAGGGAGTTTCACTCTGTATCTGATCCGGGGAGTGTGTGACAGGACAGTGTGGAGGGAGATTCACTCTGTATCTGATCCCGGGAGTGTGTGACAGGACAGTGTGGAGGGAGCTTCACTGTATCTGACCGTGGGACTCTGATGGGACAGTGTAGAGGGCGTTTCACTCTGTATCTGATCCCGGGAGTGTGTGACAGGACAGTGTGGAGGGAGCTTCACTGTATCTGACCGTGGGACTCTGATGGGACAGTGTAGAGGGCGTTTCACTCTGTATCTGCCCAGGAGTGTGTGACAGGACAGTGTGGAGGGAGCTTCACTGTATCTGACCGTGGGACTCTGATGGGAAAGTGTAGAGGGCATTTCACTCTGTGTCTGACCCCGAGAGTGTGTGATGGGATGGTGTGGAGGGAGATTCACTCTGAGTCTGACCCCGGGAGTGTGTGACAGGACAGTGTGGAGGGAGATTCACTCTGTATCTGATCCCAGGAGTGTGTGACAGGACAGTGTGGAGGGAGATTCACTCTGTATCTGATCCCAGGAGTGTGTGACAGGACAGTGTGGAGGGAGTTTCACTCTGTATCTGATCCCGGGAGTGTGTGACAGGACAGTGTGGAGGGAGCTTCACTGTATCTGACTGTGGGACTCTGATGGGACAGTGTAGAGGGCGTTTCACTCTGTATCTGATCCCGGGAGTGTGTGACAGGACAGTGTGGAGGGAGATTCACTCTGTATCTGATCCCGGGAGTGTGTGACAGGACAGTGTGGAGGGAGCTTCACTGTATCTGACCGTGGGACTCTGATTGGACAGTGCAGAGGGCGTTTCACTCTGTATCTGATCCCGGGAGTGTGTGATAGGACAGTGTGGAGGGAGCTTCACTGTATCTGACCGTGGGAATCTGATGGGACAGTGTAGAGGGCGTTTCACTCTGTATCTGCCCAGGAGTCTGTGACAGGACAGTGTGGAGGGAGCTTCACTGTATCTGACCGTGGGACTCTGATGGGAAAGTGTAGAGGGCATTTCACTCTGTGTCTGACCCCGGGAGTGTGTGATGGGATGGTGTGGAGGGAGATTCACTCTGTGTCTGACCCCGGGAGTGTGTGACAGGACAGTGTGGAGGGAGATTCACTCTGTATCTGATCCCAGGAGTGTGTGACAGGACAGTGTGGAGGGAGATTCACAGTATCTGACCGTGGGACTCTGATGGGAAAGTGTAGAGGGCGTTTCACTCTGTATCTGCCCAGGAGTGTGTGACAGGACAGTGTGGAGCGAGCTTCACTGTATCTGACCGTGGGACTCTGATGGGAAAGTGTAGAGGGCGTTTCACTTTGTATCTGCCCAGGAGTGTGTGACAGGACAGTGTGGAGGGAGCTTCACTCTGTATCTGATCCCGGGAGTGTGTGACAGGACAGTGTGTAGGGAGCTTCACTGTATCTGACCGTGGGACTCTGATGGGACAGTGTAGAGGGCGTTTCACTCTGTATCTGATCCCGGGAGTGTGTGACAGGACAGTGTGGAGGGAGCTTCACTGTATCTGACCGTGGGACTCTGATGGGACAGTGTAGAGGGCGTTTCACTCTGTATCTGATCCCGGGAGTGTGTGACAGGACAGTGTGGAGGGAGCTTCACTGTATCTGACCGTGGGACTCTGATGGGACAGTGTAGAGGGCGTTTCACTCTGTATCTGATCCCGGGAGTGTGTGACAGGACAGTGTGGAGGGAGCTTCACTGGATCTGACCGTGGGACTCTGATGGGAAAGTGTAGAGGGCGTTTCACTCTGTATCTGCCCAGGAGTGTGTGACAGGACAGTGTGGAGGGAGCTTCACTGTATCTGACCGTGGGACTCTGATGGGAAAGTGTAGAGGGCATTTCACTCTGTGTCTGACCCCGGGAGTGTGTGACAGGACAGTGTGGAGGGAGCTTCACTGTATCTGACCGTGGGACTCTGATGGGATAGTGTAGAGGGCGTTTCACTCTGTATCTGATCCCGGGAGTGTGTGACAGGACAGTGTGGAGGGAGCTTCACTGTATCTGACCGTGGGACTCTGATGGGACAGTGTAGAGGGCGTTTCACTCTGTATCTGATCCCGGGAGTGTGTGACAGGACAGTGTGGAGGGAGCTTCACTGTATCTGATCCCGGGAGTGTGTGACAGGACAGTGTGGAGGGAGCTTCACTGTATCTGACCGTGGGACTCTGATGGGACAGTGTAGAGGGCGTTTCACTCTGTATCTGATCCCGGGAGTGTGTGACAGGTCAGTGTGGAGGGAGATTCACTCTGTATCTGATCCCAGGAGTGTGTGACAGGACAGTGTAGAGGGAGTTTCACTCTGTATCTGATCCCAGGAGTGTGTGACAGGACAGTGTGGAGGGAGTTTCACTCTGTATCTGATCCCGGGAGTGTGTGACAGGACAGTGTGGAGGGAGATTCATTCTGTATCTGATTCCGGGAGTGTGTGACAGGACAGTGTGGAGGGAGCTTCACTGTATCTGACCGTGGGACTCTGATGGGACAGTGTAGAGGGCGTTTCACTCTGTATCTGATCCCGGGAGTGTGTGACAGGACAGTGTGGAGGGAGCTTCACTGTATCTGACCGTGGGACTCTGATGGGACAGTGTAGAGGGCGTTTCACTCTGTATCTGCCCAGGAGTGTGTGACCGGACAGTGTGGAGGGAGCTTCACTGTATCTGACCGTGGGACTCTGATGGGAAAGTGTAGAGGGCATTTCACTCTGTGTCTGACCCCGGGAGTGTGTGATGGGATGGTGTGGAGGGAGATTCACTCTGTGTCTGACCCCGGGAGTGTGTGACAGGACAGTGTGGAGGGAGATTCACTCTGTATCTGATCCCGGGAGTGTGTGACAGGACAGTGTGGAGGGAGTTTCACTCTGTATCTGATCCCGGGAGTGTGTGACAGGACAGTGTGGAGGGAGCTTCACTGTATCTGACCGTGGGACTCTGATGGGACAGTGTAGAGGGCGTTTCACTCTGTATCTGATCCCGGGAGTGTGTGACAGGACAGTGTGGAGGGAGCTTCACTGTATCTGACCGTGGGACTCTGATGGGACAGTGTAGAGGGCGTTTCACTCTGTATCTGCCCAGGAGTGTGTGACAGGACAGTGTGGAGGGAGCTTCACTGTATCTGACCGTGGGACTCTGATGGGAAAGTGTAGAGGGCATTTCACTCTGTGTCTGACCCCGGGAGTGTGTGATGGGATGGTGTGGAGGGAGATTCACTCTGTGTCTGACCCCGGGAGTGTGTGACAGGACAGTGTGGAGGGAGATTCACACTGTATCTGATCCCAGGAGTGTGTGACAGGACAGTGTGGAGGGAGTTTCACTCTGTATCTGATCCCGGGAGTGTGTGACAGGACAGTGTGGAGGGAGCTTCACTGTATCTGACCGTGGGACTCTGATGGGACAGTTTAGAGGGCGTTTCACTCTGTATCTGCCCAGGAGTGTGTGACAGGACAGTGTGGAGGGAGCTTCACTGTATCTGACCGTGGGACTCTGATCGGACAGTGTAGAGGGCGTTTCACTCTGTATCTGATCCCGGGAGTGTGTGACAGGACAGTGTGGAGGGAGCTTCACTGTATCTGACCGTGGGACTCTGATGGGACAGTGTAGAGGGCGTTTCACTCTGTATCTGATCCTGGGAGTGTGTGACAGGACAGTGTGGAGGGAGCTTCACTGTATCTGACCGTGGGACTCTGATGGGACAGTGTAGAGGGCGTTTCACTCTGTATCTGATCCCGGGAGTGTGTGACAGGACAGTGTGGAGGGAGTTTCACTCTGTATCTGATCCCGGGAGTGTGTGACAGGACAGTGTGGAGGGAGCTTCACTGTATCTGACCGTGGGACTCTGATGGGACAGTTTAGAGGGCGTTTCACTCAGTATCTGCCCAGGAGTGTGTGACAGGACAGTGTGGAGGGAGCTTCACTGTATCTGACCGTGGGACTCTGATGGGACAGTGTAGAGGGCGTTTCACTCTGTATCTGATCCCGGGAGTGTGTGACAGGACAGTGTGGAGGGAGCTTCACTGTATCTGACCGTGGGACTCTGATGGGACAGTGTAGAGGGCGTTTCACTCTGTATCTGATCCCGGGAGTGTGTGACAGGACAGTGTGGAGGGAGCTTCATTGTATCTGACCGTGGGACTCTGATGGGACAGTGTAGAGGGCGTTTCACTCTGTATCTGATCCCGGGAGTGTGTGACAGGACAGTGTGGAGGGAGCTTCACTGTATCTGACCGTGGGACTCTGATGGGAAAGTGTAGAGGGCGTTTCACTCTGTATCTGCCCAGGAGTGTGTGACAGGACAGTGTGGAGGGAGCTTCACTGTATCTGACCGTGGGACTCTGATGGGAAAGTGTAGAGGGCATTTCACTCTGTGTCTGACCCTGGGAGTGTGTGACAGGACAGTGTGGAGGGAGCTTCACTGTATCTGACCGTGGGACTCTGATGGGACAGTGTAGAGGGCGTTTCACTCTGTATCTGATCCCGGGAGTGTGTGACAGGACAATGTGGATGGAGCTTCACTGTATCTGACCGTGGGACTCTGATGGGATAGTGTAGAGGGCGTTTCACTCTGTATCTGATCCCGGGAGTGTGTGACAGGACAGTGTGGAGGGAGCTTCACTGTATCTGACCGTGGGACTCTGATGGGAAAGTGTAGAGGGCATTTCACTCTGTGTCTGACCCCGGGAGTGTGTGACGGGATGGTGTGGAGGGAGATTCACTCTGTGTCTGACCCCGGGAGTGTGTGACAGGACAGTGTGGAGGGAGATTCACACTGTATCTGATCCCAGGAGTGTGTGACAGGACAGTGTGGAGGGAGTTTCACTCTGTATCTGATCCCGGGAGTGTGTGACAGGACAGTGTGGAGGGAGCTTCACTGTATCTGACCGTGGGACTCTGATGGGACAGTTTAGAGGGCGTTTCACTCTGTATCTGCCCAGGAGTGTGTGACAGGACAGTGTGGAGGGAGCTTCACTGTATCTGACCGTGGGACTCTGATCGGACAGTGTAGAGGGCGTTTCACTCTGTATCTGATCCCGGGAGTGTGTGACAGGACAGTGTGGAGGGAGCTTCACTGTATCTGACCGTGGGACTCTGATGGGACAGTGTAGAGGGCGTTTCACTCTGTATCTGATCCCGGGAGTGTGTGACAGGACAGTGTGGAGGGAGCTTCACTGTATCTGACCGTGGGACTCTGATGGGACAGTGTAGAGGGCGTTTCACTCTGTATCTGATCCCGGGAGTGTGTGACAGGACAGTGTGGAGGGAGTTTCACTCTGTATCTGATCCCGGGAGTGTGTGACAGGACAGTGTGGAGGGAGCTTCACTGTATCTGACCGTGGGACTCTGATGGGACAGTTTAGAGGGCGTTTCACTCTGTATCTGCCCAGGAGTGTGTGACAGGACAGTGTGGAGGGAGCTTCACTGTATCTGACCGTGGGACTCTGATCGGACAGTGTAGAGGGCGTTTCACCCTGTATCTGATCCCGGGAGTGTGTGACAGGACAGTGTGGAGGCAGCTTCACTGTATCTGACCGTGGGACTCTGATGGGAAAGTGTAGAGGGCGTTTCACTCTGTGTCTGACCCCGGGAGTGTGTGACAGGACAGTGTGGAGGGAGCTTCACTGTATCTGACCGTGGGACTCTGATGGGACAGTGTAGAGGGCGTTTCACTCTGTATCTGATCCCGGGAGTGTGTGACAGGACAGTGTGGAGGGAGCTTCACTGTATCTGACCGTGGGACTCTGATGGGACAGTGTAGAGGGCGTTTCACTCTGTATCTGATCCCGGGAGTGTGTGACAGGACAGTGTGGAGGGAGCTTCACTGTATCTGACCGTGGGACTCGGATGGGAAAGTGTAGAGGGCATTTCACTCTGTGTCTGACCCCGGGAGTGTGTGACAGGACAGTGTGGAGGGAGCTTCACTGTATCTGACCGTGGGACTCTGATGGGACAGTGTAGAGGGCGTTTCACTCTGTATCTGATCCCGGGAGTGTGTGACAGGACAATGTGGAGGGAGCTTCACTGTATCTGACCGTGGGACTCTGATGGGATAGTGTAGAGGGCGTTTCACTCTGTATCTGATCCCGGGAGTGTGTGACAGGACAGTGTGGAGGGAGCTTCACTGTATCTGACCGTGGGACTCTGATGGGACAGTGTAGAGGGCGTTTCACTCTGTATCTGATCCCGGGAGTGTGTGACAGGTCAGTGTGGAGGGAGATTCACTCTGTATCTGATCCCAGGAGTGTGTGACAGGACAGTGTGGGAGATTCACTCTGTATCTGATCCCAGGAGTGTGTGACAGGACAGTGTGGAGGGAGTTTCACTCTGTATCTGATCCCAGGAGTGTGTGACAGGACAGTGTGGAGGGAGTTTCACTCTGTATCTGATCCCGGGAGGGTGTGACAGGACAGTGTGGAGGGAGATTCATTCTGTATCTGATTCCGGGAGTGTGTGACAGGACAGTGTGGAGGGAGCTTCACTGTATCTGACCGTGGGACTCTGATGGGACAGTGTAGAGGGCGTTTCACTCTGTATCTGATCCCGGGAGTGTGTGACAGGACAGTGTGGAGGGAGCTTCACTGTATCTGACCGTGGGACTCTGATGGGACAGTGTAGAGGGCGTTTCACTCTGTATCTGCCCAGGAGTGTGTGACCGGACAGTGTGGAGGGAGCTTCACTGTATCTGACCGTGGGACTCTGATGGGAAAGTGTAGAGGGCATTTCACTCTGTGTCTGACCCCGGGAGTGTGTGATGGGATGGTGTGGAGGGAGATTCACTCTGTGTCTGACCCCGGGAGTGTGTGACAGGACAGTGTGGAGGAAGATTCACTCTGTATCTGATCCCGGGAGTGTGTGACAGGACAGTGTGGAGGGAGTTTCACTCTGTATCTGATCCCGGGAGTGTGTGACAGGACAGTGTGGAGGGAGCTTCACTGTATCTGACCGTGGGACTCTGATGGGACAGTGTAGAGGGCGTTTCACTCTGTATCTGATCCCGGGAGTGTGTGACAGGACAGTGTGGAGGGAGCTTCACTGTATCTGACCGTGGGACTCTGATCGGACGGTGTAGAGGGCGTTTCACTCTGTATCTGCCCAGGAGTGTGTGACAGGACAGTGTGGAGGGAGCTTCACTGTATCTGACCGTGGGACTCTGATGGGAAAGTGTAGAGGGCATTTCACTCTGTGTCTGACCCCGGGAGTGTGTGATGGGATGGTGTGGAGGGAGATTCACTCTGTGTCTGACCCCGGGAGTGTGTGACAGGACAGTGTGGAGGGAGTTTCACTCTGTATCTGATCCCGGGAGTGTGTGACAGGACAGTGTGGAGGGAGCTTCACTGTATCTGACCGTGGGACTCTGATGGGACAGTTTAGAGGGCGTTTCACTCTGTATCTGCCCAGGAGTGTGTGACAGGACAGTGTGGAGGGAGCTTCACTGTATCTGACCGTGGGACTCTGATCGGACAGTGTAGAGGGCGTTTCACTCTGTATCTGATCCCGGGAGTGTGTGACAGGACAGTGTGGAGGGAGCATCACTGTATCTGACCGTGGGACTCTGATGGGACAGTGTAGAGGGCGTTTCACTCTGTATCTGATCCCGGGAGTGTGTGACAGGACAGTGTGGAGGGAGCTTCACTGTATCTGACCGTGGGAATCTGATGGGACAGTGTAGAGGGCGTTTCACTCTGTATCTGATCCCGGGAGTGTGTGACAGGACAGTGTGGAGGGAGTTTCACTCTGTATCTGATCCCGGGAGTGTGTGACAGGACAGTGTGGAGGGAGCTTCACTGTATCTGACCGTGGGACTCTGATCGGACGGTGTAGAGGGCGTTTCACTCTGTATCTGCCCAGGAGTGTGTGACAGGACAGTGTGGAGGGAGCTTCACTGTATCTGACCGTGGGACTCTGATGGGAAAGTGTAGAGGGCATTTCACTCTGTGTCTGACCCCGGGAGTGTGTGATGGGATGGTGTGGAGGGAGATTCACTCTGTGTCTGACCCCGGGAGTGTGTGACAGGACAGTGTGGAGGGAGTTTCACTCTGTATCTGATCCCGGGAGTGTGTGACAGGACAGTGTGGAGGGAGCTTCACTGTATCTGACCGTGGGACTCTGATGGGACAGTTTAGAGGGCGTTTCACTCTGTATCTGCCCAGGAGTGTGTGACAGGACAGTGTGGAGGGAGCTTCACTGTATCTGACCGTGGGACTCTGATCGGACAGTGTAGAGGGCGTTTCACCCTGTATCTGATCCCGGGAGTGTGTGACAGGACAGTGTGGAGGCAGCTTCACTGTATCTGACCGTGGGACTCTGATGGGACAGTGTAGAGGGCGTTTCACTCTGTATCTGATCCCGGGAGTGTGTGACAGGACAGTGTGGAGGGAGCTTCACTGTATCTGACCGTGGGACTCTGATGGGAAAGTGTAGAGGGCATTTCACTCTGTGTCTGACCCCGGGAGTGTGTGACAGGACAGTGTGGAGGGAGCTTCACTGTATCTGACCGTGGGACTCTGATGGGACAGTGTAGAGGGCGTTTCACTCTGTATCTGATCCCGGGAGTGTGTGACAGGACAATGTGGAGGGAGCTTCACTGTATCTGACCGTGGGACTCTGATGGGATAGTGTAGAGGGCGTTTCATTCTGTATCTGATCCCGGGAGTGTGTGACAGGACAGTGTGGAGGGAGCTTCACTGTATCTGACCGTGGGACTCTGATGGGACAGTGTAGAGGGCGTTTCACTCTGTATCTGATCCCGGGAGTGTGTGACAGGACAGTGTGGAGGGAGCTTCACTGTATCTGATCCCGGGAGTGTGTGACAGGACAGTGTGGAGGGAGCTTCACTGTATCTGACCGTGGGACTCTGATGGGACAGTGTAGAGGGCGTTTCACTCTGTATCTGATCCCGGGAGTGTGTGACAGGACAGTGTGGAGGGAGCTTCACTGTATCTGACCGTGGGACTCTGATGGGAAAGTGTAGAGGGCATTTCACTCTGTGTCTGACCCCGGGAGTGTGTGACAGGACAGTGTGGAGGGAGCTTCACTGTATCTGACCGTGGGACTCTGATGGGACAGTGTAGAGGGCGTTTCACTCTGTATCTGATCCCGGGAGTGTGTGACAGGACAATGTGGAGGGAGCTTCATTGTATCTGACCGTGGGACTCTGATGGGATAGTGTAGAGGGCGTTTCACTCTCTATCTGATCCCGGGAGTGTGTGACAGGACAGTGTGGAGGGAGCTTCACTGTATCTGACCGTGGGACTCTGATGGGACAGTGTAGAGGGCGTTTCACTCTGTATCTGATCCCGGGAGTGTGTGACAGGTCAGTGTGGAGGGAGATTCACTCTGTATCTGATCCCAGGAGTGTGTGACAGGACAGTGTGGGAGATTCACTCTGTATCTGATCCCAGGAGTGTGTGACAGGACAGTGTGGAGGGAGTTTCACTCTGTATCTGATCCCAGGAGTGTGTGACAGGACAGTGTGGAGGGAGTTTCACTCTGTATCTGATCCCGGGAGTGTGTGACAGGACAGTGTGGAGGGAGATTCATTCTGTATCTGATTCCGGGAGTGTGTGACAGGACAGTGTGGAGGGAGCTTCACTGTATCTGACCGTGGGACTCTGATGGGACAGTGTAGAGGGCGTTTCACTCTGTATCTGATCCCGGGAGTGTGTGACAGGACAGTGTGGAGGGAGCTTCACTGTATCTGACCGTGGGACTCTGATGGGACAGTGTAGAGGGCGTTTCACTCTGTATCTGCCCAGGAGTGTGTGACCGGACAGTGTGGAGGGAGCTTCACTGTATCTGACCGTGGGACTCTGATGGGAAAGTGTAGAGGGCATTTCACTCTGTGTCTGACCACGGGAGTGTGTGATGGGATGGTGTGGAGGGAGATTCACTCTGTGTCTGACCCCGGGAGTGTGTGACAGGACAGTGTGGAGGGAGATTCACTCTGTATCTGATCCCGGGAGTGTGTGACAGGACAGTGTGGAGGGAGTTTCACTCTGTATCTGATCCCGGGAGTGTGTGACAGGACAGTGTGGAGGGAGCTTCACTGTATCTGACCGTGGGACTCTGATGGGACAGTGTAGAGGGCGTTTCACTCTGTATCTGATCCCGGGAGTGTGTGACAGGACAGTGTGGAGGGAGCTTCACTGTATCTGACCGTGGGACTCTGATCGGACGGTGTAGAGGGCGTTTCACTCTGTATCTGCCCAGGAGTGTGTGACAGGACAGTGTGGAGGGAGCTTCACTGTATCTGACCGTGGGACTCTGATGGGAAAGTGTAGAGGGCATTTCACTCTGTGTCTGACCCCGGGAGTGTGTGATGGGATGGTGTGGAGGGAGATTCACTCTGTGTCTGACCCCGGGAGTGTGTGACAGGACAGTGTGGAGGGAGTTTCACTCTGTATCTGATCCCGGGAGTGTGTGACAGGACAGTGTGGAGGGAGCTTCACTGTATCTGACCGTGGGACTCTGATGGGACAGTTTAGAGGGCGTTTCACTCTGTATCTGCCCAGGAGTGTGTGACAGGACAGTGTGGAGGGAGCTTCACTGTATCTGACCGTGGTACTCTGATCGGACAGTGTAGAGGGCGTTTCACTCTGTATCTGATCCCGGGAGTGTGTGACAGGACAGTGTGGAGGGAGCTTCACTGTATCTGACCGTGGGACTCTGATGGGACAGTGTAGAGGGCGTTTCACTCTGTATCTGATCCCGGGAGTGTGTGACAGGACAGTGTGGAGGGAGTTTCACTCTGTATCTGATCCCGGGAGTGTGTGACAGGACAGTGTGGAGGGAGCTTCACTGTATCTGACCGTGGGACTCTGATGGGACAGTTTAGAGGGCGTTTCACTCTGTATCTGCCCAGGAGTGTGTGACAGGACAGTGTGGAGGGAGCTTCACTGTATCTGACCGTGGGACTCTGATCGGACAGTGTAGAGGGCGTTTCACTCTGTATCTGATCCCGGGAGTGTGTGACAGGACAGTGTGGAGGGAGCTTCAGTGTATCTGACCGTGGGACTCTGATGGGACAGTGTAGAGGGCGTTTCACTCTGTATCTGATCCCGGGAGTGTGTGACAGGACAGTGTGGAGGGAGCTTCACTGTATCTGACCGTGGGACTCTGATGGGACAGTGTAGAGGGCGTTTCACTCTGTATCTGATCCCGGGAGTGTGTGACAGGACAGTGTGGAGGGAGCTTCACTGTATCTGACCGTGGGACTCTGATGGGACAGTGTAGAGGGCGTTTCACTCTGTATCTGATCCCGGGAGTGTGTGACAGGACAGTGTGGAGGGAGCTTCACTGTATCTGATCGTGGGACTCTGATGGGAAAGTGTAGAGGGCGTTTCACTCTGTATCTGCCCAGGAGTGTGTGACAGGACAGTGTGGAGGGAGCTTCACTGTATCTGATCGTGGGACTCTGATGGGAAAGTGTAGAGGGCGTTTCACTCTGTATCTGCCCAGGAATGTGTGACAGGACAGTGTGGAGGGAGCTTCACTGTATCTGATCGTGGGACTCTGATGGGAAAGTGTAGAGGGCATTTCACTCTGTGTCTGACCCCGGGAGTGTGTGACAGGACAGTGTGGAGGGAGCTTCACTGTATCTGACCGTGGGACTCTGATGGGACAGTGTAGAGGGCGTTTCACACTGTATCTGATCCCGGGAGTGTGTGACAGGACAATGTGGAGGGAGCTTCACTGTATCTGACCGTGGGACTCTGATGGGATAGGGTGGAGGGCGTTTCACTCTGTATCTGATCCCGGGAGTGTGTGACAGGACAGTGTGGAGGGAGCTTCACTGTATCTGACCGTGGGACTCTGATGGGACAGTGTAGAGGGCGTTTCACTCTGTATCTGAACCCGGGAGTGTGTGACAGGACAGTGTGGAGGGAGCTTCACTGTATCTGATCCCGGGAGTGTGTGACAGGACAGTGTGGAGGGAGCTTCACTGTATCTGACCGTGGGACTCTGATGGGACAGTGTAGAGGGCGTTTCACTCTGTATCTGATCCCGGGAGTGTGTGACAGGTCAGTGTGGAGGGAGATTCACTCTGTATCTGATCCCAGGAGTGTGTGACAGGACAGTGTGGGAGATTCACTCTGTATCTGATCCCGGGAGTGTGTGACAGGACAGTGTGGAGGGAACCTCACTGTATCTGACCGTGGGACTCTGATGGGACAGTGTAGAGGGCGTTTCACTCTGTATCTGCCCAGGAGTGTGTGACAGGACAGTGTGGAGGGAGCTTCACTGTATCTGACCGTGGGACTCTGATGGGAAAGTGTAGAGGGCATTTCACTCTGTGACTGACCCTGGGAGTGTGTGATGGGATGGTGTGGAGGGAGATTCACTCTGTGTCTGACCCCGGGAGTGTGTGACAGGACAGTGTGGAGGGAGTTTCACTCTGTATCTGATCCCAGGAGTGTGTGACAGGACAGTGTGGAGGGAGATTCACTCTGTATCTGATCCCAGGAGTGTGTGACAGGACAGTGTGGAGGGAGTTTCACTCTGTATCTGATCCCGGGAGTGTGTGACAGGACAGTGTGGAGGGAGCTTCACTGTATCTGACCGTGGGACTCTGATGGGACAGTGTAGAGGGCGTTTCACTCTGTATCTGATCCCGGGAGTGTGTGACAGGACAGTGTGGAGGGAGCTTCACTGTATCTGACCGTGGGACTCTGATGGGACAGTTTAGAGGGCGTTTCACTCTGTATCTGCCCAGGAGTGTGTGACAGGACAGTGTGGAGGGAGCTTCACTGTATCTGACCGTGGGACTCTGATCGGACAGTGTAGAGGGCGTTTCACTCTGTATCTGATCCCGGGAGTGTGTGACAGGACAGTGTGGAGGGAGCTTCACTGTATCTGACCGTGGGACTCTGATGGGACAGTGTAGAGGGCGTTTCAATCTGTATCTGATCCCGGGAGTGTGTGACAGGACAGTGTGGAGGGAGCTTCACTGTATCTGACCGTGGGACTCTGATGGGACAGTGTAGAGGGCGTTTCACTCTGTATCTGATCCCGGGAGTGTGTGACAGGACAGTGTGGAGGGAGCTTCACTGTATCTGACCGTGGGACTCTGATGGGACAGTGTAGAGGGCGTTTCACTCTGTATCTGATCCCGGGAGTATGTGACAGGACAGTGTGGAGGGAGTTTCACTCTGTATCTGATCCCGGGAGTGTGTGACAGGACAGTGTGGAGGGAGCTTCACTGTATCTGACCGTGGGACTATGATGGGAAAGTGTAGAGGGCGTTTCACTCTGTATCTGATCCCGGGAGTGTGTGACAGGACAGTGTGGAGGGAGCTTCACGGTATCTGACCGTGGGACTCTGATGGGACAGTGTAGAGGGCGTTTCACTCTGTATCTGATCCCGGGAGTGTGTGACAGGACAGTGTGGAGGGAGCTTCACTGTATCTGACCGTGGGACTCTGATGGGAAAGTGTAGAGGGCATTTCACTCTGTGTCTGACCCCGGGAGTGTGTGATGGGATGGTGTGGAGGGAGATTGACTCTGTGTCTGACCCCGGGAGTGTGTGACAGGACAGTGTGGAGGGAGATTCACTCTGTATCTGATCCCAGGAGTGTGTGACAGGACAGTGTGGAGGGAGATTCACTCTGTATCTGATCCCAGGAGTGTGTGACAGGACAGTGTGTAGGGAGTTTCACTCTGTATCTGATCCCGGGAGTGTGTGACAGGACAGTGTGGAGGGAGTTTCACTCTGTATCTGATCCCGGGAGAGTGTGACAGGACAGTGTGGAGGGAGATTCACTCTGTATCTGATCCTGGGAGTGTGTGACAGGACAGTGTGGAGGGAGCTTCACTGTATCTGACCGTGGGACTCTGATGGGACAGTGTAGAGGGCGTTTCACTCTGTATCTGATCCCGGGAGTGTGTGACAGGACAGTGTGGAGGGAACCTCACTGTATCTGACCGTGGGACTCTGATGGGACAGTGTAGAGGGCGTTTCACTCTGTATCTGGCCAGGAGTGTGTGACAGGACAGTGTGGAGGGAGCTTCACTGTATCTGACCGTGGGACTCTGATGGGAAAGTGTAGAGGGCATTTCACTCTGTGTCTGACCCCGGGAGTGTGTGATGGGATGGTGTGGAGGGAGATTCACTCTGTGTCTGACCCCGGGAGTGTGTGACAGGACAGTGTGGAGGGAGTTTCACTCTGTAGCTGATCCCAGGAGTGTGTGACAGGACAGTGTGGAGGGAGATTCACTCTGTATCTGATCCCAGGAGTGTGTGACAGGACAGTGTGGAGGGAGTTTCACTCTGTATCTGATCCCGGGAGTGTGTGACAGGACAGTGTGGAGGGAGCTTCACTGTATCTGACCGTGGGACTCTGATGGGACAGTGTAGAGGGCGTTTCACTCTGTATCTGATCCCGGGAGTGTGTGACAGGACAGTGTGGAGGGAGCTTCACTGTATCTGACCGTGGGACTCTGATGGGACAGTTTAGAGGGCGTTTCACTCTGTATCTGCCCAGGAGTGTGTGACAGGACAGTGTGGAGGGAGCTTCACTGTATCTGACCGTGGGACTCTGATCGGACAGTGTAGAGGGCGTTTCACTCTGTATCTGATCCCGGGAGTGTGTGACAGGACAGTGTGGAGGGAGCTTCACTGTATCTGACCGTGGGACTCTGATGGGACAGTGTAGAGGGCGTTTCAATCTGTATCTGATCCCGGGAGTGTGTGACAGGACAGTGTGGAGGGAGCTTCACTGTATCTGACCGTGGGACTCTGATGGGACAGTGTAGAGGGCGTTTCACTCTGTATCTGATCCCGGGAGTGTGTGACAGGACAGTGTGGAGGGAGCTTCACTGTATCTGACCGTGGGACTCTGATGGGACAGTGTAGAGGGCGTTTCACTCTGTATCTGATCCCGGGAGTATGTGACAGGACAGTGTGGAGGGAGTTTCACTCTGTATCTGATCCCGGGAGTGTGTGACAGGACAGTGTGGAGGGAGCTTCACTGTATCTGACCGTGGGACTATGATGGGAAAGTGTAGAGGGCGTTTCACTCTGTATCTGATCCCGGGAGTGTGTGACAGGACAGTGTGGAGGGAGCTTCACGGTATCTGACCGTGGGACTCTGATGGGACAGTGTAGAGGGCGTTTCACTCTGTATCTGATCCCGGGAGTGTGTGACAGGACAGTGTGGAGGGAGTTTCACTCTGTATCTGATCCCGGGAGTGTGTGACAGGACAGTGTGGAGGGAGCTTCACTGTATCTGACCGTGGGACTCTGATGGGAAAGTGTAGAGGGCATTTCACTCTGTGTCTGACCCCGGGAGTGTGTGATGGGATGGTGTGGAGGGAGATTCACTCTGTGTCTGACCCCGGGAGTGTGTGACAGGACAGTGTGGAGGGAGATTCACTCTGTATCTGATCCCAGGAGTGTGTGACAGGACAGTGTGGAGGGAGATTCACTCTGTATCTGATCCCAGGAGTGTGTGACAGGACAGTCTGTAGGGAGTTTCACTCTGTATCTGATCCCGGGAGTGTGTGACAGGACAGTGTGGAGGGAGTTTCACTCTGTATCTGATCCCGGGAGAGTGTGACAGGACAGTGTGGAGGGAGATTCACTCTGTATCTGATCCTGGGAGTGTGTGACAGGACAGTGTGGAGGGAGCTTCACTGTATCTGACCGTGGGACTCTGATGGGACAGTGTAGAGGGCGTTTCACTCTGTATCTGATCCCGGGAGTGTGTGACAGGACAGTGTGGAGGGAGCTTCACTGTATCTGACCGTGGGACTCTGATGGGACAGTGTAGAGGGCGTTTCACTCTGTATCTGCCCAGGAGTGTGTGACAGGACAGTGTGGAGGGAGCTTCACTGGATCTGACCGTGGGACTCTGATGGGACAGTGTAGAGGGCGTTTCACTCTGTATCTGATCCCGGGAGTGTGTGACAGGACAGTGTGGAGGGAGCTTCACTGTATCTGACCGTGGGACTCTGATGGGACAGTGTAGAGGGCGTTTCACTCTGTATCTGATCCCGGGAGTGTGTGACAGGACAGTGTGGAGGGAGCTTCACTGTATCTGACCGTGGGACTCTGATGGGATAGTGTAGAGGGCGTTTCACTCTGTATCTGATCCCGGGAGTGTGTGACAGGACAGTGTGGAGGGAACCTCAGTGTATCTGACCGTGGGACTCTGATGGGACAGTGTAGAGGGCGTTTCACTCTGTATCTGCCCAGGAGTGTGTGACAGGACAGTGTGGAGGGAGCTTCACTGTATCTGACCGTGGGACTCTGATGGGAAAGTGTAGAGGGCATTTCACTCTGTGTCTGACCCCGGGAGTGTGTGATGGGATGGTGTGGAGGGAGATTCACTCTGTGTCTGACCCCGGGAGTGTGTGACAGGACAGTGTGGAGGGAGTTTCACTCTGTATCTGATCCCAGGAGTGTGTGACAGGACAGTGTGGAGGGAGATTCACTCTGTATCTGATCCCAGGAGTGTGTGACAGGACAGTGTGGAGGGAGTTTCACTCTGTATCTGATCCCGGGAGTGTGTGACAGGACAGTGTGGAGGGAGCTTCACTGTATCTGACCGTGGGACTCTGATGGGACAGTGTAGAGGGCGTTTCACTCTGTATCTGATCCCGGGAGTGTGTGACAGGACAGTGTGGAGGGAGCTTCACTGTATCTGACCGTGGGACTCTGATGGGACAGTTTAGAGGGCGTTTCACTCTGTATCTGCCCAGGAGTGTGTGACAGGACAGTGTGGAGGGAGCTTCACTGTATCTGACCGTGGGACTCTGATCGGACAGTGTAGAGGGCGTTTCACTCTGTATCTGATCCCGGGAGTGTGTGACAGGACAGTGTGGAGGGAACTTCACTGTATCTGACCGTGGGACTCTGATGGGACAGTGTAGAGGGCGTTTCAATCTGTATCTGATCCCGGGAGTGTGTGACAGGACAGTGTGGAGGGAGCTTCACTGTATCTGACCGTGGGACTCTGATGGGACAGTGTAGAGGGCGTTTCACTCTGTATCTGATCCCGGGAGTGTGTGACAGGACAGTGTGGAGGGAGCTTCACTGTATCTGACCGTGGGACTCTGATGGGACAGTGTAGAGGGCGTTTCACTCTGTATCTGATCCCGGGAGTATGTGACAGGACAGTGTGGAGGGAGTTTCACTCTGTATCTGATCCCGGGAGTGTGTGACAGGACAGTGTGGAGGGAGCTTCACTGTATCTGACCGTGGGACTATGATGGGAAAGTGTAGAGGGCGTTTCACTCTGTATCTGATCCCGGGAGTGTGTGACAGGACAGTGTGGAGGGAGCTTCACGGTATCTGACCGTGGGACTCTGATGGGACAGTGTAGAGGGCGTTTCACTCTGTATCTGATCCCGGGAGTGTGTGACAGGACAGTGTGGAGGGAGCTTCACTGTATCTGACCGTGGGACTCTGATGGGAAAGTGTAGAGGGCATTTCACTCTGTGTCTGACCCCGGGAGTGTGTGATGGGATGGTGTGGAGGGAGATTCACTCTGTGTCTGACCCCGGGAGTGTGTGACAGGACAGTGTGGAGGGAGATTCACTCTGTATCTGATCCCAGGAGTGTGTGACAGGACAGTGTGGAGGGAGATTCACTCTGTATCTGATCCCAGGAGTGTGTGACAGGACAGTGTGTAGGGAGTTTCACTCTGTATCTGATCCCGGGAGTGTGTGACAGGACAGTGTGGAGGGAGTTTCACTCTGTATCTGATCCCAGGAGAGTGTGACAGGACAGTGTGGAGGGAGATTCACTCTGTATCTGATCCTGGGAGTGTGTGACAGGACAGTGTGGAGGGAGCTTCACTGTATCTGACCGTGGGACTCTGATGGGACAGTGTAGAGGGCATTTCACTCTGTATCTGATCCCGGGAGTGTGTGACAGGACAGTGTGGAGGGAGCTTCACTGTATCTGACCGTGGGACTCTGATGGGACAGTGTAGAGGGCGTTTCACTCTGTATCTGCCCAGGAGTGTGTGACAGGACAGTGTGGAGGGAGCTTCACTGGATCTGACCGTGGGACTCTGATGGGAAAGTGTAGAGGGCGTTTCACTCTGTATCTGCCCAGGAGTGTGTGACAGGACAGTGTGGAGGGAGCTTCACTGTATCTGACCGTGGGACTCTGATGGGACAGTGTAGAGGGCGTTTCACTCTGTATCTGATCCCGGGAGTGTGTGACAGGACAGTGTGGAGGGAGCTTCACTGTATCTGACCGTGGGACTCTGATGGGATAGTGTAGAGGGCGTTTCACTCTGTATCTGATCCCGGGAGTGTGTGACAGGACAGTGTGGAGGGAACCTCAGTGTATCTGACCGTGGGACTCTGATGGGACAGTGTAGAGGGCGTTTCACTCTGTATCTGCCCAGGAGTGTGTGACAGGACAGTGTGGAGGGAGCTTCACTGTATCTGACCGTGGGACTCTGATGGGAAAGTGTAGAGGGCATTTCACTCTGTGTCTGACCCCGGGAGTGTGTGATGGGATGGTGTGGAGGGAGATTCACTCTGTGTCTGACCCCGGGAGTGTGTGACAGGACAGTGTGGAGGGAGTTTCACTCTGTATCTGATCCCAGGAGTGTGTGACAGGACAGTGTGGAGGGAGATTCACTCTGTATCTGATCCCAGGAGTGTGTGACAGGACAGTGTGGAGGGAGTTTCACTCTGTATCTGATCCCGGGAGTGTGTGACAGGACAGTGTGGAGGGAGCTTCACTGTATCTGACCGTGGGACTCTGATGGGACAGTGTAGAGGGCGTTTCACTCTGTATCTGATCCCGGGAGTGTGTGACAGGACAGTGTGGAGGGAGCTTCACTGTATCTGACCGTGGGACTCTGATGGGACAGTTTAGAGGGCGTTTCACTCTGTATCTGCCCAGGAGTGTGTGACAGGACAGTGTGGAGGGAGCTTCACTGTATCTGACCGTGGGACTCTGATCGGACAGTGTAGAGGGCGTTTCACTCTGTATCTGATCCCGGGAGTGTGTGACAGGACAGTGTGGAGGGAACTTCACTGTATCTGACCGTGGGACTCTGATGGGACAGTGTAGAGGGCGTTTCAATCTGTATCTGATCCCGGGAGTGTGTGACAGGACAGTGTGGAGGGAGCTTCACTGTATCTGACCGTGGGACTCTGATGGGACAGTGTAGAGGGCGTTTCACTCTGTATCTGATCCCGGGAGTGTGTGACAGGACAGTGTGGAGGGAGCTTCACTGTATCTGACCGTGGGACTCTGATGGGACAGTGTAGAGGGCGTTTCACTCTGTATCTGATCCCGGGAGTATGTGACAGGACAGTGTGGAGGGAGTTTCACTCTGTATCTGATCCCGGGAGTGTGTGACAGGACAGTGTGGAGGGAGCTTCACTGTATCTGACCGTGGGACTATGATGGGAAAGTGTAGAGGGCGTTTCACTCTGTATCTGATCCCGGGAGTGTGTGACAGGACAGTGTGGAGGGAGCTTCACGGTATCTGACCGTGGGACTCTGATGGGACAGTGTAGAGGGCGTTTCACTCTGTATCTGATCCCGGGAGTGTGTGACAGGACAGTGTGGAGGGAGCTTCACTGTATCTGACCGTGGGACTCTGATGGGAAAGTGTAGAGGGCATTTCACTCTGTGTCTGACCCCGGGAGTGTGTGATGGGATGGTGTGGAGGGAGATTCACTCTGTGTCTGACCCCGGGAGTGTGTGACAGGACAGTGTGGAGGGAGATTCACTCTGTATCTGATCCCAGGAGTGTGTGACAGGACAGTGTGGAGGGAGATTCACTCTGTATCTGATCCCAGGAGTGTGTGACAGGACAGTGTGTAGGGAGTTTCACTCTGTATCTGATCCCGGGAGTGTGTGACAGGACAGTGTGGAGGGAGTTTCACTCTGTATCTGATCCCAGGAGAGTGTGACAGGACAGTGTGGAGGGAGATTCACTCTGTATCTGATCCTGGGAGTGTGTGACAGGACAGTGTGGAGGGAGCTTCACTGTATCTGACCGTGGGACTCTGATGGGACAGTGTAGAGGGCATTTCACTCTGTATCTGATCCCGGGAGTGTGTGACAGGACAGTGTGGAGGGAGCTTCACTGTATCTGACCGTGGGACTCTGATGGGACAGTGTAGAGGGCGTTTCACTCTGTATCTGCCCAGGAGTGTGTGACAGGACAGTGTGGAGGGAGCTTCACTGGATCTGACCGTGGGACTCTGATGGGACAGTGTAGAGGGCGTTTCACTCTGTATCTGCCCAGGAGTGTGTGACAGGACAGTGTGGAGGGAGCTTCACTGTATCTGACCGTGGGACTCTGATGGGACAGTGTAGAGGGCGTTTCACTCTGTATCTGATCCCGGGAGTGTGTGACAGGACAGTGTGGAGGGAGCTTCACTGTATCTGACCGTGGGACTCTGATGGGATAGTGTAGAGGGCGTTTCACTCTGTATCTGATCCCGGGAGTGTGTGACAGGACAGTGTGGAGGGAGCTTCACTGTATCTGACCGTGGGACTCTGATGGGACAGTGTAGAGGGCGTTTCACTCTGTATCTGATCCCGGGAGTGTGTGACAGGACAGTGTGGAGGGAGCTTCACTGTATCTGATCCCGGGAGTGTGTGACAGGACAGTGTGGAGGGAGCTTCACTGTACCTGACCGTGGGACTCTGATGGGACAGTGTAGAGGGCGTTTCAGTCTGTATCTGATCCCGGGAGTGTGTGACAGGACAGTGTGGAGGGAGCTTCACGGTATCTGACCGTGGGACTCTGATGGGACAGTGTAGAGGGCGTTTCACTCTGTATCTGATCCCGGGAGTATGTGACAGGACAGTGTGGAGGGAGTTTCACTCTGTATCTGATCCCGGGAGTGTGTGACAGGACAGTGTGGAGGGAGCTTCACTGTATCTGACCGTGGGACTATGATGGGAAAGTGTAGAGGGCGTTTCACTCTGTATCTGATCCCGGGAGTGTGTGACAGGACAGTGTGGAGGGAGCTTCACGGTATCTGACCGTGGGACTCTGATGGGACAGTGTAGAGGGCGTTTCACTCTGTATCTGATCCCGGGAGTATGTGACAGGACAGTGTGGAGGGAGTTTCACTCTGTATCTGATCCCGGGAGTGTGTGACAGGACAGTGTGGAGGGAGCTTCACTGTATCTGACCGTGGGACTCTGATGGGAAAGTGTAGAGGGCATTTCACTCTGTGTCTGACCCCGGGAGTGTGTGATGGGATGGTGTGGAGGGAGATTCACTCTGTGTCTGACCCCGGGAGTGTGTGACAGGACAGTGTGGAGGGAGATTCACTCTGTATCTGATCCCAGGAGTGTGTGACAGGACAGTGTGGAGGGAGCTTCACTGTATCTGACCGTGGGACTATGATGGGAAAGTGTAGAGGGCGTTTCACTCTGTATCTGATCCCGGGAGTGTGTGACAGGACAGTGTGGAGGGAGCTTCACGGTATCTGACCGTGGGACTCTGATGGGACAGTGTAGAGGGCGTTTCACTCTGTATCTGATCCCGGGAGTGTGTGACAGGACAGTGTGGAGGGAGTTTCACTCTGTATCTGATCCCGGGAGTGTGTGACAGGACAGTGTGGAGGGAGCTTCACTGTATCTGACCGTGGGACTCTGATGGGAAAGTGTAGAGGGCATTTCACTCTGTGTCTGACCCCGGGAGTGTGTGATGGGATGGTGTGGAGGGAGATTCACTCTGTGTCTGACCCCGGGAGTGTGTGACAGGACAGTGTGGAGGGAGATTCACTCTGTATCTGATCCCAGGAGTGTGTGACAGGACAGTGTGGAGGGAGATTCACTCTGTATCTGATCCCAGGAGTGTGTGACAGGACAGTGTGTAGGGAGTTTCACTCTGTATCTGATCCCGGGAGTGTGTGACAGGACAGTGTGGAGGGAGTTTCACTCTGTATCTGATCCCGGGAGAGTGTGACAGGACAGTGTGGAGGGAGATTCACTCTGTATCTGATCCTGGGAGTGTGTGACAGGACAGTGTGGAGGGAGCTTCACTGTATCTGACCGTGGGACTCTGATGGGACAGTGTAGAGGGCGTTTCACTCTGTATCTGATCCCGGGAGTGTGTGACAGGACAGTGTGGAGGGAGCTTCACTGTATCTGACCGTGGGACTCTGATGGGACAGTGTAGAGGGCGTTTCACTCTGTATCTGCCCAGGAGTGTGTGACAGGACAGTGTGGAGGGAGCTTCACTGGATCTGACCGTGGGACTCTGATGGGAAAGTGTAGAGGGCGTTTCACTCTGTATCTGCCCAGGAGTGTGTGACAGGACAGTGTGGAGGGAGCTTCACTGTATCTGACCGTGGGACTCTGATGGGACAGTGTAGAGGGCGTTTCACTCTGTATCTGATCCCGGGAGTGTGTGACAGGACAGTGTGGAGGGAGCTTCACTGTATCTGACCGTGGGACTCTGATGGGATAGTGTAGAGGGCGTTTCACTCTGTATCTGATCCCGGGAGTGTGTGACAGGACAGTGTGGAGGGAGCTTCACTGTATCTGACCGTGGGACTCTGATGGGACAGTGTAGAGGGCGTTTCACTCTGTATCTGATCCCGGGAGTGTGTGACAGGACAGTGTGGAGGGAGCTACACTGTATCTGATCCCGGGAGTGTGTGACAGGACAGTGTGGAGGGAGCTTCACTGTACCAGACCGTGGGACTCTGATGGGACAGTGTAGAGGGCGTTTCAGTCTGTATCTGATCCCGGGAGTGTGTGACAGGACAGTGTGGAGGGAGCTTCACGGTATCTGACCGTGGGACTCTGATGGGACAGTGTAGAGGGCGTTTCACTCTGTATCTGATCCCGGGAGTGTGTGACAGGACAGTGTGGAGGGAGTTTCACTCTGTATCTGATCCCGGGAGTGTGTGACAGGACAGTGTGGAGGGAGCTTCACTGTATCTGACCGTGGGACTCTGATGGGAAAGTGTAGAGGGCATTTCACTCTGTGTCTGACCCCGGGAGTGTGTGATGGGATGGTGTGGAGGGAGATTCACTCTGTGTCTGACCCCGGGAGTGTGTGACAGGACAGTGTGGAGGGAGATTCACTCTGTATCTGATCCCAGGAGTGTGTGACAGGACAGTGTGGAGGGAGATTCACTCTGTATCTGATCCCAGGAGTGTGTGACAGGACAGTGTGTAGGGAGTTTCACTCTGTATCTGATCCCAGGAGTGTGTGACAGGACAGTGTGGAGGGAGATTCACTCTGTATCTGATCCCAGGAGTGTGTGACAGGACAGTGTGGAGGGAGTTTCACTCTGTATCTGATCCCGGGAGTGTGTGACAGGACAGTGTGGAGGGAGCTTCACTGTATCTGACCGTGGGACTCTGATGGGACAGTGTAGAGGGCGTTTCACTCTGTATCTGATCCCGGGAGTGTGTGACAGGACAGTGTGGAGGGAGCTTCACTGTATCTGACCGTGGGACTCTGATGGGACAGTTTAGAGGGCGTTTCACTCTGTATCTGCCCAGGAGTGTGTGACAGGACAGTGTGGAGGGAGCTTCACTGTATCTGACCGTGGGACTCTGATCGGACAGTGTAGAGGGCGTTTCACTCTGTATCTGATCCCGGGAGTGTGTGACAGGACAGTGTGGAGGGAGCTTCACTGTATCTGACCGTGGGACTCTGATGGGACAGTGTAGAGGGCGTTTCAATCTGTATCTGATCCCGGGAGTGTGTGACAGGACAGTGTGGAGGGAGCTTCACTGTATCTGACCGTGGGACTCTGATGGGACAGTGTAGAGGGCGTTTCACTCTGTATCTGATCCCGGGAGTGTGTGACAGGACAGTGTGGAGGGAGCTTCACTGTATCTGACCGTGGGACTCTGATGGGACAGTGTAGAGGGCGTTTCACTCTGTATCTGATCCCGGGAGTATGTGACAGGACAGTGTGGAGGGAGTTTCACTCTGTATCTGATCCCGGGAGTGTGTGACAGGACAGTGTGGAGGGAGCTTCACTGTATCTGACCGTGGGACTATGATGGGAAAGTGTAGAGGGCGTTTCACACTGTATCTGATCCCGGGAGTGTGTGACAGGACAGTGTGGAGGGAGCTTCACGGTATCTGACCGTGGGACTCTGATGGGACAGTGTAGAGGGCGTTTCACTCTGTATCTGATCCCGGGAGTGTGTGACAGGACAGTGTGGAGGGAGTTTCACTCTGTATCTGATCCCGGGAGTGTGTGACAGGACAGTGTGGAGGGAGCTTCACTGTATCTGACCGTGGGACTCTGATGGGAAAGTGTAGAGGGCATTTCACTCTGTGTCTGACCCCGGGAGTGTGTGATGGGATGGTGTGGAGGGAGATTCACTCTGTGTCTGACCCCGGGAGTGTGTGACAGGACAGTGTGGAGGGAGATTCACTCTGTATCTGATCCCAGGAGTGTGTGACAGGACAGTGTGGAGGGAGATTCACTCTGTATCTGATCCCAGGAGTGTGTGACAGGACAGTGTGTAGGGAGTTTCACTCTGTATCTGATCCCGGGAGTGTGTGACAGGACAGTGTGGAGGGAGTTTCACTCTGTATCTGATCCCGGGAGAGTGTGACAGGACAGTGTGGAGGGAGATTCACTCTGTATCTGATCCTGGGAGTGTGTGACAGGACAGTGTGGAGGGAGCTTCACTGTATCTGACCGTGGGACTCTGATGGGACAGTGTAGAGGGCGTTTCACTCTGTATCTGATCCCGGGAGTGTGTGACAGGACAGTGTGGAGGGAGCTTCACTGTATCTGACCGTGGGACTCTGATGGGACAGTGTAGAGGGCGTTTCACTCTGTATCTGCCCAGGAGTGTGTGACAGGACAGTGTGGAGGGAGCTTCACTGGATCTGACCGTGGGACTCTGATGGGAAAGTGTAGAGGGCGTTTCACTCTGTATCTGCCCAGGAGTGTGTGACAGGACAGTGTGGAGGGAGCTTCACTGTATCTGACCGTGGGACTCTGATGGGACAGTGTAGAGGGCATTTCACTCTGTATCTGATCCCGGGAGTGTGTGACAGGACAGTGTGGAGGGAGCTTCACTGTATCTGAACGTGGGACTCTGATGGGATAGTGTAGAGGGCGTTTCACTCTGTATCTGATCCCGGGAGTGTGTGACAGGACAGTGTGGAGGGAACCTCACTGTATCTGACCGTGGGACTCTGATGGGACAGTGTAGAGGGCGTTTCACTCTGTATCTGCCCAGGAGTGTGTGACAGGACAGTGTGGAGGGAGCTTCACTGTATCTGACCGTGGGACTCTGATGGGAAAGTGTAGAGGGCATTTCACTCTGTGTCTGACCCCGGGAGTGTGTGATGGGATGGTGTGGAGGGAGATTCACTCTGTGTCTGACCCCGGGAGTGTGTGACAGGACAGTGTGGAGGGAGTTTCACTCTGTATCTGATCCCAGGAGTGTGTGACAGGACAGTGTGGAGGGAGATTCACTCTGTATCTGATCCCAGGAGTGTGTGACAGGACAGTGTGGAGGGAGTTTCACTCTGTATCTGATCCCGGGAGTGTGTGACAGGACAGTGTGGAGGGAGCTTCACTGTATCTGACCGTGGGACTCTGATGGGACAGTGTAGAGGGCGTTTCACTCTGTATCTGATCCCGGGAGTGTGTGACAGGACAGTGTGGAGGGAGCTTCACTGTATCTGACCGTGGGACTCTGATGGGACAGTTTAGAGGGCGTTTCACTCTGTATCTGCCCAGGAGTGTGTGACAGGACAGTGTGGAGGGAGCTTCACTGTATCTGACCGTGGGACTCTGATCGGACAGTGTAGAGGGCGTTTCACTCTGTATCTGATCCCGGGAGTGTGTGACAGGACAGTGTGGAGGGAACTTCACTGTATCTGACCGTGGGACTCTGATGGGACAGTGTAGAGGGCGTTTCAATCTGTATCTGATCCCGGGAGTGTGTGACAGGACAGTGTGGAGGGAGCTTCACTGTATCTGACCGTGGGACTCTGATGGGACAGTGTAGAGGGCGTTTCACTCTGTATCTGATCCCGGGAGTGTGTGACAGGACAGTGTGGAGGGAGCTTCACTGTATCTGACCGTGGGACTCTGATGGGACAGTGTAGAGGGCGTTTCACTCTGTATCTGATCCCGGGAGTATGTGACAGGACAGTGTGGAGGGAGTTTCACTCTGTATCTGATCCCGGGAGTGTGTGACAGGACAGTGTGGAGGGAGCTTCACTGTATCTGACCGTGGGACTATGATGGGAAAGTGTAGAGGGCGTTTCACTCTGTATCTGATCCCGGGAGTGTGTGACAGGACAGTGTGGAGGGAGCTTCACGGTATCTGACCGTGGGACTCTGATGGGACAGTGTAGAGGGCGTTTCACTCTGTATCTGATCCCGGGAGTGTGTGACAGGACAGTGTGGAGGGAGTTTCACTCTGTATCTGATCCCGGGAGTGTGTGACAGGACAGTGTGGAGGGAGCTTCACTGTATCTGACTGTGGGACTCTGATGGGAAAGTGTAGAGGGCATTTCACTCTGTGTCTGACCCCGGGAGTGTGTGATGGGATGGTGTGGAGGGAGATTCACTCTGTGTCTTACCCCGGGAGTGTGTGACAGGACAGTGTGGAGGGAGATTCACTCTGTATCTGATCCCAGGAGTGTGTGACAGGACAGTGTGGAGGGAGATTCACTCTGTATCTGATCCCAGGAGTGTGTGACAGGACAGTGTGTAGGGAGTTTCACTCTGTATCTGATCCCGGGAGTGTGTGACAGGACAGTGTGGAGGGAGTTTCACTCTGTATCTGATCCCGGGAGAGTGTGACAGGACAGTGTGGAGGGAGATTCACTCTGTATCTGATCCTGGGAGTGTGTGACAGGACAGTGTGGAGGGAGCTTCACTGTATCTGACCGTGGGACTCTGATGGGACAGTGTAGAGGGCGTTTCACTCTGTATCTGATCCCGGGAGTGTGTGACAGGACAGTGTGGAGGGAGCTTCACTGTATCTGACCGTGGGACTCTGATGGGACAGTGTAGAGGGCGTTTCACTCTGTATCTGCCCAGGAGTGTGTGACAGGACAGTGTGGAGGGAGCTTCACTGGATCTGACCGTGGGAGTCTGATGGGAAAGTGTAGAGGGCGTTTCACTCTGTATCTGCCCAGGAGTGTGTGACAGGACAGTGTGGAGGGAGCTTCACTGTATCTGACCGTGGGACTCTGATGGGACAGTGTAGAGGGCGTTTCACTCTGTATCTGATCCCGGGAGTGTGTGACAGGACAGTGTGGAGGGAGCTTCACTGTATCTGACCGTGGGACTCTGATGGGATAGTGTAGAGGGCGTTTCACTCTGTATCTGATCCCGGGAGTGTGTGACAGGACAGTGTGGAGGGAGCTTCACTGTATCTGACCGTGGGACTCTGATGGGACAGTGTAGAGGGCGTTTCACTCTGTATCTGATCCCGGGAGTGTGTGACAGGACAGTGTGGAGGGAGCTTCACTGTATCTGATCCCGGGAGTGTGTGACAGGACTGTGTGGAGGGAGCTTCACTGTACCTGACCGTGGGACTCTGATGGGACAGTGTAGAGGGCGTTTCAGTCTGTATCTGATCCCGGGAGTGTGTGACAGGACAGTGTGGAGGGAGCTTCACGGTATCTGACCGTGGGACTCTGATGGGACAGTGTAGAGGGCGTTTCACTCTGTATCTGATCCCGAGAGTATGTGACAGGACAGTGTGGAGGGAGTTTCACTCTGTATCTGATCCCGGGAGTGTGTGACAGGACAGTGTGGAGGGAGCTTCACTGTATCTGACCGTGGGACTATGATGGGAAAGTGTAGAGGGCGTTTCACTCTGTATCTGATCCCGGGAGTGTGTGACAGGACAGTGTGGAGGGAGCTTCACGGTATCTGACCGTGGGACTCTGATGGGACAGTGTAGAGGGCGTTTCACTCTGTATCTGATCCCGGGAGTGTGTGACAGGACAGTGTGGAGGGAGTTTCACTCTGTATCTGATCCCGGGAGTGTGTGACAGGACAGTGTGGAGGGAGCTTCACTGTATCTGACCGTGGGACTCTGATGGGAAAGTGTAGAGGGCATTTCACTCTGTGTCTGACCCTGGGAGTGTGTGATGGGATGGTGTGGAGGGAGATTCACTCTGTGTCTGACCCCGGGAGTGTGTGACAGGACAGTGTGGAGGGAGATTCACTCTGTATCTGATCCCAGGAGTGTGTGACAGGACAGTGTGGAGGGAGCTTCACTGTATCTGACCGTGGGACTGTGATGGGAAAGTGTAGAGGGCGTTTCACTCTGTATCTGATCCCGGGAGTGTGTGACAGGACAGTGTGGAGGGAGCTTCACGGTATCTGACCGTGGGACTCTGATGGGACAGTGTAGAGGGCGTTTCACTCTGTATCTGATCCCGGGAGTGTGTGACAGGACAGTGTGGAGGGAGTTTCACTCTGTATCTGATCCCGGGAGTGTGTGACAGGACAGTGTGGAGGGAGCTTCACTGTATCTGACCGTGGGACTCTGATGGGAAAGTGTAGAGGGCATTTCACTCTGTGTCTGACCCCGGGAGTGTGTGATGGGATGGTGTGGAGGGAGATTCACTCTGTGTCTGACCCCGGGAGTGTGTGACAGGACAGTGTGGAGGGAGATTCACTCTGTATCTGATCTCAGGAGTGTGTGACAGGACAGTGTGGAGGGAGATTCACTCTGTATCTGATCCCAGGAGTGTGTGACAGGACAGTGTGTAGGGAGTTTCTCTCTGTATCTGATCCCGGGAGTGTGTGACAGGACAGTGTGGAGGGAGTTTCACTCTGTATCTGATCCCGGGAGAGTGTGACAGGACAGTGTGGAGGGAGATTCACTCTGTATCTGATCCTGGGAGTGTGTGACAGGACAGTGTGGAGGGAGCTTCACTGTATCTGACCGTGGGACTCTGATGGGACAGTGTAGAGGGCGTTTCACTCTGTATCTGATCCCGGGAGTGTGTGACAGGACAGTGTGGAGGGAGCTTCACTGTATCTGACCGTGGGACTCTGATGGGACAGTGTAGAGGGCGTTTCACTCTGTATCTGCCCAGGAGTGTGTGACAGGACAGTGTGGACGGAGCTTCACTGGATCTGACCGTGGGACTCTGATGGGAAAGTGTAGAGGGCGTTTCACTCTGTATCTGCCCAGGAGTGTGTGACAGGACAGTGTGGAGGGAGCTTCACTGGATCTGACCGTGGGACTCTGATGGGACAGTGTAGAGGGCGTTTCACTCTGTATCTGATCCCGGGAGTGTGTGACAGGACAGTGTGGAGGGAGCTTCACTGTATCTGACCGTGGGACTCTGATGGGATAGTGTAGAGGGCGTTTCACTCTGTATCTGATCCCGGGAGTGTGTGACAGGACAGTGTGGAGGGAGCTTCACTGTATCTGACCGTGGGACTCTGATGGGACAGTGTAGAGGGCGTTTCACTCTGTATCTGATCCCGGGAGTGTGTGACAGGACAGTGTGGAGGGAGCTTCACTGTATCTGATCCCGGGAGTGTGTGACAGGACAGTGTGGAGGGAGCTTCACTGTACCTGACCGTGGGACTCTGATGGGACAGTGTAGAGGGCGTTTCAGTCTGTATCTGATCCCGGGAGTGTGTGACAGGACAGTGTGGAGGGAGCTTCACGGTATCTGACCGTGGGACTCTGATGGGACAGTGTAGAGGGCGTTTCACTCTGTATCTGATCCCGGGAGTGTGTGACAGGACAGTGTGGAGGGAGTTTCACTCTGTATCTGATCCCGGGAGTGTGTGACAGGACAGTGTGGAGGGAGCTTCACTGTATCTGACCGTGGGACTCTGATGGGAAAGTGTAGAGGGCATTTCACTCTGTGTCTGACCCCGGGAGTGTGTGATGGGATGGTGTGGAGGGAGATTCACTCTGTGTCTGACCCCGGGTGTGTGTGACAGGACAGTGTGGAGGGAGATTCACTCTGTATCTGATCCCAGGAGTGTGTGACAGGACAGTGTGGAGGGAGATTCACTCTGTATCTGATCCCAGGAGTGTGTGACAGGACAGTGTGTAGGGAGTTTCACTCTGTATCTGATCCCGGGAGTGTGTGACAGGACAGTGTGGAGGGAGTTTCACTCTGTATCTGATCCCGGGAGAGTGTGACAGGACAGTGTGGAGGGAGATTCACTGTGTATCTGATCCTGGGAGTGTGTGACAGGACAGTGTGGAGGGAGCTTCACTGTATCTGACCGTGGGACTCTGATGGGACAGTGTAGAGGGCGTTTCACTCTGTATCTGATCCCGGGAGTGTGTGACAGGACAGTGTGGAGGGAGCTTCACTGTATCTGACCGTGGGACTCTGATGGGACAGTGTAGAGGGCGTTTCACTCTGTATCTGCCCAGGAGTGTGTGACAGGACAGTGTGGAGGGAGCTTCACTGGATCTGACCGTGGGACTCTGATGGGAAAGTGTAGAGGGCGTTTCACTCTGTATCTGCCCAGGAGTGTGTGACAGGACAGTGTGGAGGGAGCTTCACTGTATCTGACCGTGGGACTCTGATGGGACAGTGTAGAGGGCGTTTCACTCTGTATCTGATCCCGGGAGTGTGTGACAGGACAGTGTGGAGGGAGCTTCACTGTATCTGACCGTGGGACTCTGATGGGACAGTGTAGAGGGCGTTTCACTCTGTATCTGATCCCGGGAGTGTGTGACAGGACAGTGTGGAGGGAGCTTCACTGTATCTGATCCCGGGAGTGTCTGACAGGACAGTGTGGTTGGAGCTTCACTGTATCTGACCGTGGGACTCTGATGGGACAGTGTAGAGGGCGTTTCACTCTGTATCTGATCCCGGGAGTGTGTGACAGGACAGTGTGGAGGGAGCTTCACTGTATCTGACCGTGGGACTCTGATGGGACAGTGTAGAGGGCGTTTCACTCTGTGTCTGACCCCGGGAGTGTGTGATGGGATGGTGTGGAGGGAGATTCACTCTGTGTCTGATCCCGGGAGTGTGTGACAGGACAGTGTGGTGGTAGCTTCTCTGTATCTGACCGTGGGACTCTGATGGGACAGTGTAGAGGGCGTTTCACTCTGTATCTGATCCCGGGAGTGTGTGACAGGACAGTGTGGAGGGAGCTTCACTGTATCTGACCGTGGGACTCTGATGGGACAGTGTAGAGGGCGTTTCACTCTGTATCTGCCCAGGAGTGTGTGACAGGACAGTGTGGAGGGAGCTTCACTGTATCTGACCGTGGGACTCTGATGGGAAAGTGTAGAGGGCATTTCACTCTGTGTCTGACCCCGGGAGTGTGTGATGGGATGGTGTGGAGGGAGATTCACTCTGTGTCTGACCCCGGGAGTGTGTGACAGGACAGTGTGGAGGGAGATTCACTCTGTATCTGATCCCAGGAGTGTGTGACAGGACAGTGTGGAGGGAGATTCACTCTGTATCTGATCCCAGGAGTGTGTGACAGGACAGTGTGGAGGGAGTTTCACTCTGTATCTGATCCCGGGAGTGTGTGACAGGACAATGTGGAGGGAGCTTCACTGTATCTGACCGTGGGACTCTGATGGGACAGTGTAGAGGGCGTTTCACACTGTATCTGATCCCGGGAGTGTGTGACAGGACAATGTGGAGGGAGCTTCACTGTATCTGACCGTGGGACTCTGATGGGATAGGGTGGAGGGCGTTTCACTCTGTATCTGATCCCGGGAGTGTGTGACAGGACAGTGTGGAGGGAGCTTCACTGTATCTGACCGTGGGACTCTGATGGGACAGTGTAGAGGGCGTTTCACTCTGTATCTGATCCCGGGAGTGTGTGACAGGACAGTGTGGAGGGAGCTTCACTGTATCTGATCCCGGGAGTGTGTGACAGGACAGTGTGGAGGGAGCTTCACTGTATCTGACCGTGGGACTCAGATGGGACAGTGTAGAGGGCGTTTCAGTCTGTATCTGATCCCGGGAGTGTGTGACAGGACAGTGTGGAGGGAGCTTCACTGTATCTGACCATGGGACTCTGATGGGACAGTGTAGAGGGCGTTTCACTCTGTATCTGCCCAGGAGTGTGTGACAGGACAGTGTGGAGGGAGCTTCACTGTATCTGACCGTGGGACTCTGATGGGAAAGTGTAGAGGGCATTTCACTCTGTGTCTGACCCCGGGAGTGTGTGATGGGATGGTGTGGAGGGAGATTCACTCTGTGTCTGACCCCGGGAGTGTGTGACAGGACAGTGTGGAGGGAGATTCACTCTGTATCTGATCCCAGGAGTGTGTGACAGGACAGTGTGGAGGGAGATTCACTCTGTATCTGATCCCAGGAGTGTGTGACAGGACAGTGTGGAGGGAGTTTCACTCTGTATCTGATCCCGGGAGTGTGTGACAGGACAGTGTGGAGGGAGTTTCACTCTGTATCTGATCCCGGGAGTGTGTGACAGGACAGTGTGGAGGGAGATTCACTCTGTATCTGATCCTGGGAGTGTGTGACAGGACAGTGTGGTGGGAGCTTCACTGTATCTGACCGTGGGACTCTGATGGGACAGTGTAGAGGGCGTTTCACTCTGTATCTGATCCCGGGAGTGTGTGACAGGACAGTGTGGAGGGAGCTTCACTGTATCTGACCGTGGGACTCTGATGGGACAGTGTAGAGGGCGTTTCACTCTGTATCTGCCCAGGAGTGTGTGACAGGACAGTGTGGAGGGAGCTTCACTGGATCTGACCGTGGGACTCTGATGGGAAAGTGTAGAGGGCGTTTCACTCTGTATCTGCCCATGAGTGTGTGACAGGACAGTGTGGAGGGAGCTTCACTGTATCTGACCGTGGGACTCTGATGGGAAAGTGTAGAGGGCATTTCACTCTGTGTCTGACCCCGGGAGTGTGTGACAGGACAGTGTGGAGGGAGCTTCACTGTATCTGACCGTGGGACTCTGATGGGACAGTGTAGAGGGCGTTTCACTCTGTATCTGATCCCGGGAGTGTGTGACAGGACAGTGTGGAGGGAGCTTCACTGTATCTGACCGTGGGACTCTGATGGGATAGTGTAGAGGGCGTTTCACTCTGTATCTGATCCCGGGAGTGTGTGACAGGACAGTGTGGAGGGAGCTTCACTGTATCTGACCGTGGGACTCTGATGGGACAGTGTAGAGGGCGTTTCACTCTGTATCTGATCCCGGGAGTGTGTGACAGGACAGTGTGGAGGGAGCTTCACTGTATCTGATCACGGGAGTGTGTGACAGGACAGTGTGGAGGGAGCTTCACTGTATCTGATCGTGGGACTCTGATGGGACAGTGTAGAGGGCGTTTCACTCTGTATCTGCCCAGGAGTGTGTGACAGGACAGTGTGGAGGGAGCTTCACTGTATCTGACCGTGGGACTCTGATGGGAAAGTGTAGAGGGCATTTCACTCTGTGTCTGACCCCGGGAGTGTGTGACAGGACAGTGTGGAGGGAGCTTCACTGTATCTGACCGTGGGACTCTGATGGGAAAGTGTAGAGGGCATTTCACTCTGTATCTGATCCCGGGAGTGTGTGACAGGACAGTGTGGAGGGAGCATCACTCTGTATCTGACCGTGGGACTCTGATGGGACAGTGTAGAGGGCGTTTCACTCTGTATCTGATCCCGGGAGTGTGTGACAGGACAGTGTGGAGGGAGATTCACTCTGTATCTGATCCCAGGAGTGTGTGACAGGACAGTGTGGAGGGAGATTCACTCTGTATCTGACCATGGGACTCTGATGGGACAGTGTAGAGGGCGTTTCACTCTGTATCTGCCCAGGAGTGTGTGACAGGACAGTGTGGAGGGAGCTTCACTGTATCTGACCGTGGGACTCTGATGGGAAAGTGTAGAGGGCATTTCACTCTGTGTCTGACCCCGGGAGTGTGTGATGGGATGGTGTGGAGGGAGATTCACTCTGTGTCTGACCCCGGGAGTATGTGACAGGACAGTGTGGAGGGAGATTCACTCTGTATCTGATCCCAGGAGTGTGTGACAGGACAGTGTGGAGGGAGATTCACTCTGTATCTGATCCCAGGAGTGTGTGACAGGACAGTGTGGAGGGAGTTTCACTCTGTATCTGATCCCGGGAGTGTGTGACAGGACAGTGTGGAGGGAGTTTCACTCTGTATCTGATCCCGGGAGTGTGTGACAGGACAGTGTGGAGGGAGATTCACTCTGTATCTGATCCTGGGAGTGTGTGACAGGACAGTGTGGTGGGAGCTTCACTGTATCTGACCGTGGGACTCTGATGGGACAGTGTAGAGGGCGTTTCACTCTGTATCTGATCCCGGGAGTGTGTGACAGGACAGTGTGGAGGGAGCTTCACTGTATCTGACCGTGGGACTCTGATGGGACAGTGTAGAGGGCGTTTCACTCTGTATCTGCCCAGGAGTGTGTGACAGGACAGTGTGGAGGGAGCTTCACTGGATCTGACCGTGGGACTCTGATGGGAAAGTGTAGAGGGCGTTTCACTCTGTATCTGCCCATGAGTGTGTGACAGGACAGTGTGGAGGGAGCTTCACTGTATCTGACCGTGGGACTCTGATGGGAAAGTGTAGAGGGCATTTCACTCTGTGTCTGACCCCGGGAGTGTGTGACAGGACAGTGTGGAGGGAGCTTCACTGTATCTGACCGTGGGACTCTGATGGGACAGTGTAGAGGGCGTTTCACTCTGTATCTGATCCCGGGAGTGTGTGACAGGACAGTGTGGAGGGAGCTTCACTGTATCTGACCGTGGGACTCTGATGGGATAGTGTAGAGGGCGTTTCACTCTGTATCTGATCCCGGGAGTGTGTGACAGGACAGTGTGGAGGGAGCTTCACTGTATCTGACCGTGGGACTCTGATGGGACAGTGTAGAGGGCGTTTCACTCTGTATCTGATCCCGGGAGTGTGTGACAGGACAGTGTGGAGGGAGCTTCACTGTATCTGATCACGGGAGTGTGTGACAGGACAGTGTGGAGGGAGCTTCACTGTATCTGATCGTGGGACTCTGATGGGACAGTGTAGAGGGCGTTTCACTCTGTATCTGCCCAGGAGTGTGTGACAGGACAGTGTGGAGGGAGCTTCACTGTATCTGACCGTGGGACTCTGATGGGAAAGTGTAGAGGGCATTTCACTCTGTGTCTGACCCCGGGAGTGTGTGACAGGACAGTGTGGAGGGAGCTTCACTGTATCTGACCGTGGGACTCTGATGGGAAAGTGTAGAGGGCATTTCACTCTGTATCTGATCCCGGGAGTGTGTGACAGGACAGTGTGGAGGGAGCATCACTCTGTATCTGACCGTGGGACTCTGATGGGACAGTGTAGAGGGCGTTTCACTCTGTATCTGATCCCGGGAGTGTGTGACAGGACAGTGTGGAGGGAGATTCACTCTGTATCTGATCCCAGGAGTGTGTGACAGGACAGTGTGGAGGGAGATTCACTCTGTATCTGATCCCAGGAGTGTGTGACAGGACAGTGTGGAGGGAGTTTCACTCTGTATCTGATCCCGGGAGTGTGTGACAGGACAGTGTGGAGGGAGTTTCACTCTGTATCTGATCCCGGGAGTGTGTGACAGGACAGTGTGGAGGGAGATTCACTCTGTATCTGATCCTGGGAGTGTGTGACAGGACAGTGTGGAGGGAGCTTCACTGTATCTGACCGTGGGACTCTGATGGGACAGTGTAGAGGGCGTTTCACTCTGTATCTGATCCCGGGAGTGTGTGACAGGACAGTGTGGAAGGAGCTTCACTGTATCTGACCGTCGGACTCTGATGGGACAGTGTAGAGGGCGTTTCACTCTGTATCTGATCCCGGGAGTGTGTGACAGGACAGTGTGGAGGGAGCTTCACTGTATCTGACCGTGGGACTCTGATGGGACAGTGTAGAGGGCGTTTCACTCTGTATCTGCCCAGGAGTGTGTGACAGGACAGTGTGGAGGGAGCTTCACTGTATCTGACCGTGGGACTCTGATGGGAAAGTGTAGAGGGCATTTCACTCTGTGTCTGACCCCGGGAGTGTGTGATGGGATGGTGTGGAGGGAGATTCACTCTGTGTCTGACCCCGGGAGTGTGTGACAGGACAGTGTGGAGGGAGATTCACTCTGTATCTGATCCCAGGAGTGTGTGACAGGACAGTGTGGAGGGAGTTTCACTCTGTATCTGATCCCGGGAGTGTGTGACAGGACAGTGTGGAGGGAGCTTCACTGTATCTGACCGTGGGACTCTGATGGGACAGTGTAGAGGGCGTTTCACTCTGTATCTGATCCCGGGAGTGTGTGACAGGACAGTGTGGAGGGAGCTTCACTGTATCTGACCGTGGGACTCTGATGGGACAGTTTAGAGGGCGTTTCACTCTGTATCTGCCCAGGAGTGTGTGACAGGACAGTGTGGAGGGAGCTTCACTGTATCTGACCGTGGGACTCTGATCGGACAGTGTAGAGGGCGTTTCACTCTGTATCTGATCCCGGGAGTGTGTGACAGGACAGTGTGGAGGGAGCTTCACTGTATCTGACCGTGGGACTCTGATGGGACAGTGTAGAGGGCGTTTCAATCTGTATCTGATCCCGGGAGTGTGTGACAGGACAGTGTGGAGGGAGCTTCACTGTATCTGACCGTGGGACTCTGATGGGACAGTGTAGAGGGCGTTTCACTCTGTATCTGATCCCGGGAGTGTGTGACAGGACAGTGTGGAGGGAGTTTCACTCTGTATCTGATCCCGCGAGTGTGTGACAGGACAGTGTGGAGGGAGCTTCACTGTATCTGACCGTGGGACTCTGATGGGAAAGTGTAGAGGGCATTTCACTCTGTGTCTGACCCCGGGAGTGTGTGATGGGATGCTGTGGAGGGAGATTCACTCTGTGTCTGACCCCGGGAGTGTGTGACAGGACAGTGTGGAGGGAGATTCACTCTGTATCTGATGCCAGGAGTGTGTGACAGGACAGTGTGGAGGGAGATTCACTCTGTATCTGATCCCAGGAGTGTGTGACAGGACAGTGTGTAGGGAGTTTCACTCTGTATCTGATCCCGGGAGTGTGTGACAGGACAGTGTGGAGGGAGTTTCACTCTGTATCTGATCCCGGGAGAGTGTGTCAGGACAGTGTGGAGGGAGATTCACTCTGTATCTGATCCTGGGAGTGTGTGACAGGACAGTGTGGAGGGAGCTTCACTGTATCTGACCGTGGGACTCTGATGGGACAGTGTAGAGGGCGTTTCACTCTGTATCTGATCCCGGGAGTGTGTGACAGGACAGTGTGGAGGGAGCTTCACTGTATCTGACCGTGGGACTCTGATGGGACAGTGTAGAGGGCGTTTCACTCTGTATCTGCCCAGGAGTGTGTGACAGGACAGTGTGGAGGGAGCTTCACTGGATCTGACCGTGGGACTCTGATGGGAAAGTGTAGAGGGCGTTTCACTCTGTATCTGCCCAGGAGTGTGTGACAGGACAGTGTGGAGGGAGCTTCACTGTATCTGACCGTGGGACTCTGATGGGAAAGTGTAGAGGGCATTTCACTCTGTGTCTGACTCCGGGAGTGTGTGACAGGACAGTGTGGAGGGAGCTTCACTGTATCTGACCGTGGGACTCTGATGGGACAGTGTAGAGGGCGTTTCACTCTGTATCTGATCCCGGGAGTGTGTGACAGGACAGTGTGGAGGGAGCTTCACTGTATCTGACCGTGGGACTCTGATGGGATAGTGTAGAGGGCGTTTCACTCTGTATCTGATCCCGGGAGTGTGTGACAGGACAGTGTGGAGGGAGCTTCACTGTATCTGACCGTGGGACTCTGATGGGACAGTGTAGAGGGCGTTTCACTCTGTATCTGATCCCGGGAGTGTGTGACAGGACAGTGTGGAGGGAGCTTCACTGTATCTGACCGTGGGACTCTGATGGGACAGTGTAGAGGGCGTTTCACTCTGTATCTGATCCCGGGAGTGTGTGACAGGACAGTGTGGAGGGAGCTTCACTGTATCTGATCACGGGAGTGTGTGACAGGACAGTGTGGAGGGAGCTTCACTGTATCTGATCGTGGGACTCTGATGGGACAGTGTAGAGGGCGTTTCACTCTGTATCTGCCCAGGAGTGTGTGACAGGACAGTGTGGAGGGAGCTTCACTGTATCTGACCGTGGGACTCTGATGGGAAAGTGTAGAGGGCATTTCACTCTGTGTCTGACCCCGGGAGTGTGTGACAGGACAGTGTGGAGGGAGCTTCACTGTATCTGACCGTGGGACTCTGATGGGAAAGTGTAGAGGGCATTTCACTCTGTATCTGATCCCAGGAGTGTGTGACAGGACAGTGTGGGAGATTCACTCTGTATCTGATCCCGGGAGTGTGTGACAGGACAGTGTGGAGGGAACCTCACTGTATCTGACCGTGGGACTCTGATGGGACAGTGTAGAGGGCGTTTCACTCTGTATCTGCCCAGGAGTGTGTGACAGTACAGTGTGGAGGGAGCTTCACTGTATCTGACCGTGGGACTCTGATGGGAAAGTGTAGAGGGCATTTCACTCTGTGTCTGACCCCGGGAGTGTGTGATGGGACGGTGTGGAGGGAGATTCACTCTGTGTCTGACCCCGGGAGTGTGTGACAGGACAGTGTGGAGGGAGTTTCACTCTGTATCTGATCCCAGGAGTGTGTGACAGGACAGTGTGGAGGGAGATTCACTCTGTATCTGATCCCAGGAGTGTGTGACAGGACAGTGTGGAGGGAGTTTCACTCTGTATCTGATCCCGGGAGTGTGTGACAGGACAGTGTGGAGGGAGCTTCACTGTATCTGACCGTGGGACTCTGATGGGACAGTGTAGAGGGCGTTTCACTCTGTATCTGATCCCGGGAGTGTGTGACAGGACAGTGTGGAGGGAGCTTCACTGTATCTGATCACGGGAGTGTGTGACAGGACAGTGTGGAGGGAGCTTCACTGTATCTGATCGTGGGACTCTGATGGGACAGTGTAGAGGGCGTTTCACTCTGTATCTGCCCAGGAGTGTGTGACAGGACAGTGTGGAGGGAGCTTCACTGTATCTGACCGTGGGACTCTGATGGGAAAGTGTAGAGGGCATTTCACTCTGTGTCTGACCCCGGGAGTGTGTGACAGGACAGTGTGGAGGGAGCTTCACTGTATCTGACCGTGGGACTCTGATGGGAAAGTGTAGAGGGCATTTCACTCTGTATCTGATCCCAGGAGTGTGTGACAGGACAGTGTGGGAGATTCACTCTGTATCTGATCCCGGGAGTGTGTGACAGGACAGTGTGGAGGGAACCTCACTGTATCTGACCGTGGGACTCTGATGGGACAGTGTAGAGGGCGTTTCACTCTGTATCTGCCCAGGAGTGTGTGACAGTACAGTGTGGAGGGAGCTTCACTGTATCTGACCGTGGGACTCTGATGGGAAAGTGTAGAGGGCATTTCACTCTGTGTCTGACCCCGGGAGTGTGTGATGGGATGGTGTGGAGGGAGATTCACTCTGTGTCTGACCCCGGGAGTGTGTGACAGGACAGTGTGGAGGGAGTTTCACTCTGTATCTGATCCCAGGAGTGTGTGACAGGACAGTGTGGAGGGAGCTTCACTGTATCTGACCGTGGGACTCTGATCGGACAGTGTGGAGGGAGCTTCACTCTGTATCTGATCCCGGGAGTGTGTGACAGGACAGTGTGGAGGGAGCTTCACTCTGTATCTGATCCCGGGAGTGTGTGACAGGACAGTGTGGAGGGAGCTTCACTGTATCTGACCGTGCGACTCTGATGGGACATTGTAGAGGGCGTTTCACTCTGTATCTGATCCCGGGAGTGTGTGACAGGACAGTGTGGAGGGAGCTTCACTGTATCTGACCGTGGGACTCTGATGGGACGGTGTAGAGGGCGTTTCACTCTGTATCTGATCCCGGGAGTGTGTGACAGGACAGTGTGGAGGGAGCTTCACTGTATCTGACCGTGGGACTCTGATGGGACAGTGTAGAGGGCGTTTCACTCTGTATCTGATCCCGGGAGTGTGTGACAGGACAGTGTGGAGGGAGCTTCACTGTATCTGACCGTGGGACTCTGATGGGACAGTGTAGAGGGCATTTCACTCTGTATCTGATCCCGGGAGTGTGTGACAGGACAGTGTGGAGGGAGCTTCACTCTGTATCTGATCCCGGGAGTGTGTGACAGGACAGTGTGGAGGGAGCTTCACTGTATCTGACTGTGGGACTCTGATGGGAAAGTGTAGAGGGCGTTTCACTGTGTATCTGATCCCGGGAGTGTGTGACAGGACAGTGTGGAGGGAGCTTCACTCTGTATAGAAACATTGACAGAAACATAGAAAACCTACAGCACGATACAGGCCCTTTGGCCCACAGTGGGGTGCTGAATGTACTTACTTTAGAAATTAACTAGGTTTCCCCACAGCCCTCTTCGAAGCTCCATGTACTTATCCAAAAGTCTCTTAAAAGACCCTATCATATCCGCCTCTACCACCGTTGCTGGCAGCTCATTCCACACACTCACCACTCTAAGTAAAAAACTTACCCCTGAGATCTCCTCTGTACCTACTTCCAAGCACCTTAAAACTGAGCCTTTTTATGCGAGCTACTTCAACGCTGGAAAAAATCCTCTGACTATCCACATGATCAATGCCTCTCAACATCTTGTACACCTCTATCGGGTCACCTCTCATCCTCCTTCGCTCCAAGGAGAAAAGGCCGAGTTCACTCAACCTATTCTCATAAGACATGCTCTCCAATTCAGGCAACATCCTTGTAAATCTCCTCTGCTCCCTTTCTATAGTTTCCACATCCTTCCTGTAGTGAGGTGACCAGAATTGAGCACAGTATTCCGTGGGGTCTGACTAGGGTTCTATATAGCTGCAACATTACCTCTCACCTCTTAAACTCAATCCCACGGTTAATGAAGGCCAATACACCATACGCCTCCCTAACAACAGAGTTAACCTGTGCAGCAGCTTTGAGTGTCCTATGGACTCAGAACCCAAGATCCCTCTGATCCTCCACCGAGCCAAGAGTCTTGCCATTAATACTATATTCTGCCATCGTATTTGACCTACCAAAATGAGCCACCTCCCACTTATCTGGGTTGAAATCCATTTGCCACTTCTCAGTCCAGTTTGCATCCTATCAATGTCCCACTGTAACCTCTGACAGCCCTCCACACTATCCACAACACCTCCAACCTTTGTGTCATCAGCAAAGTTACTAACCCATTCCTCCACTTCCTCATCCAGGTCATTTATAAAAATCACGACAAGAAAGGGCCCCAAAACAGATCCCTGAAGCACTCCATCGGTCACATCCTGAAAAATTCAGTTAGGCTTGTAAGGCACGACCTGCCTTTGACAAAGCCATGCTGACTATTCCTAATCATATTATGCTTCTCCAAATGTTCATAAATCCTGCCTCTCAAGATCTTTTCCATCAATTTACCAGCTACTGAAGTAAGACTCACTTCCAAGGCCATCTCTACTCTCTTTCTTGAATAAAAGAACAACACCTGCAACCCTCCAATTCTCCAGAACCTCTCCCGTCCTCATTGATGATACAAAGATCATCACCAGAGGCTCAGCAATCTCCTCCCTCGTCTCCCACAGTAGCCTGAGGTACATCTCATCCAGTCCCGGTGACTTATCCATTTTGATGCATTCCAAAAGCTCCAGCACATCCTCTTTCTTAGTATCTACATGCTCAAGCTTTTCAGTCTGCTGTAAGTCATCACTACAATCACCAAGATCCTGACCACAGGTGTGTGTGATGGGACGGTGTGGAGGGAGATTCACTCTGTGTCTGACCCCGGGTGTGTGTGTGATGGGACGGTGTGGAGGGTGTTTCACTCTGTGTCTGACCCTGGGAGTGTGTGGTGGGACGATGTGGACGGAGATTCACTCTGTGTCTGACCCCAGGAGTGTGTGATGGGACGGTGTGGAGGGAGATTTACTGTGTGTCTGACCCTGGGAGTGTGTGATGGGACGGTGTGGAGGGAGATTTACTCTGTGTCTGACCCTGGGAGTGTGCGATGGGACGGTGTGGAGGGAGATTCACTCAGTGTCTGACCCTGGGAGTGTGTGATGGGACGGTGTGGGGGGGAGATTCACTCTGGGTCTGACCCCGGGTGTGTGTGATGGGACGGTGTGGAGGGAGATTTACTGTGTGTCTGACCCTGGGAGTGTGTGATGGGACGGTGTGGAGGGAGATTTACTCTGTGTCTGACCCTGGGAGTGTGCGATGGGACGGTGTGGAGGGAGATTCACTCAGTGTCTGACCCTGGGAGTGTGTGATGGGACGGTGTGGGGGGAGATTCACTCTGGGTCTGACCCCGGGTGTGTGTGATGGGACGGTGTGGAGGGAGATTCACTCTGGGTCTGACCCCGGGAGTGTGTGATGGGACGGTGTGGAGGGAGATTTACTGTGTGTCTGACCCTGGGAGTGTGTGATGGGACGGTGTGGAGGGAGATTTACTCTGTGTCTGACCCTGGGAGTGTGCGATGGGACGGTGTGGAGGGAGATTCACTCTGTGTCTGACCCCGGGAGTGTGTGATGGGACGGTGTGGAGGGAGATTCACTCAGTGTCTGACCCTGGGAGTGTGTGATGGGATGGTGTGGAGGGAGATTCACTCTGTGTCTGACCCCGGGAGTGTGTGATGGGACGGTGTGGAGGGAGATTCACTCAGTGTCTGACCCTGGGAGTGTGATGGGATGGTGTGGAGGGAGATTCACTCTGTGTCTGACCCCGGGAGTGTGTGATGGGACGGTGTGGAGGGAGATTCACTCAGTGTCTGACCCTGGGAGTGTGTGATGGGATGGTGTGGAGGGAGATTCACTCTGTGTCTGACCCCGGGAGTGTGTGATGGGACGGTGTGGAGGGAGATTCACTCAGTGTCTGACCCTGGGATTGTGATGGGATGGTGTGGAGGGAGATTCACTCTGTGTCTGACCCCGGGAGTGTGTGATGGGACGGTGTGGAGGGAGATTCACTCAGTGTCTGACCCTGGGAGTGTGTGATGGGACAGTGTGGAGGGAGATTCACTCTGGGTCTGACCCCGGGAGTGTGTGATGGGACGGTGTGGAGGGTGATTCACTCTGTGTCTGACCCTGGGAGTGTGTGATGGGACGGTGTGGAGGGAGATTCACTCTGTGTCGGACCCTGGGAGTGTGTGATGGGACGGTGTGGAGGGAGATTCACTCTGTGTCTGACCCTGGGAGTGTGTGATGGGACAGTGTGGAGGGAGATTCACTCTGTGTCTGATCCCGGGAGTGTGTGATGGGCGGTGAGGAGGGAGATTCACTCTGTGTCTGACCCCGGGAGTGTGTGATGGGACGGTGAGGAGGGAGATTCACTCTGTGTCTGACCCCGGGAGTGTTTGATGGGACGGTGTGGAGGGAGATTCACTCAGTGTCTGACCCTGGGAGTGGTGATGGGACGGTGTAGAGGGAGTTTCACTCTGTGTCTGACCCTGGGAGTGAGTGATGGGACGGTGTGGAGGGAGATTCACTCAGTGTCTGACCCTGGGAGTGTGTGATGGGACAGTGTGGAGGGAGATTCACTCTGTGTCTGACCCCGGGAGTGTGTGATGGGACGGTGTGGAGGGAGATCCACTTAGTGTCTGACCCTGGGAGTGTGTGATGGGATGGTGTGGAGGGAGATTCACTCTGTGTCTGACCCCTGGAGTGTGTGATGGGACGGTGTGGAGGGAGATTTACTGTGTGTCTGACCCTGGGAGTGTGTGATGGGACGGTGTGGAGGGAGATTTACTCTGTGTCTGACCCTGGGAGTGTGCGATGGGACGGTGTGGAGGGAGATTCACTCAGTGTCTGACCCTGGGAGTGTGTGATGGGACGGTGTGGGATGGGACGGTGTGGGGGGGAGATTCACTCTGTATCTGATCCCAGGAGTGTGTGACAGGACAGTGTGGAGGGAGTTTCACTCTGTATCTGATCCCGGGAGTGTGTGACAGGACAGTGTGGAGGGAGCTTCACTGTATCTGACCGTGGGACTCTGATGGGACAGTGTAGAGGGCGTTTCACTCTGTATCTGATCCCGGGAGTGTGTGACAGGACAGTGTGGAGGGAGCTTCACTGTATCTGATCACGGGAGTGTGTGACAGGACAGTGTGGAGGGAGCTTCACTGTATCTGATCGTGGGACTCTGATGGGACAGTGTAGAGGGCGTTTCACTCTGTATCTGCCCAGGAGTGTGTGACAGGACAGTGTGGAGGGAGCTTCACTGTATCTGACCGTGGGACTCTGATGGGAAAGTGTAGAGGGCATTTCACTCTGTGTCTGACCCCGGGAGTGTGTGACAGGACAGTGTGGAGGGAGCTTCACTGTATCTGACCGTGGGACTCTGATGGGAAAGTGTAGAGGGCATTTCACTCTGTATCTGATCCCAGGAGTGTGTGACAGGACAGTGTGGGAGATTCACTCTGTATCTGATCCCGGGAGTGTGTGACAGGACAGTGTGGAGGGAACCTCACTGTATCTGACCGTGGGACTCTGATGGGACAGTGTAGAGGGCGTTTCACTCTGTATCTGCCCAGGAGTGTGTGACAGTACAGTGTGGAGGGAGCTTCACTGTATCTGACCGTGGGACTCTGATGGGAAAGTGTAGAGGGCATTTCACTCTGTGTCTGACCCCGGGAGTGTGTGATGGGATGGTGTGGAGGGAGATTCACTCTGTGTCTGACCCCGGGAGTGTGTGACAGGACAGTGTGGAGGGAGTTTCACTCTGTATCTGATCCCAGGAGTGTGTGACAGGACAGTGTGGAGGGAGCTTCACTGTATCTGACCGTGGGACTCTGATCGGACAGTGTGGAGGGAGCTTCACTCTGTATCTGATCCCGGGAGTGTGTGACAGGACAGTGTGGAGGGAGCTTCACTCTGTATCTGATCCCGGGAGTGTGTGACAGGACAGTGTGGAGGGAGCTTCACTGTATCTGACCGTGCGACTCTGATGGGACATTGTAGAGGGCGTTTCACTCTGTATCTGATCCCGGGAGTGTGTGACAGGACAGTGTGGAGGGAGCTTCACTGTATCTGACCGTGGGACTCTGATGGGACGGTGTAGAGGGCGTTTCACTCTGTATCTGATCCCGGGAGTGTGTGACAGGACAGTGTGGAGGGAGCTTCACTGTATCTGACCGTGGGACTCTGATGGGACAGTGTAGAGGGCGTTTCACTCTGTATCTGATCCCGGGAGTGTGTGACAGGACAGTGTGGAGGGAGCTTCACTGTATCTGACCGTGGGACTCTGATGGGACAGTGTAGAGGGCATTTCACTCTGTATCTGATCCCGGGAGTGTGTGACAGGACAGTGTGGAGGGAGCTTCACTCTGTATCTGATCCCGGGAGTGTGTGACAGGACAGTGTGGAGGGAGCTTCACTGTATCTGACTGTGGGACTCTGATGGGAAAGTGTAGAGGGCGTTTCACTGTGTATCTGATCCCGGGAGTGTGTGACAGGACAGTGTGGAGGGAGCTTCACTCTGTATAGAAACATTGACAGAAACATAGAAAACCTACAGCACGATACAGGCCCTTTGGCCCACAGTGGGGTGCTGAATGTACTTACTTTAGAAATTAACTAGGTTTCCCCACAGCCCTCTTCGAAGCTCCATGTACTTATCCAAAAGTCTCTTAAAAGACCCTATCATATCCGCCTCTACCACCGTTGCTGGCAGCTCATTCCACACACTCACCACTCTAAGTAAAAAACTTACCCCTGAGATCTCCTCTGTACCTACTTCCAAGCACCTTAAAACTGAGCCTTTTTATGCGAGCTACTTCAACGCTGGAAAAAATCCTCTGACTATCCACATGATCAATGCCTCTCAACATCTTGTACACCTCTATCGGGTCACCTCTCATCCTCCTTCGCTCCAAGGAGAAAAGGCCGAGTTCACTCAACCTATTCTCATAAGACATGCTCTCCAATTCAGGCAACATCCTTGTAAATCTCCTCTGCTCCCTTTCTATAGTTTCCACATCCTTCCTGTAGTGAGGTGACCAGAATTGAGCACAGTATTCCGTGGGGTCTGACTAGGGTTCTATATAGCTGCAACATTACCTCTCACCTCTTAAACTCAATCCCACGGTTAATGAAGGCCAATACACCATACGCCTCCCTAACAACAGAGTTAACCTGTGCAGCAGCTTTGAGTGTCCTATGGACTCAGAACCCAAGATCCCTCTGATCCTCCACCGAGCCAAGAGTCTTGCCATTAATACTATATTCTGCCATCGTATTTGACCTACCAAAATGAGCCACCTCCCACTTATCTGGGTTGAAATCCATTTGCCACTTCTCAGTCCAGTTTGCATCCTATCAATGTCCCACTGTAACCTCTGACAGCCCTCCATACTATCCACAACACCTCCAACCTTTGTGTCATCAGCAAAGTTACTAACCCATTCCTCCACTTCCTCATCCAGGTCATTTATAAAAATCACGACAAGAAAGGGCCCCAAAACAGATCCCTGAAGCACTCCATCGGTCACATCCTGAAAAATTCAGTTAGGCTTGTAAGGCACGACCTGCCTTTGACAAAGCCATGCTGACTATTCCTAATCATATTATGCTTCTCCAAATGTTCATAAATCCTGCCTCTCAAGATCTTTTCCATCAATTTACCAGCTACTGAAGTAAGACTCACTTCCAAGGCCATCTCTACTCTCTTTCTTGAATAAAAGAACAACACCTGCAACCCTCCAATTCTCCAGAACCTCTCCCGTCCTCATTGATGATACAAAGATCATCACCAGAGGCTCAGCAATCTCCTCCCTCGTCTCCCACAGTAGCCTGAGGTACATCTCATCCAGTCCCGGTGACTTATCCATTTTGATGCATTCCAAAAGCTCCAGCACATCCTCTTTCTTAGTATCTACATGCTCAAGCTTTTCAGTCTGCTGTAAGTCATCACTACAATCACCAAGATCCTGACCACAGGTGTGTGTGATGGGACGGTGTGGAGGGAGATTCACTCTGTGTCTGACCCCGGGTGTGTGTGTGATGGGACGGTGTGGAGGGTGTTTCACTCTGTGTCTGACCCTGGGAGTGTGTGGTGGGACGATGTGGACGGAGATTCACTCTGTGTCTGACCCCAGGAGTGTGTGATGGGACGGTGTGGAGGGAGATTTACTGTGTGTCTGACCCTGGGAGTGTGTGATGGGACGGTGTGGAGGGAGATTTACTCTGTGTCTGACCCTGGGAGTGTGCGATGGGACGGTGTGGAGGGAGATTCACTCAGTGTCTGACCCTGGGAGTGTGTGATGGGACGGTGTGGGGGGGAGATTCACTCTGGGTCTGACCCCGGGTGTGTGTGATGGGACGGTGTGGAGGGAGATTTACTGTGTGTCTGACCCTGGGAGTGTGTGATGGGACGGTGTGGAGGGAGATTTACTCTGTGTCTGACCCTGGGAGTGTGCGATGGGACGGTGTGGAGGGAGATTCACTCAGTGTCTGACCCTGGGAGTGTGTGATGGGACGGTGTGGGGGGAGATTCACTCTGGGTCTGACCCCGGGTGTGTGTGATGGGACGGTGTGGAGGGAGATTCACTCTGGGTCTGACCCCGGGAGTGTGTGATGGGACGGTGTGGAGGGAGATTTACTGTGTGTCTGACCCTGGGAGTGTGTGATGGGACGGTGTGGAGGGAGATTTACTCTGTGTCTGACCCTGGGAGTGTGCGATGGGACGGTGTGGAGGGAGATTCACTCTGTGTCTGACCCCGGGAGTGTGTGATGGGACGGTGTGGAGGGAGATTCACTCAGTGTCTGACCCTGGGAGTGTGTGATGGGATGGTGTGGAGGGAGATTCACTCTGTGTCTGACCCCGGGAGTGTGTGATGGGACGGTGTGGAGGGAGATTCACTCAGTGTCTGACCCTGGGAGTGTGATGGGATGGTGTGGAGGGAGATTCACTCTGTGTCTGACCCCGGGAGTGTGTGATGGGACGGTGTGGAGGGAGATTCACTCAGTGTCTGACCCTGGGAGTGTGTGATGGGATGGTGTGGAGGGAGATTCACTCTGTGTCTGACCCCGGGAGTGTGTGATGGGACGGTGTGGAGTGAGATTCACTCAGTGTCTGACCCTGGGAGTGTGATGGGATGGTGTGGAGGGAGATTCACTCTGTGTCTGACCCCGGGAGTGTGTGATGGGACGGTGTGGAGGGAGATTCACTCAGTGTCTGACCCTGGGAGTGTGTGATGGGACAGTGTGGAGGGAGATTCACTCTGGGTCTGACCCCGGGAGTGTGTGATGGGACGGTGTGGAGGGTGATTCACTCTGTGTCTGACCCTGGGAGTGTGTGATGGGACGGTGTGGAGGGAGATTCACTCTGTGTCGGACCCTGGGAGTGTGTGATGGGACGGTGTGGAGGGAGATTCACTCTGTGTCTGACCCTGGGAGTGTGTGATGGGACAGTGTGGAGGGAGATTCACTCTGTGTCTGATCCCGGGAGTGTGTGATGGGCGGTGAGGAGGGAGATTCACTCTGTGTCTGACCCCGGGAGTGTGTGATGGGACGGTGAGGAGGGAGATTCACTCTGTGTCTGACCCCGGGAGTGTTTGATGGGACGGTGTGGAGGGAGATTCACTCAGTGTCTGACCCTGGGAGTGGTGATGGGACGGTGTAGAGGGAGTTTCACTCTGTGTCTGACCCTGGGAGTGAGTGATGGGACGGTGTGGAGGGAGATTCACTCAGTGTCTGACCCTGGGAGTGTGTGATGGGACAGTGTGGAGGGAGATTCACTCTGTGTCTGACCCCGGGAGTGTGTGATGGGACGGTGTGGAGGGAGATCCACTTAGTGTCTGACCCTGGGAGTGTGTGATGGGATGGTGTGGAGGGAGATTCACTCTGTGTCTGACCCCTGGAGTGTGTGATGGGACGGTGTGGAGGGAGATTTACTGTGTGTCTGACCCTGGGAGTGTGTGATGGGACGGTGTGGAGGGAGATTTACTCTGTGTCTGACCCTGGGAGTGTGCGATGGGACGGTGTGGAGGGAGATTCACTCAGTGTCTGACCCTGGGAGTGTGTGATGGGACGGTGTGGGATGGGACGGTGTGGGGGGGAGATTCACTCTGGGTCTGACCCCGGGTGTGTGTGATGGGACGGTGTGGAGGGAGATTCACTCTGGGTCTGACCCCGGGAGTGTGTGATGGGACGGTGTGGAGGGAGATTCACTCAGTGTCTGACCCTGGGAGTGTGATGGGATGGTGTGGAGGGAGATTCACTCTGTGTCTGACCCCGGGAGTGTGTGATGGGACGGTGTGGAGGGAGATTCACTCAGTGTCTGACCCTGGGAGTGTGTGATGGGATGGTGTGGAGGGAGATTCACTCTGGGTCTGACCCCGGGAGTGTGTGATGGGACGGTGTGGAGGGAGATTCACTCAGTGTCTGACCCTGGGAGTGTGTGATGGGACAGTGTGGAGGGAGATTCACTCAGTGTCTGACCCTGGGAGTGTGTGATGGGACGGTGTGGAGGGAGATTCACTCAGTGTCTGACCCTGGGAGTGTGTGATGGGACAGTGTGGAGGGAGATTCACTCTGTGTCTGATCCCGGGAGTGTGTGATGGGCGGTGAGGAGGGAGATTCACTCTGTGTCTGACCCCGGGAGTGTGTGATGGGACGGTGAGGAGGGAGATTCACTCTGTGTCTGACCCTGGGAGTGTGCGATGGGACGGTGTGGAGGGAGATTCACTCAGTGACTGACCCTGGGAGTGTGTGATGGGACGGTGTGGGGGGGAGATTCACTCTGGGTCTGACCCCGGGTGTGTGTGATGGGACGGTGTGCAGGGAGATTCACTCTGGGTCTGACCCCGGGAGTGTGTGATGGGACGGTGTGGAGGGAGATTCACTCAGTGTCTGACCCTGGGAGTGTGTGATGGGATGGTGTGGAGGGAGATTCAGTCTGTGTCTGACCCCGGGAGTGTGTGATGGGACGGTGTGGAGGGAGATTCACTCAGTGTCTGACCCTGGGAGTGTGTGATGGGATGGTGTGGAGGGAGATTCACTCTGTGTCTGACCCCGGGAGTGTGTGATGGGACGGTGTGGAGGGAGATTCACTCAGTGTCTGACCCTGGGAGTGTGTGATGGGACAGTGTGGAGGGAGATTCACTCAGTGTCTGACCCTGGGAGTGTGTGATGGGACGGTGTGGAGGGAGATTCACTCAGTGTCTGAACCTGGGAGTGTGTGATGGGACAGTGTGGAGGGAGATTCACTCTGTGTCTGATCCCGGGAGTGTGTGATGGGCGGTGAGGAGGGAGATTCACTCTGTGTCTGACCCCGGGAGTGTGTGATGGGACGGTGAGGAGGGAGATTCACTCTGTGTCTGACCCCGGGAGTGTGTGATGGGACGGTGTGGAGGGAGATCCACTTAGTGTCTGACCCTGGGAGTGTGTGATGGGATGGTGTGGAGGGAGATTCACTCTGTGTCTGACCCCTGGAGTGTGTGATGGGACGGTGTGGAGGGAGATTTACTGTGTGTCTGACCCTGGGAGTGTGTGATGGGACGGTGTGGAGGGAGATTTACTCTGTGTCTGACCCTGGGAGTGTGCGATGGGACGGTGTGGAGGGAGATTCACTCAGTGTCTGACCCTGGGAGTGTGTGATGGGACGGTGTGGGATGGGACGGTGTGGGGGGGAGATTCACTCTGGGTCTGACCCCGGGTGTGTGTGATGGGACGGTGTGGAGGGAGATTCACTCTGGGTCTGACCCCGGGAGTGTGTGATGGGACGGTGTGGAGGGAGATTCACTCAGTGTCTGACCCTGGGAGTGTGTGATGGGATGGTGTGGAGGGAGATTCACTCTGTGTCTGACCCCGGGAGTGTGTGATGGGACGGTGTGGAGGGAGATTCACTCAGTGTCTGACCCTGGGAGTGTGTGATGGGATGGTGTGGAGGGAGATTCACTCTGTGTCTGACCCCGGGAGTGTGTGATGGGACGGTGTGGAGGGAGATTCACTCAGTGTCTGACCCTGGGAGTGTGTGATGGGACAGTGTGGAGGGAGATTCACTCAGTGTCTGACCCTGGGAGTGTGTGATGGGACGGTGTGGAGGGAGATTCACTCAGTGTCTGACCCTGGGAGTGTGTGATGGGACAGTGTGGAGGGAGATTCACTCTGTGTCTGATCCCGGGAGTGTGTGATGGGCGGTGAGGAGGGAGATTCACTCTGTGTCTGACCCCGGGAGTGTGTGATGGGACGGTGAGGAGGGAGATTCACTCTGTGTCTGACCCTGGGAGTGTGCGATGGGACGGTGTGGAGGGAGATTCACTCAGTGACTGACCCTGGGAGTGTGTGATGGGACGGTGTGGGGGGGAGATTCACTCTGGGTCTGACCCCGGGTGTGTGTGATGGGACGGTGTGCAGGGAGATTCACTCTGGGTCTGACCCCGGGAGTGTGTGATGGGACGGTGTGGAGGGAGATTCACTCAGTGTCTGACCCTGGGAGTGTGTGATGGGATGGTGTGGAGGGAGATTCAGTCTGTGTCTGACCCCGGGAGTGTGTGATGGGACGGTGTGGAGGGAGATTCACTCAGTGTCTGACCCTGGGAGTGTGTGATGGGATGGTGTGGAGGGAGATTCACTCTGTGTCTGACCCCGGGAGTGTGTGATGGGACGGTGTGGAGGGAGATTCACTCAGTGTCTGACCCTGGGAGTGTGTGATGGGACAGTGTGGAGGGAGATTCACTCAGTGTCTGACCCTGGGAGTGTGTGATGGGACGGTGTGGAGGGAGATTCACTCAGTGTCTGAACCTGGGAGTGTGTGATGGGACAGTGTGGAGGGAGATTCACTCTGTGTCTGATCCCGGGAGTGTGTGATGGGCGGTGAGGAGGGAGATTCACTCTGTGTCTGACCCCGGGAGTGTGTGATGGGACGGTGAGGAGGGAGATTCACTCTGTGTCTGACCCCGGGAGTGTGTGATGGGACGGTGTGGAGGGAGATTCACTCAGTGTCTGACCCTGGGAGTGTGTGATGGGACGGTGTAGAGGGAGTTTCACTCTGTGTCTGACCCTGGGAGTGAGTGATGGGACGGTGTGGAGGGAGATTCACTCAGTGTCTGACCCTGGGAGTGTGTGATGGGACAGTGTGGAGGGAGATTCACTCTGTGTCTGACCCCGGGAGTGTGTGATGGGACGGTGTGGAGGGAGATCCACTCAGTGTCTGACCCTGGGAGTGTGTGATGGGATGGTGTGGAGGGAGATTCACTCTGTGTCTGACCCCTGGAGTGTGTGATGGGACGGTGTGGAGGGAGATTTACTGTGTGTCTGACCCTGGGAGTGTGTGATGGGACGGTGTGGAGGGAGATTTACTCTGTGTCTGACCCTGGGAGTGTGCGATGGGACGGTGTGGAGGGAGATTCACTCAGTGTCTGACCCTGGGAGTGTGTGATGGGACGGTGTAGGGGGGAGATTCACTCTGGGTCTGACCCCGGGTGTGTGTGATGGGACGGTGTGGAGGGAGATTCACTCTGGGTCTGACCCCGGGAGTGTGTGATGGGACGGTGTGGAGGGAGATTCACTCAGTGTCTGACCCTGGGAGTGTGTGATGGGATGGTGTGGAGGGAGATTCACTCTGTGTCTGACCCCGGGAGTGTGTGATGGGACGGTGTGGAGGGAGATTCACTCAGTTTCTGACCCTGGGAGTGTGTGATGGGATGGTGTGGAGGGAGATTCACTCTGTGTCTGACCCCGGGAGTGTGTGATGGGACGGTGTGGAGGGAGATTCACTCAGTGTCTGACCCTGGGAGTGTGTGATGGGACAGTGTGGAGGGAGATTCACTCAGTGTCTGACCCTGGGAGTGTGTGATGGGACGGTGTGGAGGGAGATTCACTCAGTGTCTGACCCTGGGAGTGTGTGATGGGACAGTGTGGAGGGAGATTCACTCTGTGTCTGATCCCGGGAGTGTGTGATGGGCGGTGAGGAGGGAGATTCACTCTGTGTCTGACCCCGGGAGTGTGTGATGGGACGGTGAGGAGGGAGATTCACTCTGTGTCTGACCCCGGGAGTGTGTGATGGGACGGTGTGGAGGGAGATTCACTCAGTGTCTGACCCTGGGAGTGTGTGATGGGACGGTGTAGAGGGAGATTCACTCTGTGTCTGACCCCAGGAGTGTGTGATGGGACGGTGTGGAGGGAGATTTACTGTGTGTCTGACCCTGGGAGTGTGTGATGGGACGGTGTGGAGGGAGATTTACTCTGTGTCTGACCCTGGGAGTGTGCGATGGGACGGTGTGGAGGGAGATTCACTCAGTGTCTGACCCTGGGAGTGTGTGATGGGACGGTGTGGGGGGAGATTCACTCTGGGTCTGACCCCGGGTGTGTGTGATGGGACGGTGTGGAGGGAGATTCACTCTGGGTCTGACCCCGGGAGTGTGTGATGGGACGGTGTGGAGGGAGATTCACTCAGTGTCTGACCCTGGGAGTGTGTGATGGGATGGTGTGGAGGGAGATTCACTCTGTGTCTGACCCCGGGAGTGTGTGATGGGACGGTGTGGAGGGAGATTCACTCAGTGTCTGACCCTGGGAGTGTGTGACGGGATGGTGTGGAGGGAGATTCACTCTGTGTCTGACCCCGGGAGTGTGTGATGGGACGGTGTGGAGGGAGATTCACTCAGTGTCTGACCCTGGGAGTGTGTGATGGGACAGTGTGGAGGGAGATTCACTCAGTGTCTGACCCTGGGAGTGTGTGATGGGACGGTGTGGAGCGAGATTCACTCAGTGTCTGACCCTGGGAGTGTGTGATGGGACAGTGTGGAGGGAGATTCACTCTGTGTCTGATCCTGGGAGTGTGTGATGGGCGGTGAGGAGGGAGATTCACTCTGTGTCTGACCCCGGGAGTGTGTGATGGGACGGTGAGGAGGGAGATTCACTCTGTGTCTGACCCCGGGAGTGTGTGATGGGACGGTGTGGAGGGAGATTCACTCAGTGTCTGACCCTGGGAGTGTGTGATGGGACGGTGTGGAGGGAGATTCACTCTGTGTCTGACCCTGGGAGTGAGTGATGGGACGGTGTGGAGGGAGATTCACTCAGTGTCTGACCCTGGGAGTGAGTGATGGGACGGTTTGGAGGGAGATTCACTCTGTGCCTGACCCCAAGAGTATGTGGAGGGAGCTTCAATGTTTTGGAGTGATTGCTCTGGATTCTGCCTGGTGGGAGTGGGCATTGGTTGCCCTCTCGAATGGAATGGTCTGCGGGACACACTCACTTTGAGTGAAGGCGGTGACGAAGCGCCGGTGCCAGCGCCGCAGGAGGTGACAGTTGTTCAACACCAGCCAGCGGCCTTTGCTCATTGCCATTCGCAACTCTCGGAGAATTTCTTCCGTCTGATCGTCCGATCCCAGAGAAATGATTCGCACTTTGTTCTGAAACGCAGGCAGATGAGCCCCCAGTGACTTCCCAGTGTTGTAGGAGCTCAGCTGCAAATCAAAATTACGCCACCCTCCTCCTACCCTGCACACATTGAGCAGAGAACCAAGTGTACTGGGGTAAGCCAAGCTGCTTGGGATTCAGGCGGATAATATAAAACCCGGGGAAAGCAGTATGGGCCCTTCGGCCCACAATGTTGTGTCAAACTTTTAACGTATTCCAAGATAAATGTAACCCTTCCCTCCCACACAACCCTACACTTTTCTATCATCCATATGCCTATCTAAGAGTCTCTTAAATGTCCTGAATGTATCTGCCTCTACCAACCCTGGCAGGGCGTTCCATGCACCCTGTGTAAAAATAACTCTGACATCACCCCCCCCCCCCGCCCCAGTACTTTCCTCCAATTGCCTTATATTGTAAGACCATAAGACAAAGGAGCAGAATTAGATAGGAGTTCTGCACAGATGCAGTAGGTGTTCCACACAAGTCCGACAAGCAGCTTCAAAACCCAGTCTCTATAAACGACAGGGACTATCTAGTGGAGTGGTCGTCATCAGAGAGGTGAGGCTTTGGCTCAATAGGGCTTCAGTGAGAACAGGCAGAGGCAAAGTAAACAGCCAAGTTCATTCCTTATTTCTATTTAAATCTTGAGAGAATGACGGTATGTCTAAGAGGCAGTCTTCTGTTCTGGGTGTCAGATTGGGATATCCAGGAGACTCCGTCTGTGCCAGGTGCATCGAGATAATCTCCTTAGGGACTGTGTTAGGAAACTGGAGCTGCAGCTCGATGATGTTTGGCTTGTAAGGGAAAGTGAAACAGTGATAGATAGGAGGTACTGGAGGCCACAGGAGACAGATAAATGGGTGATTGTCAGGAGAGGGAAGGGAGAGCATCAGATAGTGGAGAGCACCCCTGTGGCTGTCCCCCTCAACAATAAGTACTCCACTGTGAGTACTATTTGGGGAGACTACCTACCAGGGGAAGCAACAGTGGCCGTGGCTCTGGCACTGAGTCTGGCCCTGCAGCTCAGAAGGGTAGGGAATGGAAGACGATGGCAGCAGTAATAGGTGACTCTATAGTCAGGGGGACAGATAGGTGACTCAGTGAAAGCAAAAATTGAACATGGATGGTAGTTTGCCTCTCAGGTGCCAGGGTCCAAGATGTTTCTGAATGTGTCTACAATGTCCTGAAAAGGGAGGGTGAGCAGTCAGAAGTTGAGGTACATATTAGTACCAATGACAAGGAAGGAAAAGGGAGGAGGTCGTGAAAACGGAATACAGGGAGTAGGAAGGAAGCTGAGAAACAGGGCCTCAAGGGTAGTAATCTCGGGATTGCTGCCTGTGTCGCATGATAGTGAGGATAGGAATAGAATGAGGTTGCAGATAAATGCGTGGCTGAAGAATTGGAGCAGGGGGCAGGGATTCAGATTTCTGTACAGTTGGGACCTCTTCTGGGGCAGGTGTGACCTGTACAAAAGGGACCGGTTGCATTTGAATCCGAGGGGGGCCAATATTCTTGCAGGCAGGTTTACTAGAGCTGTTGGGAGTGGTTTAAAGTAATATGGCAGGGAGATAGGATGGAGCTGAGGATGAGCCAGTAGGTTTAGAAGCAGATGATGGGTGTAATATGAATGTAAGGAAGGACAAGCCAATGACTGGGTACAAATACAGACAGAGCAAAGAGTTAAATTGTACCATGGAGGTAAAATACAAAAGGGTGAGTAATGCAGGACTGAAGCTGCTGTATTGAAATGTGCATAGCATTCAGAATAAGGTGGGAAAACACATAGCACAATTAGAGATTGGTCGATATGACATTGAAGGCATCACTGAGTTGTGGCTGAAAGAAGACTATAGTTAGGACCTTGACATCAAAGGGACATGCAGATAGGCATAGACGGTGGTGTGGCTCTGTTGATAAGAGATGGAATTACATCTCTAGAAAAAGGTGACATAGGGTCGGAGAATGTGGAATCTTTGTGGGTGGAGTTAAGAAACTGCAAGGGTGAAAACACCATTATGGGATTCATATACAGGCCTCCTGATAGTAACCAATAAGTGGGGTTGAGATTGCAAAGGGAGCTGGAAAAGGCATGTGATAAGGGTGATGTCACAGTTGTGATGGGCGACTTCAATATGCAAGGGGATTTGGAAAATCAGGTTCAAATATCAGATGGCAAGAGAGGGAATTTGTTGAATGCCTATGAGATGGCTTTTTAGAGCAGGTTGTGTTTGAGCCTACTCAGGGAAAGCTATCTTAGGTGTTCTGTAATAATCCAGATTTTATTAGGGAGCTTAATACAAAAGAACCCTGAGGAGGCAGTAATTATAATATGATTGAATTCATACTGCAGTTTGAGAGGGGGAAGCATAAGTCACATGTGTCAGTATCGCAATGGGATAAAGGGAATTACAGAGGCATGAGAGAGGAGCTTGCCCAGGTAGATTGGAGGAGGATGCTGGCAGGGATGATGGTAGAGCAGAGGTGGCTGAAGTTTCTGGGAATAGTTCACAAGGCGTAGGATAGATATGTCCCACAGAAGGAGTAGTTCTCAAATGGCAGGGGTAGGTAACTGTGGCTGACAAGGGAGGTTAGGGACTTCATAAAACCCAATGAAAGGACATAAGGGAACAAAAGTGAGTGGGAAGTTGGATGATTAGGAAGTTTTAAAAATCCAACAAAAGGCAACCAAAAAGCTTTAAGAAAGGAAAAGATGAAATATGAGGGCAAACTAGCCAATAATATAAAGACTATAAGACATAGGAGCAGAATTGGGCCATTTGGCCCATCGAGTCTGCACCACTATTCAACAATGGCTGACCCCTTGTTGCCCTCCTCAACCTTATTTCCTGGCCTTTTGCCTGTAACCTTTGATGCTGTGTCCAATCAAGAACCTATCAAGCTCTGACTTAAATACACCCAATGACCTGGCCTCCACAGCAGCCTGTGGTAACAAATTCCAGAAATGTACCACCCTCTGGCTAAAATAAGTTTTCCACATTTCTCTTTTAAATGGATGCCCCTCTATTGTGAGGCTGTGCTTTCTTGTTCTACACCTCCACCATGGGAAACATCTACTCTGTCTCGGTCTTTCAACATTTGGAAGGTTTCAATGAGATCCCCCCATCCTTCTGAATTCCAGCGAGTACAGACCCAGAGCCATCAAACAGTCCTCATTTGATAACCCTTTCATTTCCAGTATCATCCTCTGAATCCTCTCCAATACCAGCACATCTTTTAGATGAGGAGCCCAAAACTGTTCACAGTACTCAAGGTGAGGCCTCACCAGTGCCTTATAAAGCCTCAGCATCACATCCCTGCTCTTCTATTCTGGACCTCTTGAAATGAATTCTAACATGGCATTTGCCTTCCCCACCACTGTCTCAACCTGCAAGTTAACCTTTAGGGTGTTCTGCACAAGTCCCTTTGCATCTCAGATTTTTGGATTTTCTCCCCATTTAGAAAATATTCTGCACATTTATTTCTACTACCAAGATGCATGACCATGCATTTTCCAACATTGTATTTCATTTGCTACTTTCTTACCATTCTCTTAATCTATTTAAGTCCTTTTGCATCCCACATGTTTCGTCAACACTACCTGCCCCTCCACCAATCTTCGTATCACCTACGAACTTGGTAACAAAGCCAACAATTCCATCATCGAAATCGTTTATACACAGCATAAAAAGAAGCAGTCCCAACACCGACCCTGCGGATCACCATTAGTCACTGGCAGCCAACCAGAAAAAGATCTTTTTATTCCCACTCACTGCCTCCAACCAATTGGCCAGTGCTCTAATCATGATAGTAACTTTATTGTAATACCATGGGCTCTTAACTTGCTAAGCAGCCTTGTGTGTGGCATTTTGTCAAAGGCCAAATATAAGGAGATTACTTGTAATATCCTCAAAGAATTCCAACAGGTTAATCAGGCAAGATTTTCCCTTAAGGAAAGCACGCTGTCTTGGTCCTCTCTTGTCTTGTGCCACCAGGGAGTCCAGAACCTCATCCTAATGGCAAGATACTAAATGCTTCTTCACTTGTACAAAGAATAAAAGGGAGGTGAGAGCTGATATTGGACCACTGGAAAATTATGCTGGTAAGGTAGCAATGAGGGACAAAGAAATGGCAGATGAACTTAATAAGTACTTTGCATGGGTCTACACTGTGGAAGACACTAGCAATGTGTCAGAAGTCCGTGAATGCCAGCAAGTACGAGTGAGTGCCATTGCTATTACAAAGGAAAAAGTGCTGGGGAAACTCAAAGGTCTTAAGGTGGATAAGTCACCTCGACCAGGTCCCAGAGAGAGACTACATCCCAGAGTCCTGAGAGAGGTTGCTGAAAGGATAATGGATGCATCAGTCATGATCTTTCAAGAATCACTTGATTCTGGCACAGTCCTGGAGGACTGGATAATTGCAAATGTCACTCCACTCTTTCTGAAGGAAGGAAGGCAAAAGAAAGGAAATTAGAGGCCGGTTAGTCTAAACTCAGTGGTTTAGGGGTACTTGGAGGTTAATGATAAAATAAGTCATCGATAAAATCAACATGGTTTCTGTAAAGGGAAATCTTGCCTGACAAATCTGTTAAGTTCTTCAAGGAAGTAACAGACAGGATGGACAAAGGAGAGGATTTTCAGAAGGTATTTGATAAGGTGCCTCACATGAGGCTCCTTAAGAAGATAAAATCTTAAGTCACAGGGAACTTGCTGGTTTAGATAGAGGAATGGCTGCCAGGTGGGGGCAGCGAGTGGGAATAAAAGGGACTTATTCTGGTTGGCTGCCAGTGACTAGTGATGTTCCTTGGGGGTCAGGGACAGCTACTTTTCATTTTGTTTGTCAATGATTTGGATAATGGAATTGATGGTTTTGTGGCAAAGTTTGCGGATGATACGAAGATCGGGGGAGGGGTAGGTAGTGCTGAGGAAGCAGTGTGATTGCAGCAGGACTTAGACAAATTGGAAGAACGGGCAAAAAAGTGACAGATGGAATACAATGTTGGGAAATGTATGATAATGCATTTTGGTAAAAGGAATAATAGTGCAGACTATTATCTAAATGGGGAGAAAATTCAAACATCAGAGGTGCAGAGGGACTTAGGAGTCCTCATGCAAGACTCCCAGGTTAATTTACAATTTGAGTGTCCGGTAAAGAAGGTAAATGTAATGTTGGCATTTATTTCAAGGGGAATAGAATATAAGAGCAAGGAGATAATGCTGAAACGTTTTGAGAAACTAGTCAGGCCACACTGAGTATTGTCAACAGTTTTGAGCCCCATATCTCAGAAAGGATGTATTGTTATTAGAGAGAGTCCAGAGGAGGTTCACAAGGATAATTCCGGGAACGAAGGGGTTAACATATGGCAGCTTTTGGCCTGTACTGACTAGAATTTAGAAGAATGAGGGGGGATCTCATTGAGACTTACCGAATATAGATAAAGTGAATGTGGAGAGGATGTTTCCTATGGTGGGGCATATCCAGAACTAGAGGGCACAGCCCCAAAAGCCCCAGACCTGATGGTTTGAATGACCTAATTCTGCTCCTATGTCTTGAAATGAATGCTAACATTGCATTTGCTGTCTTGAGCACAGGCTCAACCTGCAGGTTAACCTTCAGGGGATCCTGCACAAGGACCCGCAAGTCCCTCTGTGCCTCAGGTTTTTGAATTTTCTCTCCGTTTAGATCATTGTCAACCCTTTCATTTCTTCTACCAAAGTGCATGACCATACATTTCCTGACACTGTATTGCATCTGCCACTTCTTTGCCCATTCTCCTAATCTGCCTCGGTCCTTCTGCAGTCTCTTTACTTCCTTAAAACTACCTGCCCCTCCACCTATCTTTGTATTGTTTGCAAACTTTGCAACAAAGCCTTCAATGCTGTCATCCAAGTTATTGATGTATAACATACAAAGAACCGGTCTCAAACAGACCCCTGTGGAACATCACTAGTCACCGCAGCCAAACGCAAAAGGCTCCCTTTATTCCCATGCTTTGCCTCCTGCCAATCAGCCACTGCTAGAACCTTTCCTGTAATACCATGGACTCGTAACTTGTTAAACAGCCTCATGTGTGGCACCTTGTTAAGTGCCTTCTGAAAATCCAAGTACACAACATCAACTGATTCTCCTTTGTCTATTCTGCTTGTTATTTCTTCAAAGAATTCCAACAGATTTGTCAGGCGAGATTTTCCCTTGAGGAAGCCATGCTGACTATAGTCTATTTTATCATGTGCCTCCAAGTACCCTGAACTACCTCCTTAAAAACCATTTTACCAACCAACTGGCCTGCAGTTTGCTTTCTTTTGCCTCTCTCCCTTCTTGAAGAGTGGAGGGACATTTGCCCTATTAGGCATTTCTGCCCTGGGAAAAAGATCTCTGATTGTTCACTCGATCTGTGCCACTTATCATCCTGTACAACTCTGTTAAGTCACCTCTCATCTTTCTTCACTACAAAGAGGAAAGCCTTAGTTCACTTCACTTATCCTCATAGGACATGCTGTCTAATCCAGGCAGCATCCTGGAAAATCTCCTCTGCATCTTTGAAGGTTCCACACCTCCAGGACCCTGTGGGAGATGTAGTCCCATCACTACCAGAGAACTTGGTTCTGACCTCTGGTGTTGTCCCCTCCTCCAGTGACCACTCACCTGCATGTGTTGCTCAGCCGCTGCTTGCCTGATCCAGTAGAAGGGATGGGTGGACAGGTTGACCGAGTTATCCTGGGGCATCAGGAACATGATGGGCACCATCTGTTTGCTGTAGGTGGAAAGGAAGGAGACGGTGATCCACAGGTTCCTGCGGAGGGCACCTCCCAGAACACTAGTCACCACCTCCTCCATCACCAGACTCAGGGTGGTGGGCTTGAAGAGCCGCCACAGGATAGCTTTTTGGAAGGTGTTGAGGTGGCGGAAGCTGGTGCACGGGACGGTGCCGATCACCGTGCAGGGGAGCTGGAAGTACTCCTGCCACTGGGTGCCTTGTCTGACCAGCGAGTCCCGCAGGCTGTGAAAGGCGGGCAGGAGTTCAAGGACAGCGCAGCTCCTCCACACCTCGTCGCTGATCCAGGTGGGGCGGCTATGGGGATGGTACAGTAGCCTGTCGCCCAGCTCCAGGTCCTGGGTACCCTTCAGGAAGAGCTCCCACTCCACTGCTGACACCATGTTGAACACCTTCATGTAGCCGATAACCACCAGGAATCGGTAGAGACGAGCATGACTGGCGAACATGCAGCAACGGAAGTGGCTGTAGATGTGAGAGATGAGGTAGTCCATCAGGTCCATGTAGTGCTCCTTGCAGCTGCCTGTGCCTGGGGGGTAATGGGGGGCACTCAGCTGGCGGCTCGAGAGGGCGGCCCTCACCACATTCATGAAGCCAGTTTTGGGGAAGAAGTAGAAGGCGCTGAGGTGTGAGATGTGGACAAGTGCCCAGTACATCTCAGAGCCGATGTTGGAGATCACCACGTAAGGGTTGTTCGTGGCTGCACTGGGATTGTCTGCTTTGCCCAGAGCATTGAGCTTACTGCGAATCTCCATCTTGGCACTTTGGCTCTGCAGCGCCTCCTCATGGATGGTTGGGTTGTTGAGCAAACTGGTGTCTGTCTCGATGACCTTGTCCATTAGCTCCTCCTGCCAGTGGAGACAGGTACAAACATTAGTAATCAGTGCTGACCCAGGAGCCAAAGACTCGGGCAGCCGCAGTTCAAGTAGGGTACAGATCTTTTTTAGACCCCCCAGTAGTAAAAGACACCAAGAGCAGATAGGGAGGCAGATTCTGGAATGGTGCTGAAATAATAGGGATGTTGTGATGGGTGATTTTAACTTTCCTAATATTGATTGGCATCTCCCTAGAGCAAGGGGTTTAGATGGGGTGGAGTTTATTAGGTGTGTTCAGGAAGGTTTCCTGACACAATATGTATATAAGCCAACTAGAGGAAAGGCTGTACTTGATCTGGTATTGGGAAATTAACCTGGTCAGGTGTCGGATCTCTCGGTGGGAGAGTGTTTTGGAGATAGTGACTTATCTCCTTTACCATAGCACTGTTCAGGGAACATTGGCATGGTGTTTTGCACAGGTATGTTCCATGGAGGCAGGGAAAGCTTGGTAGGGTTTAAGAACCATGGTGTACAAAGGATGTAGAAAATCTATTTAAGAAGAAAAGAAAAGCTTATGAAAGTTCTCGAAACTAGGTACTGTTAGAGCTGTAGAAAATTACAAGGTTGCCAGGAAGGAGCTTAAGAATGAAATTAGGAGAGCTAGAAGGGGCCATGAGAAGGCCTTGGCGAGCAGGAATAAAGAAAATCTCGAGTCAATCTACAAGTATGTGAAGAGCAAGAGGATGAGATGTGAGAGAAAGAGTGACAGTGTAAAAGTGTGTATGGAACTGGAGGAGGTTCTGGAGGTACTTAATAAGTACTTTGCTTCAGTATTCACAGTAAAAAAAGACTTTGGCAATTGTGGGGATGACTTACAGTGGACTGAAATGCTTGGGTGTATAGACATTAAGAAAAAGGATGTGCTGGAACTTTTGAAAAGCATCAGAGTGAACTTGGGTCTGAGTCCATAGGGTTGACTCTGCGCAGGTTGACTGTGGTTAAGAAGGCATATGGTGTATTGGCTTTCATCAATCGTGGAATTGAGTTTAGGAGCCGAGAGGTAATGTTGCAGCTATATAGGACCCTGGTCAGACCCCACTTGGAGTACTGTGCTCAGTTCTAGTCACCTCACTATAGGAAGGACATGGAAGCCATAGAAAGGGTGCAGAGGAGATTTACAAGGACGTTGCCTGGATTGGGGAGCATGTCTTACGAGAATAGGTTAAGGGAACTTGGAGCAATGGAGGATGAGAGGTGACCTGATAGAAGTGTATATGGTGAGGAACATTGATCATATGAACAGTCAGTGGCTTTTTTGCAGGACTGAGATGGCTAACACAAGGGGGCATAGTTTTAAGGTGCTTGGAAATAGCTACAGAGGGGATGTCAGGGGTAAGTTTTTCACACAGAGAGTGGTGGGTGCATAGAATGCACTGCCAATGAAGTGGTAGAAGTAGATACAATAGGGTCTTTTAAGAGTCTCTTAGATAGATACATGGAGCTTAGAAAAATAGAGGGCTATGCAGTAGGGAAATTCTAGGCAGCTTCTAGAGTAGGTTACGTGGTCAGCACAACACTGGGCTGAAGGATCTGTAATGTGCTGTAAATGTCTACGTTCTATGTTCAGATCCCCTGAATATGGTACAAATACCCCAGAGACACATCACAAATCCCCACGGTAAGGGCATCCCATTAGAGGCTCCTTATAACAAGTGAATGGTGCCCAACAATCCTGAGCTACTGTGTTACTGACCCTCCCTTCTTCCATCGTTATAAGAGCAGAATTAGGCCATTTGGCCCTTTGATTCTGCTCTGCCATTTCATTATGGCTGATTTATTATCCCTCTCAACCTGATTCTCCAGCCTTCTCCCCGTAACCTTTGATGTTCTCAGTAATAAAGAATCTCCCTCAGTTACAAATGATGCCATTGAACTTGACCCTTATCTGAGGTCAGGGGTCGGGTGCAGCTTCACTCTGACACGGACCTGGGTGACTTGGAGTTGGTGTTGTAGGTACATGGTGTCCGTCTGATGAGTGCGGCTGAGGTCTTCCACCCGTGCCCTCTCGAAATACAGAACTTCCTTCAGGAGCAGCTCCTGCAATGCTGATGGACTGATGGTCAGGTTGATCACTCTCACCAGCTTCAGCATGGCTGGGTCCATCTCTGGAGAGGTTTAGTTAATTAGAGATACAGTGCAAGAGAGGTCCTTCCAGCCCAATGAGTCACACCGCCCTACAACCCAACTATTTAACCCTGGCTTAATCATGGGACAAGTTACAGTGACCAAAGCAGTATGTGGGAGAAAAACAGATCACCCGGAGGAAATCCACGTGCTTTCAGAGACGCTGGAAATGAACTCTGACGCTCTAAACTATAACAGTGTTGTCCAACTGCTGTGTGGAAAAGAGGTCAGTTCCTCAGTGAGGCAGTACCCGGACAGGCAGGGCCCAGAGATTCACAAGCCAGCGACGCAGTCTACCTTTCCCAGCTCCAGAGATCTCCATCGCCACTGCAGCCATACCTGCCTGTTGTGAAAGAACTGAGGTGGCCAGAAAGGTAGGAGCGAGTATACCTGCTGCAGAGCCAGCTGCGACTCTGCACTTAAAGCCAGCTCGTAGATACTGTGGGGTTTCACCAGGACTGTCCTGTTCCACGACTTACCTCAGCCCAGATCCAAACTCACTACAAAGAGTTCATCCATGGTGAGGCGGCAGTGACTACACTGGACAGTGGCATCAAAGAGCCTTGATAAAGCTGGGGTTAATGGACTCCGACCCTCAATGACGCCTCCCACCTCACTAGCACCAGTGAGTGCTGCAAGTGGGCATGAGCTGTTTCGGGGCTGGGGGGCTGGGGATGGAAACTGATTCTGGGACGACATCTGGGCCACCTTCACTGACCTCTGGCAGGAAAGTCCGTGATGGAGCAGCTGGGCCCAGGACATACATTGAGGGGCTCCTGCAGGGATGAGCTGGGACTGGGATAGCACATAAAAAATGCTGGAGTTCTCAGCAGGTCAGGAAGCATGGAACAGAATAAACAGTCAACATTTTGGGCCGAGACTCTTCATCTGGACTTGAAGGGCACCGAATCCAGATAGGAAGGTGGCGGGTATATGGCTAGCCTCAGCCACGGATATCTCTGCTGACCAAGGCCCGAGTTACATAGAACAGTACAGGTCCTTTGACCCATTATGTTATGCTGATCCTTAACCTACACCAAGATCAATCTAACCCTTCCCTCCCACATAGCCCTCCATCTTCCCATCACCTATCTAAGAGTCTCTTAAATGTCCCTAATGCATCTGCCTCAACCAGCACCCCTGGAAGGGTGTTTCACACACCCATCCCTCTCTGTGTTTACCCCTCACATCTGACATCCTCCCCTTACTGTTTTCTCCTGGTTTCTGCCCTGGACACGGAGTCCAGCCCCCAGCTGACCATTCTGAGGGAAACCAACGGGATGTATTGAGTTTCACCTGATATTTCACTGGTGAGGTGTGAGCTGATGGGAGGTAATTCATTAGACCTGCTCCACCCTCAGTTGCTCCACTGGGGTGGCCAGTGCTGAATATATACAGGGCTGGCTTGAATGGTCCAGGTAGCTCTGGAGAATGGGTCCTCAGTGTTACAGCTGGGACGCGAACCAGCCCCACAGTCCTTAACCATCACCCCTCCCAGCCACCTCAGCACCATGTAGGTCTGTGACCTTAGGATGGCGAAAGTTAGTCAAAGACTGCGATCAGCTTGTGTTGGACTCTACTCTGTCCTGCACAGAGGAGATGTCCTCAAAGCCCCACTAACACTACCAGATGTGCAGGATGGCAGAAACTGACGAGTGGGTTGTCCGTGTCTATCATAGACAGATTCATGTGGGATCCCATGCTTCAGTGGGGGGGGGGGGTGGTGAGGGTAGGGTAAGGTAAGGAGAGGGAGAAGTTGATTTTTTTGAGTGAGGCAGGATAGACTGGGAGGACGGTGCTTCTGACCTGACTCGATGCTTTGGAGTGGCAGCGAGGTGCTGAGGTAGAGACGGAATGTTGGTTTGACGCGAACCCGAAGTGCCCCGCAGGTGAGGTTCCAGCCATCCACAGCCACCTGCCAGCGACTGACCGCAAGGAAAGCCCTCAAGACGGGAGGGAATGGGCAGAGTTCAACGTTCGTGACCAAGACACCAATTCCTGAAAGTGTATTAGACATCTGTGAGTCTGACACCCCCCATACACTGAACATCTATCTCCCCCTCTCCTGTCCCCCTCCACTCTCTTTCACCCTCCTTCTCTCTTTTTTCCTCCCTCTCCATCTGCCCCTCCCTGCACAGGGAGTGTTGTGTGCAGTTCTGGTCTCTAGGAAGAATGGTTCGGGACTGGGAAACTGAGAGCAATGTTAGAGGCTTGTTTGGTGAGAGGTGGTATACTGTTGAGATAGGCGCTGGCAGCTCTCATCTTTGGATGTTGGAGGTATGGTTGCTAAGCCCATAGCCAACACCGAGGAGAGGAGTTTTCAGCTGCTGCTGGATGTGACCAACAGGTAACAGCCCAGTGAGGCAGATGGGATTTAATCCTGATGGAGTGGCCAGGCCAAACCAGCTGGACATCAATGGCACACTGCCCCTTGTTCTAGTCTCACATCCCCGCCCTGGGGCCAGTCACCCTTTCCTCTGCTGATGGACTCTGCACCTCCCTTCCCCTCTCACTCCCTCTATCTCACCCAGTACCTCTCCCTTCATTACAGCTGGAGCACCCAGTACGAGTTGGGCGCCCTATCTAGCGCTGATGGACCGAGTCGGACCGAGAACTGACCGTTGAAGGCCGCTGTCAGGAGGAGGTGCTCAAGGCGCTCGCTGGTGATGGAACAGACCCAGAGGTTGTTCAGTGGTTCTTCCTGTATCAGCTCCGGTGTCCAGTCGACGTCCCCACGACCGTCCGTCAGTACGTCACCGGGTCCGTCCCACGCCTCTGCTTCCATCACGGAGCCCTCCTCCACCAATCGTACACTTCCAACTAAATTCACAGCAGAACCATGCCATTCGTGAACATGACCACATTAGGAGAAAGTCCAACTCAGTTCTGGGTAGTGGGTACCCAGCGAGGAGTGTGGCGGGCCACTCTCCTCTCACACAGCTAGACTATGGTGGATATGGGGAAGCCGCTGCAGCAATGGCTGCAGTGCAGGGGAGGGGAGGGGAGGGAAGGGGAGGGGTGCCCAGGCCTGTGGTTGTGGTGGAGGATTCGCTGGGGAGTGGGAAGAGTTAAGTGTTTCTGAGGCAGAGAGGCAGACTACAATGTGGGGAGGATAAGGGCCTGTAGTCTCTCCGGTTAGAAGAATGGGGATCTCATGGAAGCCTATCGAAGCCCGAAAGGCTTAGAGTGAGTGGATGTGGAGGGACTGTTTCCTATAGTGGGGAATTTAGGACCAGATGGCATAGCCTCAGAATAGAGAGATATCCCTTTACAAAAGAGATGAGGAGGAATTTCTGAAGCCAAGGGTTGTGAATCTGTGGAAATGGTCAGGTAATTCAGTACATCTAATCTGGAGGATGATAGGTTCTTGATTAATCAGCGTCAAATGTTGACAGGGAAAATAAATCTGCCATGATGGAATGGCGAAGCACGTTCGACGGCTGAATGGCCTAACCGTTCCCATGTCTTTTGGACTTGTGGCAGTGGATCTTTCCTCGAGGGACAGGCGGGGGAAGTGGAGGAGGGCGAAGGAGCTGAGCTGGCGACTGAGGAGTTACTGGGGTAAAGGGAAGCAGTCGGGCTGCTATGAGAGGTTGTTCGACAGAGGGCAGGGGAGCAGGGGCATGCCTGGAAAGCTGAGGGGAGAGAGAATGAAATCCAGTGCGGGTAAGCGCAAGGACGGCACGGTAGCACAGTATAACGCTTCACACCGCCACGGGATTCAGTTTGCGCCGCTTAATGTCCGTTCTCCACGGGACCAAGTGGATTCCCTCGGGAGCTCTAGCTTCCTCCCGTATTCCAAACACGTGTGGGTTGGTGTTAGTGAATTGTGGGCAGGCTGTGTTGGCGCCGGAGCATAGCAATGCTTGCGGGCTGCTGTCAGCACAGTCTTTGGCTTGGAAACTACGGATTTCAGTCTATGTTCCGATGTGACAAATAAAGTCAATTTTATCCCGTTCCCAGGACTGGGAAAGGCGTAGTCTCTCCCCCTCCCCCACCCCGCATTTCCGTCCCAACCCTTCACTCAAACTATTTCCATCCGGCCCTGCTCCAATTCTCAACACCCCCACCCACTAAATGATATTTACTTATTTAGAGATACAGTATGTTCCAGCCCAGCAACCCCGGATTTAACCCTGGCCTAATGACAGGACAATTTACAATGACTGACCAGGACGTCTTGGAATGTGGAGCAAGCGGTACACTCGGAAGAAACGCACGCATTCCACGAGGAGAATTTACAAACTCCTTACAGAGGGCGCCAGAATTGAGCTCCGACTCCCTGAGCCGTATTACAGTTACACTAACTGCTAAACTACAGTAAATATATCTATAAACTACCTGAGCCTCCTAGCAGCTGCCGGTCCAGCTGTGGTCCGCCTCCAGCCTGCAGGACTCCCATCCAGATTCCGGTCTGCAGGTCGGGGTCGATGAACAGCGGCCAGGGGGTTGCGGCGTGCTGGAGCTGGAGGCGAGCGATCAGGATGCTGATCCTGACCGTGGCATTAACAGGAAGCTTGAGCTGGTTCCACTCCAGCTGTTCGCGCAGTGAACTCAGCGCGTCCAGCAGGAGGAAATTGTTCCGACTCCGGATGAAGGGACCAGGAGCGTCGGTGGGCTCCTCTCCTGCTGCTCGGGAGGAGGGGGACTCGTCAGCCAACGAGCCCAGCAGTTCCATCCGTGCGTCCCTGTGCTTCGTCTCCATTCTGCCGCTGTAACAGGCCACTTTCCATTTCTCTAGTAACTCCTGCCACGTCGTTTCCATGAAGGGTCCCAGGTAAGCAACGGCGGCCGCAGTTAGCAGACTGTCGCCTGAAGCAGTCATCCTGCGTTCCCGGCACTGCTGCAGGGCATCTTTCCAGTCAGACTGATGGGAACAGAGGGCTCGCATCAGCTGGTCGCAGCGCTCCAGTTCCCTCTGGCGCCCCATCAGCTCGACTTGCGCCTGCCGCTGCTGCTTCTTCAGCCTTCCCACCAGGTCCATTTCCTTTTGCCCCAAAAGCCTCAGAAGGTCCTCCTTGCTGATGTCCGTCAGCGATTCGGTGCCCACCAGATACCTCTCGCCGTCTTCCCGCAACAGATCCAGCAGAGCCGTCTTCATTTCGAAGGCGCGTTTCCGTACCACCCCCAAGGTGGCCTGCGCCTCGTCGATCAGGGTCTGGAAACGGTTGATGAAGACGGGGCTGTATTCTCGGACCACCACGGCATGGTAGTATACGGCCCGGATCCAAAGACTGAAGGATTCCGCCGCTCTGCTCGCCTCGCGGACCGCGGCCGGTTGCAGTTCCGGCCTGAGCACGATGCTCTCCAGGGTCCTGAAGATGTGATCCGGGATGTTCTCCTTGTCGTAGAATTCCAGATCCTACCGAGAGACACTCGGTGATATTCCCAATGCTTCCGCCATTCTGGCAGCTCCACCCGGGATCCCTAATCACTTCCCTCCAAAACTCCCCCCCTCCCTACCAGAGATATCCAATCATACAACCATTCACCTCCCTCCAAACCTCCCTTTCCTCATCCTCCTACCCCTTCCCTTCCTCTCTCACTCTCCTCCTTTCCCTCTCCACTATCCCTTCTCCTCTCTATCCCTTCCCTCCATGCTCTCCTCCCTCCCCTTTCCTTGTCAGTGCTCTCTCTGCTCGCCCCTTTCCATTCTATATCTATCCCTCCCCTCATGACCCATGGTGTCTCTCCCCGCCTGCCTGCTCTCCCTCTCCACTCGGATCTTCCCACCTGTTCACCCTTTTCCCTCCCTTAATCTCCCTTTCCCGCCCTTCCGCTCTCCCTCCCCTCATGACCCACGGTGTCGCTCTGTCTCGGGATTCCCCGTCTGCTCTTTTTCATCCTCTTCCTTAGCCCCCTCGTGATCCATCGTGTCACTCTGTCCCGGGAGCCTTCGTTCTCCTCTCCATCTCTCTGTATTTCCACCAGCTGCGTCATCTCCCCTCTCTATCCACTCAATTTCTCCCCAGGGTTGTAGGTGGCCACTGACCTGGTAGAAGTTCGGCTGACTGAGCAACTGTTTCGCACTCTCCCATCCATCGGGCCTGCCGAACATCACGCACACAGTGTTCATCAGCACCACCACGGAGCGCGGTGGTGCCCGGTATGTCCGCACTTCATCGAGGTCACTGGAGCTCAGTGCCCTGAAGGCCTCCAACGCCGTCTCATACAGAGGCTTGCCCTAGAATCAAGGCCACACTTAGAACATAGATAGTGCTGTACAGCGCAGGACCGTCCAGCGCAGAACTCCGAACTGCGCAGTAAAGGACAGGCCCTTCAGCCCACAACGTTGTGCCGAACTAAATAAATCAGTAATCAAATTGCCAACTGAACTAGTCCCTTCTGTCCTCACAATGTCCGTATCCTTCTATTTCCTCACATTCATGTGCTGATCTAAACATCTCTTAGAAGTCACTAATGTATCTGCCTCTGCCCCCACCCCAGGCAGCACATTCCATGTACCCACCACTCTGTTAAAAAAACTTACCCCTCACATGTCCTTTGAAATTACCCCCTCTCACCATGCCCTCTGGTATTAGACACTTCAGCTCCAGGATAAAGACACTGTCTGTCTACTCTGTCTATGTCTCTCAGAATCTGTCCGATCTCCTCTCAGCCTCTGGTGCTCCAGAAAAAAAAACAATCGAAGCTCTTAAGTTCTACAACCCCCCCCCCCCCGTTATAGCTCATGCCCTCTAATCCTGATAAACCTCTTCTGCATCCTCTCCAAAGCCTCCACATCCTTCCTATAGTGGGGTGACCAGAACTGTCTGCAAAACTCCAAATGCAACGTACCTAGAGTTTTATAGAGTTGTAACATAACTTCATGACTTCTGGGCTCAATGCCTTTAGTAATAAAGGCAAGCATACCCAATGCAATCTTTACCATCCTGCTGAATCATTTGACAACTTTCTCACATCTGACTGATCCCTTCCACCCACATAATGTCCCGGTTCTTTAAGGATGTCATAGCCAGAGGAGGGGTGGTGTAGTGGGATAAGCTTCCACTACCTATTAAATGCTCCCAATGGATTGCATCTCAAATAGCCATTGACAACCAAGCCCAGCTCTTGGCCTCACATGAGGCTTTGCTACTAAGCCCAGTGGAACCATTTCTACTGACAGGGAAAGGGGCAAACTGGGTTATTGGTGCCTTAAAACCAGTCACTTTGGGCAGATGGGGCTCGTCAGCCATGATTGGCAGTTCATCTGGGAGAAGGGAACTCTGATCTCAAACCTTTGCCCCCTTGCAGATATACCCACTCATGGGGAAGGCTCCGGGAGTAAGCCCAGAGGGAAAATTCTGGAGCTGGAGTCCCTCAGGCAGTCCTACGTAGAGTTCAACACTGACTGGCAACTCTTGCAATGCTGCTGGTGCCAAATTCATTGGGGTTCATAAGTTGCTTGGAGAGAAGGCAATAGCTTGCTCTCCATATTGTACTGCCCTAGCTTGCATGTAACTGGGACACTACATCCATGGTCGACCATAATCGACCGAGTGTAAGAGACACAATGTGCTCATCCCTCCTTTTGCTGCACATTTATGGAGTTACAGAGCAATACTGCAGAGAAACAGGCCATTCAGCCCATCCACTCTATGCCATCTGTGACAAGCTAGTATTCTGCTTAGTTTCATGGACCCATACAAAAGGGATCTGGGAGGCCTCAAGCAGATTCCCTAAATATTTAATTTGCAGGTTGAGTCAGTGGAAAGGAAGGCAAAAGCAATGTTAACATTCATTTTGAGGGAACTAGAATATAAAAACAAGGATGTAATGCTGAGGCTTTATAAAGCCTCACTTGGAGTATATTTAGCAGTTTTTGGCCCCTTATCTAAGAAGGGATGTGTTGGCAGCAGAGAAGGTCCAGAAGAGGTTCAGGAAAATGATTCTGGAATTGAAAAGTTTATCATAAGAAGAGCATTTGATGACTTTGTGCCTCTACTCACTGATATTCGGAAGGATCAGGGGGATCTTGAAACCTATCAAATGTTGGAAGGATGTTTCCTTTGGTGGGTAGATCTTAGACTCTCGTCTAAGACCAGAATAGAGGGGTTGTCCTTTTAAAATCAAGATAAGGAGAAATTTCTTTAGCCAGATAGTGGAGAATCTGTGGAATTTATTGCTGTGGGCAGCTGTGAAGGCCAAGTCATTGGATATATTTATAGCAGAGGTTGATAGATTCTCGGTTAGTCAGAGCATGAAGAGATATTGGGAAAATGGCAGAGCAAACTGGATTAGCCAAATGGCCTAATTCTGATCCTATATCTTATGGTCCTGTATCTCTCCATACCCCTCCCATTCATGTACCTATCCAAACTTCTCTTTAATGTTGAAATCAAACCCACATCCAACACTTCTGCTAACAGCTTGTTCCGCACTCTTACCACCCTCTGAGTGAAGAAGTTCTCTTCAAATTCTCCTTAAACATTTCACCTTTCACCCTTAACCCATGATCGCTAGTCAGAAACATAGAAAACCTACAGCACAATACAGGCCCTTCAGCCCACAAAGCTGTCCTGAACATGTCCCTACCTTAGAACTACCTAGGCTTACCCATAGGCCTCTATTTTTCTAAGCCATGTATCCATCCAGGAGTCTCTTAAAAGACCTCCTCCACCACTGTTGCTGCCGGCCCATCCCACGCACTCACCACTCTCTGTGTAAAAATCTTACCCCTGACATCTCCTCTGTACCTACTTCCAAGCAGCTTAAAATTGTGCCCTCTCGTGTTAGTCATTTCAGCCCTGGGGAAAAGCCTCTGACTATCCACATGATCAATGCCTCTCCTTATCTTGTACACCTCTATCAAGTCACCTCTCATCCTCCATCGCTCCAAGGAGAAAAGGCCGAGTTCACTCAACCTATTCTCATAAGGCATGCTCCCCAATCCAGGCAACATCCTTGTAAATCTCCTCTGCACCCTTTCTATGGCTTCCACATCCTTCCTGTAGTAGTATTATCCAACCTCGGTGGAAAAAGCCTGCTTACATTTACCTGATCTATACCCCTCATTATTTTGTAGTCCTCAGTAAGCTTTTTATTGCTTATCTAAGAGTTGTTAAATACCTCTATCATATCTGCCTCAACTCTACCCCTAGGAGGATATTCCAGGCACCCACAACTCTGTGTAAAAGCAAAATGCTCACACCTCTCCTTTGAACTTTGCCCTTTCACTTTAACTCTATGTTCTCTGATATTAGATATTTCAACCTATGTAGACGTAGACTCACCAACTAGAGAGGCCATAGTTATTTTTATTTTATTTATTTAGAGATACAGTGTGGAACAGGTCCTTCTGGACCAACAAGCTGTACCATCCAGCAACCACCCCTCCCCCCGATTTAACCCGAGCCTAGTGGCAGGACAAGTAACAATGACTAATTAACCTTCTAACTGAAAGGTCTTTAGATTGTGGGAGGACACCGGACTACCTGGAAGAACCCATGCATTCGCAGCAAGATTGTACAAGCTCCTTACAGAGGACACTAGAATTGAACTCTCAACTCTGGAATGTCCTGAGCTGTAATAGTGTTGCACTAACTACTATGACTAGGCAATGAAGCTGGTTAGGTAACAAATCTCTATAGGTGAGTATTTTGAAGACAGTGACCACAACTCCTTAATCTTCAGCGTGGGATAGAAGCAGAGCATCTGGTTAAGTATTTAACTGGGAGGGGGTGAATTGTGCTGCTATTACGCGGGAACTTGGGAGCATAAATTGGAACATAAGTACTCAGGGAAAAGGTCCTCTTTACACACCTGTCTTTGTAAATGCCCTGAATCGTGGGAAGTACACAACTGCAGATGCGCTGGGCTGTCCGCCCCACTCTCTGCAGAGTCCCGTGATTGAGGGAAGTACAGTTCCCATACCAGGCAGTGATGCAGTCAGTCAGGATGCTCTCAATTGTGCTCCTGTGGAAAGTTTCTTAGGACTTGGGGGCCCATACCAAACTTCCTCAACCGTCTGAGGTGAAGAGGCGCTGTTGTGACTTTTTCACCTCACAGCTGGTGTGTACAGACCACGTGAGGTCCTCAGTGATGTGGATGCTGAGGAACTTAAAGCTGTTCACCCTCTCAACCCCAGATCCGTTGATGTCAATAGGGGTTAGCCTGTTGAGAGTGGTGACTGTATATAGAATGCTTTGCCAGGTCTGGTGGTAGAGGCAGATGCATCAGGGAGATTTAAGAGACTTTTAGATAGGCAGATGGATGCCCCTCCCTTGGTACGTCACTGAAGTACAGACCGTACTGTGGTGTGAAGCCTTGAATATAAGTGGGACCTCTGGTCACTGTGCTGAGCTGAAGCTGGTTTGCCAGTGCACGTCACCGGGCAGAGCCGGTCTCCCGTGTGTCTGTCACCGGGCAGAGCCGGTCTCCCGTGTGTCTGTCACCGGGCACAGCCGGTCCCCCGTGTGTCTGTCACTGGGCAGAGCCGGTTCCCCGTGTGTCTGTCGCCGGGCAGAGCCGGTCTCCCATGTGTCTGTCACCGGGCAGAGCCGGTCCCCCGTGTGTCTGTCACCGGGCAGAGCCGGTCTCCCGTGTGTCTGTCACCGGGCACAGCCGGTCCCCCGTGTGTCTGTCACTGGGCAGAGACGGTTTCCCGTGTGTCTGTCACCGGGCAGAGCCGGTCTCCCGTGTGTCTGTCACTGGGCAGAGACGGTTCCCCGTGTGTCTGTCACTGGGCAGAGACGGTTCCCCGTGTGTCTGTCGCCGGGCAGAGACGGTTCCCCGTGTGTCTGTCTGCAGGCAGAGCCGGTTCCCCGTGTGTCTGTCGTCGGGCAGAGACGGTTTCCCGTGTGTCTGTCACCGGGCAGAGACAGTTCCCCATGTGTCTGTCACCGGGCAGAGCCGGTTCCCCGTGTGTCTGTCGTCGGGCAGAGACGGTTCCCCGTGTGTCTGTCACCGGGCAGAGCCGGTTCCCCGTGTGTCTGTCACTGGGCAGAGACGGTTCCCCGTGTGTCTGTCGCCGGGCAGAGCCGGTCTCCCGTGTGTCTGTCACCGGGCACAGCCGGTCCCCCGTGTGTCTGTCACTGGGCAGAGCCGGTTCCCCGTGTGTCTGTCGCCGGGCAGAGCCGGTCTCCCATGTGTCTGTCACCGGGCAGAGCCGGTCCCCCGTGTGTCTGTCACCGGGCAGAGCCGGTCTCCCGTGTGTCTGTCACCGGGCACAGCCGGTCCCCCGTGTGTCTGTCACTGGGCAGAGACGGTTTCCCGTGTGTCTGTCACCGGGCAGAGCCGGTCTCCCGTGTGTCTGTCACTGGGCAGAGACGGTTCCCCGTGTGTCTGTCACTGGGCAGAGACGGTTCCCCGTGTGTCTGTCGCCGGGCAGAGACGGTTCCCCGTGTGTCTGTCTGCAGGCAGAGCCGGTTCCCCGTGTGTCTGTCGTCGGGCAGAGACGGTTTCCCGTGTGTCTGTCACCGGGCAGAGACAGTTCCCCATGTGTCTGTCACCGGGCAGAGCCGGTTCCCCGTGTGTCTGTCGTCGGGCAGAGACGGTTCCCCGTGTGTCTGTCACCGGGCAGAGCCGGTTCCCCGTGTGTCTGTCACTGGGCAGAGACGGTTCCCCGTGTGTCTGTCGCCGGGCAGAGACGGTCTCCCGTGTGTCTGTCGTCGGGCAGAGCCGGTCCCCCGTGTGTCTGTCACCGGTTTCCCGTGTGTCTGTCACCGGGCAGAGCCGGTCCCCCGTGTGTCTGTCATCGGGCAGAGCCGGTTTCCCGTGTGTCTGTCACCGGACAGAGACGGTTCCCCGTGTGTCTGTCACCGGACAGAGACGGTTCCCCGTGTGTCTGTCACCGGGCAGAGCCGGTTTCCGTGTGTCTGTCACCGGGCAGAGCCGGTTTCCCGTGTGTCTGTCACTGGGCAGAGCCGGTTCCCCGTGTGTCTGTCACCGGACAGAGCCGGTTCCCCGTGTGTCTGTCACCGGGCAGAGCCGGTTCCCCGTGTGTCTGTCTGCAGGCAGAGACGGTTCCCCGTGTGTCTGTCGTCGGGCAGAGCCAGTTCCCCGTGTGTCTGTCGTCGGGCAGAGCCGGTTCCCCGTGTGTCTGTCACCGGGCAGAGCCGGTTTCCCGTGTGTCTGTCGTCGGGCAGAGCCGGTTTCCCGTGTGTCTGTCGTCGGGCAGAGCCGGTTCCCCGTGTGTCTGTCGTCGGGCAGAGCCGGTTCCCCGTGTGTCTGTCGTCGGGCAGAGCCGGTCCCCCGTGTGTCTGTCGTCGGGTAGAGCCGGTCCCCCGTGTGTCTGTCACCGGACAGAGACAGTTCCCCGTGTGTCTGTCACCGGGCAGAGACGGTTCCCCGTGTGTCTGTCACCGGGCAGAGCCGGTTCCCCGTGTGTCTGTCGTCGGGCAGAGCCGGTTCCCCGTGTGTCTGTCACCGGGCAGAGCCGGTTTCCCGTGTGTCTGTCGTCGGGCAGAGCCGGTCCCCCGTGTGTCTGTCGTCGGGCAGAGCCGGTTCCCCGTGTGTCTGTCGTCGGGCAGAGCCGGTCCCCCGTGTGTCTGTCACCGGACAGAGACAGTTCCCCGTGTGTCTGTCGTCGGGCAGAGACGGTTCCCCGTGTGTCTGTCTTCGGGCAGAGACGGTTCCCCGTGTGTCTGTCACCGGGCAGAGACGGTTCCCCGTGTGTCTGTCGTCGGGCAGAGACGGTTCCCCGTGTGTCTGTCGTCGGACAGAGACGGTTCCCCGTGTGTCTGTCACCGGGCAGAGACGGTTTCCCGTGTGGCTGTCGTCGGGCAGAGACGGTTCTCCGTGTGTCTGTCGCCGGGCAGAGCCGGTTCCCCGTGTGTCTGTCACTGGGCAGAGACGGTTCTCCGTGTGTCTGTCGCCGGGCAGAGCCGGTTCCCCGTGTGTCTGTCACTGGGCAGAGCCGGATTCCCGTGTGTCTGTCACCGGGCAGAGACGGTCTCCCGTGTGTCTGTCGTCGGACAGAGACGGTTCTCCGTGTGTCTGTCGCCGGGCAGAGCCGGTTCCCCGTGTGTCTGTCACTGGGCAGAGCCGGATTCCCGTGTGTCTGTCACCGGGCAGAGACGGTCTCCCGTGTGTCTGTCGTCGGACAGAGACGGTTCCCCGTGTGTCTGTCAGCGGGCAGAGACGGTTTCCCGTGTGTCTGTCGTCGGGCAGAGACGGTTCCCCGTGTGTCTGTCGCCGGGCAGAGCCGGTCTCCCGTGTGTCTGTCACCGGGCAGAGCCGGATTCCCCGTGTGTCTGTCGTCGGGCAGAGACCGTTCCCCGTGTGTCCGTCACCGGGCAGAGCCGGATTCCCGTGTGTCTGTCACCGGGCAGAGCCGGATTCCCGTGTGTCTGTCACCGGGCAGAGCCGGTCTCCTGTGTGTCTGTCGTCGGGCAGAGCCGGTTCCCCGTGTGTCTGTCGTCGGGCAGAGACGGTTCCCCGTGTGTCTGTCACCGGGCACAGCCGGTCCCCCATGTGTCTGTCGCCGGACAGAGACGGTTTCCCGTGTGTCTGTCACCGGGCAGAGCCGGTTCCCCGTGTGTCTGTCGTCGGGCAGAGACAGTTCCCCGTGTGTCTGTCACCGGGCAGAGCCGGTTCCCCGTGTGTCTGTCGTCGGGCAGAGACGGTTCCCCGTGTGTCTGTCACCGGGCAGAGACGGTTCCCCGCGTGTCTGTCGTCGGGCAGAGACAGTTCCCCGTGTGTCTGTCACCGGGCAGAGCCGGTTCCCCGTGTGACTGTCGTCGGACAGAGACGGTTCCCCGTGTGTCTGTCACCGGGCAGAGACGGTTCCCCGCGTGTCTGTCGTCGGGCAGAGCCGGTTCCCCGTGTGTCTGTCACCGGGCAGAGCCGGTTCCCCGTGTGTCTGTCGTCGGGCAGAGCCGGTCCCCCGTGTGTCTGTCGTCGGGCAGAGCCGGTTCCCCGTGTGTCTGTCGTCGGGCAGAGCCGGTTTCCCGTGTGTCTGTCACCGGGCAGAGCCGGTTTCCCGTGTGTCTGTCGTCGGGCAGAGCCGGTTCCCCGTGTGTCTGTCGCCGGGCAGAGCCGGTTCCCCGTGTGTCTGTCGTCGGGCAGAGCCGGTTCCCCGCGTGTCTGTCACCGGGCAGAGACGGTTTCCCGTGTGTCTGTCGTCGGGCAGAGCCGGTCCCCCGTGTGTCTGTCACCGGGCAGAGCCGGTTTCCCGTGTGTCTGTCACCGGGCAGAGCCGGTCCCCCGTGTGTCTGTCACCGGGCAGAGCCGGTTTCCCGTGTGTCTGTCACCGGACAGAGACGGTTCCCCGTGTGTCTGTCACCGGACAGAGACGGTTCCCCGTGTGTCTGTCACCGGGCAGAGCCGGTTTCCGTGTGTCTGTCACCGGGCAGAGCCGGTTTCCCGTGTGTCTGTCACCGGGCAGAGCCGGTTCCCCGTGTGTCTGTCACCGGACAGAGCCGGTTCCCCGTGTGTCTGTCACCGGGCAGAGCCGGTTCCCCGTGTGTCTGTCTGCAGGCAGAGACGGTTCCCCGTGTGTCTGTCGTCGGGCAGAGCCAGTTCCCCGTGTGTCTGTCGTCGGGCAGAGCCGGTTCCCCGTGTGTCTGTCACCGGGCAGAGCCGGTTTCCCGTGTGTCTGTCGTCGGGCAGAGCCGGTTTCCCGTGTGTCTGTCGTCGGGCGTTGCCGGTTCCCCGTGTGTCTGTCGTCGGGCAGAGCCGGTTCCCCGTGTGTCTGTCGTCGGGCAGAGCCGGTCCCCCGTGTGTCTGTCGTCGGGTAGAGCCGGTCCCCCGTGTGTCTGTCACCGGACAGAGACAGTTCCCCGTGTGTCTGTCACCGGGCAGAGACGGTTCCCCGTGTGTCTGTCACCGGGCAGAGCCGGTTCCCCGTGTGTCTGTCGTCGGGCAGAGCCGGTTCCCCGTGCGTCTGTCACCGGGCAGAGCCGGTTTCCCGTGTGTCTGTCGTCGGGCAGAGACGGTTCCCCGTGTGTCTGTCTTCGGGCAGAGACGGTTCCCCGTGTGTCTGTCACCGGGCAGAGACGGTTCCCCGTGTGTCTGTCGTCGGGCAGAGACGGTTCCCCGTGTGTCTGTCGTCGGACAGAGACGGTTCCCCGTGTGTCTGTCACCGGGCAGAGACGGTTTCCCGTGTGGCTGTCGTCGGGCAGAGACGGTTCTCCGTGTGTCTGTCGCCGGGCAGAGCCGGTTCCCCGTGTGTCTGTCACTGGGCAGAGACGGTTCTCCGTGTGTCTGTCGCCGGGCAGAGCCGGTTCCCCGTGTGTCTGTCACTGGGCAGAGCCGGATTCCCGTGTGTCTGTCGTCGGACAGAGACGGTTCTCCGTGTGTCTGTCGCCGGGCAGAGCCGGTTCCCCGTGTGTCTGTCACTGGGCAGAGCCGGATTCCCGTGTGTCTGTCACCGGGCAGAGACGGTCTCCCGTGTGTCTGTCGTCGGACAGAGACGGTTCCCCGTGTGTCTGTCAGCGGGCAGAGACGGTTTCCCGTGTGTCTGTCGTCGGGCAGAGACGGTTCCCCGTGTGTCTGTCGCCGGGCAGAGCCGGTCTCCCGTGTGTCTGTCACCGGGCAGAGCCGGATTCCCCGTGTGTCTGTCGTCGGGCAGAGACCGTTCCCCGTGTGTCCGTCACCGGGCAGAGCCGGATTCCCGTGTGTCTGTCACCGGGCAGAGCCGGATTCCCGTGTGTCTGTCACCGGGCAGAGCCGGTCTCCTGTGTGTCTGTCGTCGGGCAGAGCCGGTTCCCCGTGTGTCTGTCGTCGGGCAGAGACGGTTCCCCGTGTGTCTGTCACCGGGCACAGCCGGTCCCCCGTGTGTCTGTCGCCGGACAGAGACGGTTTCCCGTGTGTCTGTCACCGGGCAGAGCCGGTTCCCCGTGTGTCTGTCGTCGGGCAGAGACAGTTCCCCGTGTGTCTGTCACCGGGCAGAGCCGGTTCCCCGTGTGTCTGTCGTCGGGCAGAGACGGTTCCCCGTGTGTCTGTCACCGGGCAGAGACGGTTCCCCGCGTGTCTGTCGTCGGGCAGAGACAGTTCCCCGTGTGTCTGTCACCGGGCAGAGCCGGTTCCCCGTGTGACTGTCGTCGGACAGAGACGGTTCCCCGTGTGTCTGTCACCGGGCAGAGACGGTTCCCCGCGTGTCTGTCGTCGGGCAGAGCCGGTTCCCCGTGTGACTGTCGTCGGACAGAGACGGTTCCCCGTGTGTCTGTCACCGGGCAGAGACGGTTCCCCGCGTGTCTGTCACCGGGCAGAGACGGTTCCCCGTGCGTCTGTCGTCGGGCAGAGACGGTTCCCCGTGTGTCTGTCGTCGGGCAGAGACGGTTCCCCGCGTGACTGTCACCGGGCAGAGACGGTTCCCCGTGTGTCTGTGATCGGGCAGAGACGGTTCCCCGTGTGTCTGTCACCGGGCAGAGCCGGTTCCCCGTGTGTCTGTCACCGGACAGAGACGGTTCCCCGCGTGTCTGTCGTCGGGCAGAGCCGGTTCCCCGCGTGTCTGTCACCGGGCAGAGACGGTTCCCCGTGTGTCTGTCGTCGGGCAGAGACGGTTCCCCGTGTGTCTGTCACCGGGCAGAGACGGTTCCCCGTGTGTCTGTCGTCGGGCAGAGCCGGTTCCCCGCGTGTCTGTCACCGGGCAGAGACGGTTCCCCGCGTGTCTGTCTGCAGGCAGAGCCGGTTCCCCGTGTGTCCGTCACCGGGCAGAGCCGGTTCCCCGTGTGTCTGTCACCGGGCAGAGCCGGTTCCCCGGGCGTCCGTCACCGGGCAGAGACAGTTCCCCGGGTGTCCGTCACCGGGCAGAGACAGTTCCCCGTGTGTCCGTCACCTGGCAGAGCCGGTTGCCCGTGTGTCTGTCGTCGGGCAGAGCCGGTCTCCCCGTGTGTCTGTCGTCGGGCAGAGCCGGTCTCCCCGTGTGTCTGTCACCGGACAGAGCCGGTCTCCCATGTGTCTGTCACCGGGCAGAGCCGGTTTCCCGCGTGTCTGTCGTCGGGCAGAGCCGGTTCCCCGCGTGTCTGTCACCGGGCAGAGCCGGTTCCCCGTATGTCTGTCGTCGGGCAGAGACGGTTCCCCATGTGTCTGTCGCCGGGCAGAGCCGGTTCCCCGCGTGTCTGTCGCCGGACAGAGCCGGTTCCCCGCGTGTCTGTCACCGGGCAGAGCCGGTTCCCCGTATGTCTGTCGTCGGGCAGAGACGGTTCCCCATGTGTCTGTCACCGGGCAGAGACGGTTCCCCGTGTGTCTGTCGTCGGGCAGAGATGGTTCCCCGTGTGTCTGTCGTCGGACAGAGACGGTTCCCCGTGTGTCTGTCCCCGGGCAGAGCCGGTTCCCCGCGTGTCTGTCACCGGGCAGAGCCGGTTTCCTGTGTGTCTGTCACCGGGCAGAGCCGGTTCCCCGTGTGTCTGTCACTGGGCAGAGACGGTTCCCCGTGTGTCTGTCGCCGGGCAGAGACGGTCTCCCGTGTGTCTGTCGTCGGGCAGAGACGGTCTCCCGTGTGTCTGTCGTCGGGCAGAGACAGTTCCCCGTGTGTCTGTCACCGGGCAGAGCCGGTTCCCCGTGTGTCTGTCGTCGGGCAGAGCCGGTTCCCCGTGTGACTGTCGTCGGACAGAGACGGTTCCCCGCGTGTCTGTCACCGGGCAGAGACGGTTCCCCGCGTGTCTGTCGTCGGGCAGAGACGGTTCTCCGTGTGTCTGTCGCCGGGCAGAGCCGGTTCCCCGTGTGTCTGTCACGGGGCAGAGCTGGATTCATGTGTGTCTGTCACCGGGCAGAGACGGTCTCCCGTGTGTCTGTCGTCGGACAGAGACGGTTCCCCGTGTGTCTGTCACTGGGCAGAGCCGGATTCCCGTGTGTCTGTCACCGGGCAGAGACGGTCTCCCGTGTGTCTGTCGTCGGACAGAGACAGTTCCCCGTGTGTTTGTCACCGGGCAGAGACGGTTTCCCGTGTGTCTGTCGTCGGGCAGAGACGGTTCCCCGTGTGTCTGTCGCCGGGCAGAGCCGGTCTCCCGTGTGTCTGTCACCGGGCAGAGCCGGATTCCCCGTGTGTCTGTCGTCGGGCAGAGACCGTTCCCCGTGTGTCCGTCACCGGGCAGAGCCGGATTCCCGTGTGTCTGTCACCGGGCAGAGCCGGATTCCCGTGTGTCTGTCACCGGGCAGAGCCGGTCTCCTGTGTGTCTGTCGTCGGGCAGAGACGGTTCCCCGTGTGTCTGTCGTCGGGCAGAGACGGTTCCCCGTGTGTCTGTCACCGGGCACAGCCGGTCCCCCGTGTGTCTGTCGCCGGACAGAGACGGTTTCCCGTGTGTCTGTCACCGGGCAGAGCCGGTTCCCCGTGTGTCTGTCGTCGGGCAGAGACAGTTCCCCGTGTGTCTGTCACCGGGCAGAGCCGGTTCCCCGTGTGTCTGTCGTCGGGCAGAGCCGGTTCCCCGTGTGACTGTCGTCGGACAGAGACGGTTCCCCGTGTGTCTGTCGTCGGGCAGAGACGGTTCCCCGTGTGTCTGTCACCGGGCAGAGACGGTTCCCCGCGTGTCTGTCGTCGGGCAGAGCCGGTTCCCCGTGTGACTGTCGTCGGACAGAGACGGTTCCCCGTGTGTCTGTCACCGGGCAGAGACGGTTCCCCGCGTGTCTGTCACCGGGCAGAGACGGTTCCCCGTGTGTCTGTCGTCGGGCAGAGACGGTTCCCCGTGTGTCTGTCGTCGGGCAGAGACGGTTCCCCGCGTGTCTGTCACCGGGCAGAGACGGTTCCCCGTGTGTCTGTGATCGGGCAGAGACGGTTCCCCGTGTGTCTGTCACCGGGCAGAGCCGGTTCCCCGTGTGTCTGTCACCGGACAGAGACGGTTCCCCGCGTGTCTGTCGTCGGGCAGAGCCGGTTCCCCGCGTGTCTGTCACCGGGCAGAGACGGTTCCCCGTGTGTCTGTCGTCGGGCAGAGACGGTTCCCCGTGTGTCTGTCACCGGGCAGAGCCGGTTCCCCGTGTGTCTGTCGTCGGGCAGAGCCGGTTCCCCGCGTGTCTGTCACCGGGCAGAGACGGTTCCCCGCGTGTCTGTCACCGGGCAGAGCCGGTTTCCCGCGTGTCTGTCACCGGGCAGAGACGGTTTCCCGTGTGTCTGTCGTCGGGCAGAGACGGTTCCCCGCGTGTCTGTCGTCGGGCAGAGCCGGTCCCCCGTGTGTCTGTCGTCGGGCAGAGACGGTTCCCCGCGTGTCTGTCACCGGGCAGAGCCGGTTCCCCGTGTGTCTGTCTGCGGGCAGAGACGGTTCCCCGTGTGTCTGTCGTCGGGCAGAGACGGTTCCCCGTGTGTCTGTCGCCGGGCAGAGCCGGTTCCCCGTGTGTCTGTCGTTGGGCAGAGCCGGTTCCCCGCGTGTCTGTCGTCGGGCAGAGCCGGTCCCCCGCGTGTCTGTCGGCGGGCAGAGACGGTTCCCCGCGTGTCTGTCACCGGGCAGAGCCGGTTCCCCGTGTGTCTGTCGCCGGGCAGAGACGGTTCCCCGTGTGTCTGTCGCCGGGCAGAGACGGTCCCCCGTGTGTCTGTCGCCGGGCAGAGCCGGTCTCCCGTGTGTCTGTCACCGGGCAGAGCCGGTTCCCCGTGTGTCTGTCACCGGGCAGAGCCGGTCTCCCGTGTGTCTGTCACCGGGCAGAGACGGTTCCCCGTGTGTCTGTCACCGGGCAGAGACGGTTCCCCGTGTGTCTGTTACCGGGCAGAGACGGTTTCCCGTGTGTCTGTCGTCGGGCAGAGACGGTTCCCCGTGTGTCTGTCGTCGGGCAGAGACGGTTCCCCGTGTGTCTGTCGTCGGGCAGAGCCGGTTCCCCGCGTGTCTGTCGTCGGGCAGAGCCGGTTCCCCGCGTGTCTGTCACCGGGCAGAGACGGTTCCCCGCGTGTCTGTCACCGGGCAGAGACGGTTTCCCGCGTGTCTGTCACCGGGCAGAGATGGTTCCCCGCGTGTCTGTCGTCGGGCAGAGCCGGTTCCCCGCGTGTCTGTCGTCGGGCAGAGCCGATTCCCCGCGTGTCTGTCACCGGGCAGAGACGGTTCCCCGTGTGTCTGTCACCGGGCAGAGACGGTTCCCCGTGTGTCTGTCACCGGGCAGAGACGGTTCCCCGTGTGTCTGTCGTCGGGCAGAGCCGGTTCCCCGTGTGTCTGTCGTCGGGCAGAGCCGTTTCCCCGTGTGTCTGTCTGCAGGCAGAGACGGTTCCCCGTGTGACTGTCACCGGGCAGAGCCGGTTCCCTGTGTGACTGTCTGCAGGCAGAGACGGTTTCCCGTGTGTCTGTCGCCGGGCAGAGCCGGTCCCCCGTGTGTCTGTCGCCGGGCAGAGCCGGTTCCCCGTGTGTCTGTCGCTGGGCAGAGCCGGTTCCCCGTGTGTCTGTCACCGGGCAGAGCCGGATTCCCGTGTGTCTGTCGTCGGACAGAGACGGTTCCCCGTGTGTCTGTCACCGGACAGAGACGGTTCCCCGTGTGTCTGTCACCGGGCAGAGACGGTTCCCCGTGTGTCTGTCGCCGGGCAGAGACGGTTCCCCGTGTGTCTGTCGCCGGGCAGAGCCGGATTCCCCGTGTGTCTGTCACCGGGCAGAGACCGTTCCCCGTGTGTCCGTCACCGGGCAGAGCCGGATTCCCGTGTGTCTGTCACCGGGCAGAGCCGGATTCCCGTGTGTCTGTCACCGGGCAGAGCCGGTCTCCTGTGTGTCTGTCGTCGGGCAGAGACGGTTCCCCGTGTGTCTGTCGTCGGGCAGAGACGGTTCCCCGTGTGTCTGTTACCGGGCACAGCCGGTCCCCCGTGTGTCTGTCGCCGGACAGAGACGGTTTCCCGTGTGTCTGTCACCGGGCAGAGCCGGTTCCCCGTGTGTCTGTCGTCGGGCAGAGACGGTTCCCCGTGTGTCTGTCACCGGGCAGAGACGGTTCCCCATGTGTCTGTCGTCGGGCAGAGACGGTTCCCCGCGTGTCTGTCACCGGGCAGAGACGGTTCCCCGCGTGTCTGTCACCGGGCAGAGCCGGTCCCCCTTGTGTCTGTCACCGGGCAGAGACGGTTCCCCATGTGTCTGTCGTCGGGCAGAGACGGTTCCCCGCGTGTCTGTCACCGGGCAGAGACGGTTCCCCGCGTGTCTGTCGTCGGGCAGAGCCGGTTCCCCGTGTGACTGTCGTCGGACAGAGACGGTTCCCCGTGTGTCTGTCACCGGGCAGAGACGGTTCCCCGCGTGTCTGTCACCGGGCAGAGACGGTTCCCCGTGTGTCTGTCGTCGGGCAGAGACGGTTCCCCGCGTGTCTGTCGTCGGGCAGAGACGGTTCCCCGCGTGTCTGTCACCGGGCAGAGCCGGTTCCCCGCGTGTCTGTCACCGGGCAGAGCCGGTTCCCCGCGTGTCTGTCACCGGGCTGAGCCGGTTCCCCGCGTGTCTGTCGTCGGGCAGAGCCGGTTCCCCGCGTGTCTGTCGTCGGGCAGAGACGGTTCCCCGCGTGTCTGTCACCGGGCAGAGCCGGTTCCCCGCGTGTCTGTCGTCGGGCAGAGCCGGTTCCCCGCGTGTCTGTCACCGGGCAGAGCCGGTTCCCCGCGTGTCTGTCACCGGGCAGAGACGGTTTCCCGCGTGTCTGTCACCGGGCAGAGACGGTTCCCCGCGTGTCTGTCACCGGGCAGAGACGGTTTCCCGCGTGTCTGTCGTCGGGCAGAGCCGGTTCCCCGCGTGTCTGTCGTCGGGCAGAGCCGATCCCCCGCGTGTCTGTCGTCGGGCAGAGACGGTTCCCCGCGTGTCTGTCACCGGGCAGAGACGGTTCCCCGTGTGTCTGTCTGCGGGCAGAGACGGTTCCCCGCGTGTCTGTCACCGGACAGAGACGGTTCCCCGCGTGTCTGTCGTCGGGCAGAGCCGGTTCCCCGCGTGTCTGTCGCCGGGCAGAGACGGTTCCCCTGTGTCTGTCGTCGGGCAGAGACGGTTCCCCGTGTGTCTGTCACCGGGCAGAGACGGTTCCCCGCGTGTCTGTCACCGGGCAGAGACGGTTCCCCGCGTGTCTGTCACCGGGCAGAGACGGTTTCCCGCGTGTCTGTCACCGGGCAGAGACGGTTCCCCGCGTGTCTGTCACCGGGCAGAGACGGTTTCCCGCGTGTCTGTCGTCGGGCAGAGACGGTTCCCCGCGTGTCTGTCGTCGGGCAGAGACGGTCCCCCGCGTGTCTGTCACCGGGCAGAGACGGTTCCCCGCGTGTCTGTCACCGGGCAGAGCCGGTTCCCCGTGTGTCTGTCGTCGGGCAGAGACGGTTCCCCGTGTGTCTGTCACCGGGCAGAGACGGTTTCCCGTGTGTCTGTCTGCGGGCAGAGACGGTTTCCCGTGTGTCTGTCTGCGGGCAGAGACGGTTCCCCGTGTGTCTGTCGTCGGGCAGAGACGGTTCCCCGTGTGTCTGTCGCCGGGCAGAGCCGGTTCCCCGTGTGTCTGTCGTTGGGCAGAGCCGGTTCCCCGCGTGTCTGTCGTCGGGCAGAGCCGGTCCCCCGTGTGTCTGTCGTCGGGCAGAGACGGTTCCCCGCGTGTCTGTCACCGGGCAGAGCCGGTTCCCCGTGTGTCTGTCTGCGGGCAGAGACGGTTCCCCGTGTGTCTGTCATCGGGCAGAGACGGTTCCCCGTGTGTCTGTCGCCGGGCAGAGACGGTTCCCCGTGTGTCTGTCGTTGGGCAGAGCCGGTTCCCCGCGTGTCTGTCGTCGGGCAGAGCCGGTCCCCCGTGTGTCTGTCGTCGGGCAGAGACGGTTCCCCGCGTGTCTGTCACCGGGCAGAGACGGTTCCCCGTGTGTCTGTCGCCGGGCAGAGACGGTTCCCCGTGTGTCTGTCCCCGGGCAGAGACGGTCCCCCGTGTGTCTGTCACCGGGCAGAGCCGGTCTCCCGTGTGTCTGTCACCGGGCAGAGCCGGTTCCCCGTGTGTCTGTCACCGGGCAGAGCCGGTCTCCCGTGTGTCTGTCACCGGGCAGAGACGGTTCCCCGTGTGTCTGTCACCGGGCAGAGACGGTTCCCCGTGTGTCTGTCACCGGGCAGAGACGGTTTCCCGTGTGTCTGTCTGCGGGCAGAGACGGTTTCCCGTGTGTCTGTCTGCGGGCAGAGACGGTTCCCCGTGTGTCTGTCGTCGGGCAGAGACGGTTCCCCGTGTGTCTGTCGCCGGGCAGAGCCGGTTCCCCGTGTGTCTGTCGTTGGGCAGAGCCGGTTCCCCGCGTGTCTGTCGTCGGGCAGAGCCGGTCCCCCGTGTGTCTGTCGTCGGGCAGAGACGGTTCCCCGCGTGTCTTTCACCGGGCAGAGCCGGTTCCCCGTGTGTCTGTCGCCGGGCAGAGACGGTTCCCCGTGTGTCTGTCCCCGGGCAGAGCCGGTCCCCCGTGTGTCTGTCACCGGGCAGAGCCGGTCTCCCGTGTGTCTGTCACCGGGCAGAGCCGGTTCCCCGTGTGTCTGTCACCGGGCAGAGCCGGTCTCCCGTGTGTCTGTCACCGGGCAGAGACGGTTCCCCGTGTGTCTGTCACCGGGCAGAGACGGTTCCCCGTGTGTCTGTCACCGGGCAGAGACGGTTTCCCGTGTGTCTGTCTGCGGGCAGAGACGGTTTCCCGTGTGTCTGTCGTCGGGCAGAGACGGTTCCCCGTGTGTCTGTCGTCGGGCAGAGCCGGTTCCCCGTGTGTCTGTCGTCGGGCAGAGCCGGTTCCCCGTGTGTCTGTCGTCGGGCAGAGCCGGTTCCCCGCGTGTCTGTCACCGGGCAGAGACGGTTCCCCGCGTGTCTGTCACCGGGCAGAGACCGTTTCCCGTGTGTCTGTCACCGGGCAGAGACGGTTCCTCGTGTGTCTGTCGTCGGGCAGAGCCGGTTCCCCGCGTGTCTGTCGTTGGGCAGAGCCGGTTCCCCGCGTGTCTGTCACCGGGCAGAGACGGTTCCCCGTGTGTCTGTCACCGGGCAGAGCCGGTTCCCCGTGTGTCTGTCTTCGGGCAGTGCCGGTTCCCCGTGTGTCTGTCGTCGGGCAGAGCCGTTTCCCCGTGTGTCTGTCTGCAGGCAGAGACGGTTCCCCGTGTGACTGTCACCGGGCAGAGCCGGTTCCCCGTGTGACTGTCTGCAGGCAGAGACGGTTTCCCGTGTGTCTGTCGCCGGGCAGAGCCGGTCCCCCGTGTGTCTGTCACCGGACAGAGACGGTTCCCCGTGTGTCTGTCGTCGGGCAGAGCCGGTTCCCCGTGTGTCTGTCGTCGGGCAGAGACCGTTCTCCGTGTGTCTGTCGTCGGGCAGAGACGGTTCCCCGTGTGTCTGTCGCCGGGCAGAGACGGTTCCCCATGTGTCTGTCATCGGGCAGAGCCGGTTCCCCATGTGTCTGTCTGCAGGCAGAGCCGGTTCCCCGTGTGTCTGTCACCGGGCAGAGACAGTTCCCCGTGTGTCCGTCACCGGGCAGAGACAGTTCCCCGTGTGTCCGTCACCGGGCAGAGCCGGTTGCCCGTGTGTCTGTCGTCGGGCAGAGACAGTTCCCCGTGTGTCTGTCGTCGGGCAGAGCCGGTCTCCCCGTGTGTCTGTCACCGGACAGAGCCGGTTTCCTGTGTGTCTGTCACTGGGCAGAGACGGTTCCCCGTGTGTCTGTCGCCGGGCAGAGACGGTCTCCCGTGTGTCTGTCGTCGGGCAGAGACGGTTCCCCGTGTGTCTGTCGTCGGGCAGAGACGGTTCCCCGTGTGTCTGTCGTCGGGCAGAGACGGTTCCCCGTGTGTCTGTCGTAGGGCAGAGCCGGTTCCCCGCGTGTCTGTCGCCGGACAGAGCCGGTTCCCCGCGTGTCTGTCACCGGGCAGAGCCGGTTCCCCGTCTGTCTGTCACCGGGCAGAGCCGGTCCCCCGTCTGTCTGTCACCGGGCAGAGCCGGTTCCCCGTGTGTCTGTCACCGGGCAGAGCCGGTTCCCCGTGTGTCTGTCGCCGGGCAGAGCCGGTTCCCCGTGTGTCTGTCGCCGGGCAGAGACGGTTCCCCGTGTGTCTGTCGTCGGGCAGAGCCGGTTCCCCGTGTGTCTGTCGTCGGGCAGAGCCGGTTCCCCGTGTGTCTGTCACCGGGCAGAGCCGGTTCCCCGTGTGTCTGTCGTCGGGCAGAGACGGTTCCCCGTGTGTCTGTCGTCGGGCAGAGACGGTACCCCGTGTGTCTGTCGTCGGGCAGAGCCGGTTCCCCGTGTGTCTGTCGTCGGGCAGAGCCGGTCTCCCGTGTGTCTGTCGTCGGGCAGAGACGGTTCCCCGTGTGTCTGTCGTCGGGCAGAGACGGTTCCCCGTGTGTCTGTCGTCGGGCAGAGACGGTTCCCCGTGTGTCTGTCGTCGGGCAGAGACGGTTCCCCGTGTGTCTGTCGTCGGGCAGAGACGGTTCCCCGTGTGTCTGTCGTCGGGCAGAGACGGTTCCCCGTGTGTCTGTCGTCGGGCAGAGCCGTTTCCCCGTGTGTCTGTCACCGGGCAGAGCCGGTTCCCCGTGTGTCTGTCACCGGGCAGAGACGGTTCTCCGTGTGTCTGTCGTCGGGCAGAGCCGGTTCCCCGTGTGTCTGTCGTCGGGCAGAGACGGTTCCCCGTGTGTCTGTCGTCGGGCAGAGACGGTTCCCCGTGTGTCTGTCGTCGGGCAGAGACGGTTCCCCGTGTGTCTGTCGTCGGACAGAGACGGTTCCCCGTGTGTCTGTCGTCGGACAGAGACGGTTCCCCGTGTGTCTGTCGTCGGGCAGAGACGGTTCCCCGTGTGTCTGTCGCCGGACAGAGACGGTTCCCCGTGTGTCTGTCGTCGGGCAGAGACGGTTCCCCGTGTGTCTGTCACCGGGCAGAGCCGGTTCCCCGTGTGTCTGTCGTCGGGCAGAGCCGGTTCCCCGTGTGACTGTCGTCGGACAGCGACAGTTCCCCGTGTGACTGTCGTCGGACAGCGACAGTTCCCCGTGTGTCTGTCACCGGGCAGAGCCGGTTCCCCGTGTGTCTGTCGTCGGACAGAGACGGTTCCCCGTGTGTCTGTCGTCGGACAGAGACGGTTCCCCGTGTGTCTGTCACCGGGCAGAGACGGTTCCCCGTGTGTCTGTCGTCGGGCAGAGCCGGTTCCCCGTGTGTCTGTCACCGGGCAGAGCCGGTTCCCCGTGTGTCTGTCACCGGGCAGAGCCGGTTCCCCGTGTGTCTGTCGTCGGGCAGAGACGGTTCCCCGTGTGTCTGTCGTCGGGCAGAGACCGTTCCCCGTGTGTCTGTCGCCGGGCAGAGACCGTTCCCCGTGTGTCTGTCGCCGGGCAGAGACCGTTCCCCGTGTGTCTGTCGCCGGGCAGAGCCGGTTCCCCGTGTGTCTGTCGCCGGGCAGAGCCGGTCTCCCGTGTGTCTGTCGCAGGGCAGAGACGGTTCCCCGTGTGTCTGTCGTCGGGCAGAGACGGTTCCCCGTGTGTCTGTCGTCGGGCAGAGACGGTTCCCCGTGTGTCTGTCGCCGGGCAGAGCCGGTTCCCCGTGTGTCTGTCGTTGGGCAGAGCCGGTTCCCCGCGTGTCTGTCGTCGGGCAGAGCCGGTCCCCCGTGTGTCTGTCGTCGGGCAGAGCCGGTTCCCCGCGTGTCTGTCGTCGGGCAGAGACGGTTCCCCGTGTGTCTGTCGCCGGGCAGAGACGGTTCCCCGTGTGTCTGTCCCCGGGCAGAGACGGTTCCCCGTGTGTCTGTCACCGGGCAGAGCCGGTCTCCCGTGTGTCTGTCACCGGGCAGAGCCGGTCTCCCGTGTGTCTGTCACCGGGCAGAGCCGGTCTCCCGTGTGTCTGTCACCGGGCAGAGCCGGTTCCCCGTGTGTCTGTCACCGGGCAGAGACGGTTCCCCGTGTGTCTGTCACCGGGCAGAGACGGTTCCCCGTGTGTCTGTCACCGGGCAGAGACGGTTTCCCGTGTGTCTGTCTGCGGGCAGAGACGGTTTCCCGTGTGTCTGTCGTCGGGCAGAGACGGTTCCCCGTGTGTCTGTCGTCGGGCAGAGCCGGTTCCCCGTGTGTCTGTCGTCGGGCAGAGCCGGTTCCCCGCGTGTCTGTCGTCGGGCAGAGCCGGTTCCCCGCGTGTCTGTCACCGGGCAGAGACGGTTCCCCGTGTGTCTGTCACCGGGCAGAGCCGGTTCCCCGTGTGTCTGTCTTCGGGCAGTGCCGGTTCCCCGTGTGTCTGTCGTCGGGCAGAGCCGTTTCCCCGTGTGTCTGTCTGCAGGCAGAGACGGTTCCCCGTGTGACTGTCACCGGGCAGAGCCGGTTCCCCGTGTGACTGTCTGCAGGCAGAGACGGTTTCCCGTGTGTCTGTCGCCGGGCAGAGCCGGTCCCCCGTGTGTCTGTCACCGGACAGAGACGGTTCCCCGTGTGTCTGTCGTCGGGCAGAGCCGGTTCCCCGTGTGTCTGTCGTCGGGCAGAGACCGTTCTCCGTGTGTCTGTCGTCGGGCAGAGACGGTTCCCCGTGTGTCTGTCGCCGGGCAGAGACGGTTCCCCATGTGTCTGTCATCGGGCAGAGCCGGTTCCCCATGTGTCTGTCTGCAGGCAGAGCCGGTTCCCCGTGTGTCTGTCACCGGGCAGAGACAGTTCCCCGTGTGTCCGTCACCGGGCAGAGACAGTTCCCCGTGTGTCCGTCACCGGGCAGAGCCGGTTGCCCGTGTGTCTGTCGTCGGGCAGAGACAGTTCCCCGTGTGTCTGTCGTCGGGCAGAGCCGGTCTCCCCGTGTGTCTGTCACCGGACAGAGCCGGTTTCCTGTGTGTCTGTCACTGGGCAGAGACGGTTCCCCGTGTGTCTGTCGCCGGGCAGAGACGGTCTCCCGTGTGTCTGTCGTCGGGCAGAGACGGTTCCCCGTGTGTCTGTCGTCGGGCAGAGACGGTTCCCCGTGTGTCTGTCGTCGGGCAGAGACGGTTCCCCGTGTGTCTGTCGTAGGGCAGAGCCGGTTCCCCGCGTGTCTGTCGCCGGACAGAGCCGGTTCCCCGCGTGTCTGTCACCGGGCAGAGCCGGTTCCCCGTCTGTCTGTCACCGGGCAGAGCCGGTCCCCCGTCTGTCTGTCACCGGGCAGAGCCGGTTCCCCGTGTGTCTGTCACCGGGCAGAGCCGGTTCCCCGTGTTTCTGTCGCCGGGCAGAGCCGGTTCCCCGTGTGTCTGTCGCCGGGCAGAGACGGTTCCCCGTGTGTCTGTCGTCGGGCAGAGCCGGTTCCCCGTGTGTCTGTCGTCGGGCAGAGCCGGTTCCCCGTGTGTCTGTCACCGGGCAGAGCCGGTTCCCCGTGTGTCTGTCGTCGGGCAGAGACGGTTCCCCGTGTGTCTGTCGTCGGGCAGAGACGGTTCCCCGTGTGTCTGTCGTCGGGCAGAGCCGGTTCCCCGTGTGTCTGTCGTCGGGCAGAGCCGGTCTCCCGTGTGTCTGTCGTCGGGCAGAGACGGTTCCCCGTGTGTCTGTCGTCGGGCAGAGACGGTTCCCCGTGTGTCTGTCGTCGGGCAGAGACGGTTCCCCGTGTGTCTGTCGTCGGGCAGAGACGGTTCCCCGTGTGTCTGTCGTCGGGCAGAGACGGTTCCCCGTGTGTCTGTCGTCGGGCAGAGACGGTTCCCCGTGTGTCTGTCGTCGGGCAGAGCCGTTTCCCCGTGTGTCTGTCACCGGGCAGAGCCGGTTCCCCGTGTGTCTGTCACCGGGCAGAGACGGTTCCCCGTGTGTCTGTCGTCGGGCAGAGCCGGTTCCCCGTGTGTCTGTCGTCGGGCAGAGACGGTTCCCCGTGTGTCTGTCGTCGGGCAGAGACGGTTCCCCGTGTGTCTGTCGTCGGGCAGAGACGGTTCCCCGTGTGTCTGTCGTCGGACAGAGACGGTTCCCCGTGTGTCTGTCGTCGGACAGAGACGGTTCCCCGTGTGTCTGTCGCCGGGCAGAGACGGTTCCCCGTGTGTCTGTCGCCGGACAGAGACGGTTCCCCGTGTGTCTGTCGTCGGGCAGAGACGGTTCCCCGTGTGTCTGTCACCGGGCAGAGCCGGTTCCCCGTGTGTCTGTCGTCGGGCAGAGCCGGTTCCCCGTGTGACTGTCGTCGGACAGCGACAGTTCCCCGTGTGACTGTCGTCGGACAGCGACAGTTCCCCGTGTGTCTGTCACCGGGCAGAGCCGGTTCCCCGTGTGTCTGTCGTCGGACAGAGACGGTTCCCCGTGTGTCTGTCGTCGGACAGAGACGGTTCCCCGTGTGTCTGTCACCGGGCAGAGACGGTTCCCCGTGTGTCTGTCGTCGGGCAGAGCCGGTTCCCCGTGTGTCTGTCACCGGGCAGAGCCGGTTCCCCGTGTGTCTGTCACCGGGCAGAGCCGGTTCCCCGTGTGTCTGTCGTCGGGCAGAGACGGTTCCCCGTGTGTCTGTCGTCGGGCAGAGACCGTTCCCCGTGTGTCTGTCGCCGGGCAGAGACCGTTCCCCGTGTGTCTGTCGCCGTGCAGAGACCGTTCCCCGTGTGTCTGTCGCCGGGCAGAGCCGGTTCCCCGTGTGTCTGTCGCCGGGCAGAGCCGGTCTGCCGTGTGTCTGTCGCCGGGCAGAGACGGTTCCCCGTGTGTCTGTCGTCGGGCAGAGACGGTTCCCCGTGTGTCTGTCGTCGGGCAGAGACGGTTCCCCGTGTGTCTGTCGTCGGGCAGAGACGGTTCCCCGTGTGTCTGTCGTAGGGCAGAGACGGTTCCCCGTGTGTCTGTCGCCGTACAGAGCCGGTTCCCCGCGTGTCTGTCACCGGGCAGAGCCGGTTCCCCGTGTGTCTGTCACCGGGCAGAGCCGGTTCCCCGTCTGTCTGTCGTCGGACAGAGCTGGTCCCCCGTGTGTCTGTCACCGGGCAGAGCCAGTTCCCCGTGTGTCTGTCGCCGGGCAGAGCCGGTTCCCCGTGTGTCTGTCGCCGGGCAGAGACGGTTCCCCGTGTGTCTGTCGCCGGGCAGAGACGGTTCCCCGTGTGTCTGTCGTCGGGCAGAGCCGGTCTCCCGTGTGTCTGTCGTCGGGCAGAGACGGTTCCCCGTGTGTCTGTCGTCGGGCAGAGACGGTTCCCCGTGTGTCTGTCGTCGGGCAGAGACGGTTCCCCGTGTGTCTGTCGTCGGGCAGAGACGGTTCCCCGTGTGTCTGTCGTCGGGCAGAGACGGTTCCCCGTGTGTCTGTCGTCGGGCAGAGACGGTTCCCCGTGTGTCTGTCGTCGGGCAGAGCCGTTTCCCCGTGTGTCTGTCACCGGGCAGAGCCGGTTCCCCGTGTGTCTGTCACCGGGCAGAGACGGTTCTCCGTGTGTCTGTCGTCGGGCAGAGCCGGTTCCCCGTGTGTCTGTCGTCGGGCAGAGACGGTTCCCCGTGTGTCTGTCGTCGGGCAGAGACGGTTCCCCGTGTGTCTGTCGTCGGGCAGAGACGGTTCCCCGTGTGTCTGTCGTCGGACAGAGACGGTTCCCCGTGTGTCTGTCGTCGGACAGAGACGGTTCCCCGTGTGTCTGTCGTCGGGCAGAGACGGTTCCCCGTGTGTCTGTCGCCGGACAGAGACGGTTCCCCGTGTGTCTGTCGTCGGGCAGAGACGGTTCCCCGTGTGTCTGTCACCGGGCAGAGCCGGTTCCCCGTGTGTCTGTCGTCGGGCAGAGCCGGTTCCCCGTGTGACTGTCGTCGGACAGCGACAGTTCCCCGTGTGACTGTCGTCGGACAGCGACAGTTCCCCGTGTGTCTGTCACCGGGCAGAGCCGGTTCCCCGTGTGTCTGTCGTCGGACAGAGACGGTTCCCCGTGTGTCTGTCGTCGGACAGAGACGGTTCCCCGTGTGTCTGTCACCGGGCAGAGACGGTTCCCCGTGTGTCTGTCGTCGGGCAGAGCCGGTTCCCCGTGTGTCTGTCGTCGGGCAGAGCCGGTTCCCCGTGTGTCTGTCACCGGGCAGAGCCGGTTCCCCGTGTGTCTGTCACCGGGCAGAGACGGTTCCCCGTGTGTCTGTCGTCGGGCAGAGACCGTTCCCCGTGTGTCTGTCGCCGGGCAGAGACCGTTCCCCGTGTGTCTGTCGCCGGGCAGAGACCGTTCCCCGTGTGTCTGTCGCCGGGCAGAGCCGGTTCCCCGTGTGTCTGTCGCCGGGCAGAGCCGGTTCCCCGTGTGTCTGTCGCCGGGCAGAGCCGGTTCCCCGTGTGTCTGTCGCCGGGCAGAGACGGTTCCCCGTGTGTCTGTCACCGGGCAGAGACGGTTCCCCGTGTGTCTGTCGTCGGGCAGAGACGGTTCCCCGTGTGTCTGTCGTCGGACAGAGACGGTTCCCCGTGTGTCTGTCGTCGGGCAGAGACGGTTCCCCGTGTGTCTGTCACCGGGCAGAGCCGGTTCCCCGTGTGTCTGTCGTCGGGCAGAGCCGGTTCCCCGTGTGACTGTCGTCGGACAGCGACAGTTCCCCGTGTGTCTGTCACCGGGCAGAGCCGGTTCCCCGTGTGTCTGTCGTCGGACAGAGACGGTTCCCCGTGTGTCTGTCGTCGGGCAGAGACGGTTCCCCGTGTGTCTGTCGTCGGGCAGAGACGGTTCCCCGTGTGTCTGTCGTCGGGCAGAGACGGTTCCCCGTGTGTCTGTCGTCGGGCAGAGACGGTTCCCCGTGTGTCTGTCGTCGGGCAGAGACGGTTCCCCGTGTGTCTGTCGTCGGGCAGAGACGGTTCCCCGTGTGTCTGTCGTCGGGCAGAGACGGTTCCCCGTGTGTCTGTCGTCGGACAGAGACGGTTCCCCGTGTGTCTGTCGTCGGGCAGAGGCGGTTCCCCGTGTGTCTGTCACCGGGCAGAGCCGGTTCCCCGTGTGACTGTCGTCGGGCAGAGCCGGTTCCCCGTGTGACTGTCGTCGGACAGCGACAGTTCCCCGTGTGTCTGTCACCGGGCAGAGCCGGTTCCCCGTGTGTCTGTCGTCGGACAGAGACGGTTCCCCGTGTGTCTGTCACCGGGCAGAGACGGTTCCCCGTGTGTCTGTCGTCGGGCAGAGCCGGTTCCCCGTGTGTCTGTCGTCGGGCAGAGCCGGTTCCCCGTGTGTCTGTCACCGGGCAGAGCCGGTTCCCCGTGTGTCTGTCACCGGGCAGAGACGGTTCCCCGTGTGTCTGTCGTCGGGCAGAGACCGTTCCCCGTGTGTCTGTCGTCGGGCAGAGACCGTTCTCCGTGTGTCTGTCGTCGGGCAGAGACCGTTCCCCGTGTGTCTGTCGCCGGGCAGAGCCGGTTCCCCGTGTGTCTGTCGCCGGGCAGAGCCGGTTCCCCGTGTGTCTGTCGCCGGGCAGAGCCGGTTCCCCGTGTGTCTGTCGCCGGGAAGAGACGGTTCCCCGTGTGTCTGTCGCCGGGCAGAGACGGTTCCCCGTGTGTCTGTCGTCGGGCAGAGCCGGTTCCCCGTGTGTCTGTCGTCGGGCAGAGCCGGTTCCCCGTGTGTCTGTCACCGGGCAGAGCCGGTTCCCCGTGTGTCTGTCACCGGGCAGAGACGGTTCCCCGTGTGACTGTCGTCGGACAGCGACAGTTCCCCGTGTGACTGTCGTCGGACAGCGACAGTTCCCCGTGTGTCTGTCACCGGGCAGAGCCGGTTCCCCGTGTGTCTGTCGTCGGACAGAGACGGTTCCCCGTGTGTCTGTCGTCGGGCAGAGACGGTTCCCCGTGTGTCTGTCGTCGGGCAGAGACGGTTCCCCGTGTGTCTGTCGTCGGGCAGAGACGGTTCCCCGTGTGTCTGTCGTCGGGCAGAGACGGTTCCCCGTGTGTCTGTCGTCGGGCAGAGACGGTTCCCCGTGTGTCTGTCGTCGGGCAGAGACGGTTCCCCGTGTGTCTGTCGTCGGGCAGAGACGGTTCCCCGTGTGTCTGTCGTCGGACAGAGACGGTTCCCCGTGTGTCTGTCGTCGGGCAGAGGCGGTTCCCCGTGTGTCTGTCACCGGGCAGAGCCGGTTCCCCGTGTGACTGTCGTCGGGCAGAGCCGGTTCCCCGTGTGACTGTCGTCGGACAGCGACAGTTCCCCGTGTGTCTGTCACCGGGCAGAGCCGGTTCCCCGTGTGTCTGTCGTCGGACAGAGACGGTTCCCCGTGTGTCTGTCACCGGGCAGAGACGGTTCCCCGTGTGTCTGTCGTCGGGCAGAGCCGGTTCCCCGTGTGTCTGTCGTCGGGCAGAGCCGGTTCCCCGTGTGTCTGTCACCGGGCAGAGCCGGTTCCCCGTGTGTCTGTCACCGGGCAGAGACGGTTCCCCGTGTGTCTGTCGTCGGGCAGAGACCGTTCCCCGTGTGTCTGTCGTCGGGCAGAGACCGTTCTCCGTGTGTCTGTCGTCGGGCAGAGACCGTTCCCCGTGTGTCTGTCGCCGGGCAGAGCCGGTTCCCCGTGTGTCTGTCGCCGGGCAGAGCCGGTTCCCCGTGTGTCTGTCGCCGGGCAGAGCCGGTTCCCCGTGTGTCTGTCGCCGGGCAGAGACGGTTCCCCGTGTGTCTGTCACCGGGCAGAGACGGTTCCCCGTGTGTCTGTCGTCGGGCAGAGACGGTTTCCCGTGTGTCTGTCACCGGGCAGAGCCGGTTCCCCCTGTGTCTGTCGTCGGGCAGAGACGGTTCCCCCTGTGTCTGTCACCGGGCAGAGCCGGTTCCCCGTGTGTCTGTCGTCGGGCAGAGACTGTTTCCCATGTGTCTGTCACCGGGCAGAGCCGGTTCCCCGTGTGTCTGTCGTCGGGCAGAGCCGTTTCCCCGTGTGTCTGTCTGCAGGCAGAGACGGTTCCCCGTGTGTCCGTCACCGGGCAGAGCCGGTTCCCCGTGTGTCCGTCACCGGGCAGAGCCGGTTCCCCGTGTGTCTGTCACCGGGCAGAGACGGTTCCCCGTGTGTCTGTCGTCGGACAGAGACTGTTTCCCGTGTGTCTGTCACTGGACAGAGCCGGTTGCCCGTGTGTCTGTCGTCGGGCAGAGACAGTTCCCCATGTGTCTGTCACCGGGCAGAGCCGGTTTCCCCGTGTGTCTGTCACCGGACAGAGCCGGTCTCCCATGTGTCTGTCACCGGGCAGAGACGGTTCCCCGTGTGTCTGTCGTCGGGCAGAGCCGGTTCCCCGTGTGTCTGTCACCGGGCAGAGACGGTCCCCCGTGTGTCTGTCACCGGGCAGAGCCGGTCTCCCGTGTGTCTGTCACCGGGCAGAGCCGGTTCCCCGTGTGTCTGTCACCGGGCAGAGCCGGTCTCCCGTGTGTCTGTCACCGGGCAGAGACGGTTCCCCGTGTGTCTGTCACCGGGCAGAGACGGTTCCCCGTGTGTCTGTCACCGGGCAGAGACGGTTTCCCGTGTGTCTGTCTGCGGGCAGAGACGGTTTCCCGTGTGTCTGTCGTCGGGCAGAGACGGTTCCCCGTGTGTCTGTCGTCGGGCAGAGACGGTTCCCCGTGTGTCTGTCGTCGGGCAGAGCCGGTTCCCCGTGTGTCTGTCGTCGGGCAGAGCCGGTTCCCCGCGTGTCTGTCACCGGGCAGAGACGGTTCCCCGTGTGTCTGTCACCGGGCAGAGACGGTTCCCCGTGTGTCTGTCTTCGGGCAGAGCCGGTTCCCCGTGTGTCTGTCGTCGGGCAGAGCCGGTTCCCCGTGTGTCTGTCTGCAGGCAGAGCCGGTTCCCCGTGTGACTGTCACCGGGCAGAGACAGTTCCCCGTGTGTCTGTCACCGGGCAGAGACAGTTCCCCGTGTGTCTGTCACCGGGCAGAGCCGGTCCCCCGTGTGTCTGTCGTCGGGCAGAGCCGGTCCCCCGTGTGTCTGTCGTCGGGCAGAGACCGTTCTCCGTGTGTCTGTCACCGGGCAGAGACGGTCCCCCGTGTGTCTGTCACCGGGCAGAGACGGTTCCCCGTGTGTCTGTCGTCGGGCAGAGACCGTTCCCCGTGTGTCTGTCGTCGGGCAGAGCCGGTTCCCCGTGTGTCTGTCACCGGGCAGAGACGGTTCCCCGTGTGTCTGTCACCGGGCAGAGACGGTTTCCCCGTGTGTCTGTCACCGGGCAGAGACGGTTTCCCCGTGTGTCTGTCACCGGGCAGAGACGGTTCCCCGTGTGTCTGTCGTCGGGCAGAGACGGTTCCCCGTGTGTCTGTCGTCGGGCAGAGACGGTTCCCCGTGTGTCTGTCACCGGGCAGAGACGGTTCCCCGTGTGTCTGTCACCGGACAGAGACGGTTCCCCGTGTGTCTGTCGTCGGACAGAGACGGTTCCCCGTGTGTCTGTCGTCAGGCAGAGCCGGTTCCCCGTGTGTCTGTCATCAGGCAGAGCCGGTTCCCCGTGTGTCTGTCGTCGGGCAGAGCCGGTTCCCCGTGTGACTGTCGTCGGACAGCGACAGTTCCCCGTGTGTCTGTCACCGGGCAGAGCCGGTTCCCCGTGTGTCTGTCGTCGGACAGAGACGGTTCCCCGTGTGTCTGTCACCGGGCAGAGACGGTTCCCCGTGTGTCTGTCGTCGGGCAGAGCCGGTTCCCCGTGTGTCTGTCGTCGGGCAGAGCCGGTTCCCCGTGTGTCTGTCACCGGGCAGAGCCGGTTCCCCGTGTGTCTGTCACCGGGCAGAGCCGGTTCCCCGTGTGTCTGTCACCGGGCAGAGACGGTTCCCCGTGTGTCTGTCGTCGGGCAGAGACCGTTCCCCGTGTGTCTGTCGTCGGGCAGAGACCGTTCGCCGTGTGTCTGTCGCCGGGCAGAGACCGTTCCCCGTGTGTCTGTCGCCGGGCAGAGCCGGTTCCCCGTGTGTCTGTCGCCGGGCAGAGCCGGTTCCCCGTGTGTCTGTCACCGGGCAGAGCCGGTTCCCCGTGTGTCTGTCACCGGGCAGAGACGGTTCCCCGTGTGTCTGTCACCGGGCAGAGCCGGTTCCCCGTGTGTCTGTCGTCGGGCAGAGCCGGTTTCCCGTGTGTCTGTCACCGGGCAGAGCCGGTTCCCCCTGTGTCTGTCGTCGGGCAGAGACGGTTCCCCCTGTGTCTGTCACCGGGCAGAGCCGGTTCCCCGTGTGTCTGTCGTCGGGCAGAGACTGTTTCCCGTGTGTCTGTCACCGGGCAGAGCCGGTTCCCCGTGTGTCTGTCGTCGGGCAGAGCCGTTTCCCCGTGTGTCTGTCTGCAGGCAGAGACGGTTCCCCGTGTGTCCGTCACCGGGCAGAGCCGGTTCCCCGTGTGTCCGTCACCGGGCAGAGCCGGTTCCCCGTGTGTCTGTCACCGGGCAGAGACGGTTTCCCGTGTGTCTGTCAGTGGACAGAGCCGGTTGCCCGTGTGTCTGTCGTCGGGCAGAGACAGTTCCCCATGTGTCTGTCACTGGACAGAGCCGGTTTCCCCGTGTGTCTGTCACCGGGCAGAGACGGTTTCCCGTGTGTCTGTCGTTGGGCAGAGCCGGTTCCCCGCGTGTCTGTCGTCGGGCAGAGCCGGTCCCCCGTGTGTCTGTCGTCGGGCAGAGACGGTTCCCCGCGTGTCTGTCACCGGGCAGAGACGGTTCCCCGTGTGTCTGTCTGCGGGCAGAGACGGTTCCCCGTGTGTCTGTCGTCGGGCAGAGACGGTTCCCCGTGTGTCTGTCGCCGGGCAGAGACGGTTCCCCGTGTGTCTGTCGCCGGGCAGAGACGGTTCCCCGTGTGTCTGTCGTCGGGCAGAGCCGGTCCCCCGCGTGTCTGTCGTCGGGCAGAGCCGGTCCCCCGTGTGTCTGTCGCCGGGCAGAGCCGGTTCCCCGTGTGTCTGTCGCCGGGCAGAGCCGGTTCCCCGTGTGTCTGTCACCGGGCAGAGACGGTTCCCCGTGTGTCTGTCGCCAGGCAGAGACGGTTCCCCGTGTGTCTGTCGCCGGACAGAGACGGTTCCCCGTGTGTCTGTCGCCGGACAGAGACGGTTCCCCGTGTGTCTGTCGCCGGACAGAGACGGTTCCCCGGGTGTCTGTCTGCAGGCAGAGCCGGTTCCCCGTGTGTCTGTCACTGGGCAGAGACGGTTCCCCGGGTGTCTGTCACTGGGCAGAGACTGTTCCCCATGTGTCTGTCGTCGGGCAGAGACGGTTCCCCGTGTGTCTGTCACCGGGCAGAGACTGTTTCCCGTGTATCTGTCGTCGGGCAGAGACTGTTTCCCGTGTGTCTGTCGTCGGACAGAGACTGTTCCCTGGGTGTCTGTCGTCGGGCAGAGACGGTTCCCCGTGTGTCTGTCACCGGGCAGAGCCGGTTCCCCGTGTGTCTGTCACCGGGCAGAGACGGTTCCCCGTGTGTCTGTCGTCGGGCAGAGACCGTTCCCCGTGTGTCTGTCGTCGGGCAGAGACCGTTCTCCGTGTGTCTGTCGTCGGGCAGAGACCGTTCCCTGTGTGTCTGTCGTCGGGCAGAGACCGTTCCCCGTGTGTCTGTCGCCGGGCAGAGCCGGTTCCCCGTGTGTCTGTCGCCGGGCAGAGCCGGTTCCCCGTGTGTCTGTCACCGGGCAGAGCCGGTTCCCCGTGTGTCTGTCACCGGGCAGAGACGGTTCCCCGTGTGTCTGTCACCGGGCAGAGCCGGTTCCCCGTGTGTCTGTCGTCGGGCAGAGCCGGTTTCCCGTGTGTCTGTCACCGGGCAGAGCCGGTTCCCCCTGTGTCTGTCGTCGGGCAGAGACGGTTCCCCCTGTGTCTGTCACCGGGCAGAGCCGGTTCCCCGTGTGTCTGTCGTCGGGCAGAGACTGTTTCCCGTGTGTCTGTCACCGGGCAGAGCCGGTTCCCCGTGTGTCTGTCGTCGGGCAGAGCCGTTTCCCCGTGTGTCTGTCTGCAGGCAGAGACGGTTCCCCGTGTGTCCGTCACCGGGCAGAGCCGGTTCCCCGTGTGTCCGTCACCGGGCAGAGCCGGTTCCCCGTGTGTCTGTCACCGGGCAGAGACGGTTCCCCGTGTGTCTGTCGTCGGACAGAGACTGTTTCCCGTGTGTCTGTCAGTGGACAGAGCCGGTTGCCCGTGTGTCTGTCGTCGGGCAGAGACAGTTCCCCATGTGTCTGTCACTGGACAGAGCCGGTTTCCCCGTGTGTCTGTCACCGGGCAGAGACGGTTTCCCGTGTGTCTGTCGTTGGGCAGAGCCGGTTCCCCGCGTGTCTGTCGTCGGGCAGAGCCGGTCCCCCGTGTGTCTGTCGTCGGGCAGAGACGGTTCCCCGCGTGTCTGTCACCGGGCAGAGACGGTTCCCCGTGTGTCTGTCTGCGGGCAGAGACGGTTCCCCGTGTGTCTGTCGTCGGGCAGAGACGGTTCCCCGTGTGTCTGTCGCCGGGCAGAGACGGTTCCCCGTGTGTCTGTCGTTGGGCAGAGCCGGTTCCCCGCGTGTCTGTCGTCGGGCAGAGCCGGTCCCCCGTGTGTCTGTCGCCGGGCAGAGCCGGTCCCCCGTGTGTCTGTCGCCGGGCAGAGCCGGTTCCCCGTGTGTCTGTCACCGGGCAGAGACGGTTCCCCGTGTGTCTGTCGCCAGGCAGAGACGGTTCCCCGTGTGTCTGTCGCCGGACAGAGACGGTTCCCCGTGTGTCTGTCGCCGGACAGAGACGGTTCCCCGTGTGTCTGTCGCCGGACAGAGACGGTTCCCCGGGTGTCTGTCTGCAGGCAGAGCCGGTTCCCCGTGTGTCTGTCACTGGGCAGAGACGGTTCCCCGGGTGTCTGTCACTGGGCAGAGACTGTTCCCCATGTGTCTGTCGTCGGGCAGAGACGGTTCCCCGTGTGTCTGTCACCGGGCAGAGACTGTTTCCCGTGTATCTGTCGTCGGGCAGAGACTGTTTCCCGTGTGTCTGTCGTCGGACAGAGACTGTTCCCTGGGTGTCTGTCGTCGGGCAGAGACGGTTCCCCGTGTGTCTGTCACCGGGCAGAGCCGGTTCCCCGTGTGTCTGTCACCGGGCAGAGACGGTTCCCCGTGTGTCTGTCGTCGGGCAGAGACCGTTCCCCGTGTGTCTGTCGTCGGGCAGAGACCGTTCTCCGTGTGTCTGTCGTCGGGCAGAGACCGTTCCCTGTGTGTCTGTCGCCGGGCAGAGCCGGTTCCCCGTGTGTCTGTCGCCGGGCAGAGCCGGTTCCCCGTGTGTCTGTCGCCGGGCAGAGCCGGTTCCCCGTGTGTCTGTCACCGGGCAGAGACGGTTACCCGTGTGTCTGTCACCGGGCAGAGCCGGTTCCCCGTGTGTCTGTCGTCGGGCAGAGACGGTTTCCCGTGTGTCTGTGACCGGGCAGAGCCGGTTCCCCCTGTGTCTGTCGTCGGGCAGAGACGGTTCCCCCTGTGTCTGTCACCGGGCAGAGCCGGTTCCCCGTGTGTCTGTCGTCGGGCAGAGACTGTTTCCCATGTGTCTGTCACCGGGCAGAGCCGGTTCCCCGTGTGTCTGTCGTCGGGCAGAGCCGTTTCCCCGTGTGTCTGTCTGCAGGCAGAGACGGTTCCCCGTGTGTCCGTCACCGGGCAGAGCCGGTTCCCCGTGTGTCCGTCACCGGGCAGAGCCGGTTCCCCGTGTGTCTGTCACCGGGCAGAGACGGTTCCCCGTGTGTCTGTCGTCGGACAGAGACTGTTTCCCGTGTGTCTGTCACTGGACAGAGCCGGTTGCCCGTGTGTCTGTCGTCGGGCAGAGACAGTTCCCCATGTGTCTGTCACCGGGCAGAGCCGGTTTCCCCGTGTGTCTGTCACTGGACAGAGCCGGTCTCCCATGTGTCTGTCACCGGGCAGAGACGGTTCCCCGTGTGTCTGTCGTCGGGCAGAGCCGGTTCCCCGTGTGTCTGTCACCGGGCAGAGACGGTCCCCCGTGTGTCTGTCACCGGGCAGAGCCGGTCTCCCGTGTGTCTGTCACCGGGCAGAGCCGGTTCCTCGTGTGTCTGTCACCGGGCAGAGCCGGTCTCCCGTGTGTCTGTCACCGGGCAGAGACGGTTCCCCGTGTGTCTGTCACCGGGCAGAGACGGTTCCCCGTGTGTCTGTCACCGGGCAGAGACGGTTTCCCGTGTGTCTGTCTGCGGGCAGAGACGGTTTCCCGTGTGTCTGTCGTCGGGCAGAGACGGTTCCCCGTGTGTCTGTCGTCGGGCAGAGACGGTTCCCCGTGTGTCTGTCGTCCGGCAGAGCCGGTTCCCCGCGTGTCTGTCACCGGGCAGAGACGGTTCCCCGCGTGTCTGTCACCGGGCAGAGACGGTTTCCCGTGTGTCTGTCACCGGGCAGAGACGGTTCCCCGTGTGTCTGTCGTCGGGCAGAGACGGTTCCCCGCGTGTCTGTCGTCGGGCAGAGCCGGTTCCCCGCGTGTCTGTCACCGGGCAGAGACGGTTCCCCGTGTGTCTGTCACCGGGCAGAGACGGTTCCCCGTGTGTCTGTCTTCGGGCAGAGCCGGTTCCCCGTGTGTCTGTCGTCGGGCAGAGCCGGTTCCCCGTGTGTCTGTCTGCAGGCAGAGACGGTTCCCCGTGTGACTGTCACCGGGCAGAGACAGTTCCCCGTGTGTCTGTCACCGGGCAGAGCCGGTTCCCCGTGTGTCTGTCGTCGGGCAGAGCCGGTCCCCCGTGTGTCTGTCGTCGGGCAGAGACCGTTCTCCGTGTGTCTGTCACCGGGCAGAGACGGTCCCCCGTGTGTCTGTCACCGGGCAGAGACGGTTCCCCGTGTGTCTGTCGGCGGGCAGAGACCGTTCCCCATGTGTCTGTCGTCGGGCAGAGCCGGTTCCCCGTGTGTCTGTCGTCAGGCAGAGACGGTTCCCCGTGTGTCTGTCACCGGGCAGAGACGGTTTCCCCGTGTGTCTGTCACCGGGCAGAGACGGTTTCCCCGTGTGTCTGTCACCGGGCAGAGACGGTTCCCCGTGTGTCTGTCGTCGGGCAGAGACGGTTCCCCGTGTGTCTGTCGTCGGGCAGAGACGGTTCCCCGTGTGTCTGTCACCGGGCAGAGACGGTTCCCCGTGTGTCTGTCACCGGACAGAGACGGTTCCCCGTGTGTCTGTCGTCGGACAGAGACGGTTCCCCGTGTGTCTGTCGTCAGGCAGAGCCGGTTCCCCGTGTGTCTGTCGTCGGGCAGAGCCGGTTCCCCGTGTGTCTGTCGTCGGGCAGAGCCGGTTCCCCGTGTGACTGTCGTCGGACAGCGACAGTTCCCCGTGTGTCTGTCACCGGGCAGAGCCGGTTCCCCGTGTGTCTGTCGTCGGACAGAGACGGTTCCCCGTGTGTCTGTCACCGGGCAGAGACGGTTCCTCGTGTGTCTGTCGTCGGGCAGAGCCGGTTCCCCGTGTGTCTGTCGTCGGGCAGACCCGGTTCCCCGTGTGTCTGTCACCGGGCAGAGCCGGTTCCCCGTGTGTCTGTCACCGGGCAGAGCCGGTTCCCCGTGTGTCTGTCACCGGGCAGAGACGGTTCCCCGTGTGTCTGTCGTCGGGCAGAGACCGTTCCCCGTGTGTCTGTCGTCGGGCAGAGACCGTTCTCCGTGTGTCTGTCGTCGGGCAGAGACCGTTCCCCGTGTGTCTGTCGCCGGGCAGAGCCGGTTCCCCGTGTGTCTGTCGCCGGGCAGAGCCGGTTCCCCGTGTGTCTGTCACCGGGCAGAGCCGGTTCCCCGTGTGTCTGTCACCGGGCAGAGACGGTTCCCCGTGTGTCTGTCACCGGGCAGAGCCGGTTCCCCGTGTGTCTGTCGTCGGGCAGAGCCGGTTTCCCGTGTGTCTGTCACCGGGCAGAGCCGGTTCCCCCTGTGTCTGTCGTCGGGCAGAGACGGTTCCCCCTGTGTCTGTCACCGGGCAGAGCCGGTTCCCCGTGTGTCTGTCGTCGGGCAGAGACTGTTTCCCATGTGTCTGTCACCGGGCAGAGCCGGTTCCCCGTGTGTCTGTCGTCGGGCAGAGCCGTTTCCCCGTGTGTCTGTCTGCAGGCAGAGCCGGTTCCCCGTGTGTCCGTCACCGGGCAGAGCCGGTTCCCCGTGTGTCCGTCACCGGGCAGAGCCGGTTCCCCGTGTGTCTGTCACCGGGCAGAGACGGTTCCCCGTGTGTCTGTCGTCGGACAGAGACTGTTTCCCGTGTGTCTGTCACCGGACAGAGCCGGTTGCCCGTGTGTCTGTCGTCGGGCAGAGACAGTTCCCCATGTGTCTGTCACCGGGCAGAGCCGGTTTCCCCGTGTGTCTGTCACTGGACAGAGCCGGTCTCCCATGTGTCTGTCACCGGGCAGAGCCGGTTTCCCGTGTGTCTGTCGTCGGGCAGAGCCGGTTCCCCGCGTGTCTGTCGTCGGGCAGAGCCGGTCCCCCGTGTGTCTGTCGTCGGGCAGAGACGGTTCCTCGCGTGTCTGTCACCGGGCAGAGACGGTTCCCCGTGTGTCTGTCTGCGGGCAGAGACGGTTCCCCGTGTGTCTGTCGTCGGGCAGAGACGGTTCCCCGTGTGTCTGTCGCCGGGCAGAGACGGTTCCCCGCGTGTCTGTCGTTGGGCAGAGCCGGTTCCCCGCGTGTCTGTCGTCGGGCAGAGCCGGTCCCCCGTGTGTCTGTCGCCGGGCAGAGCCGGTTCCCCGTGTGTCTGTCACCGGGCAGAGACGGTTCCCCGTGTGTCTGTCTGCAGGCAGAGACGGTTCCCCGTGTGTCTGTCGCCGGACAGAGACGGTTCCCCGTGTGTCTGTCGCCGGACAGAGACGGTTCCCCGTGTGTCTGTCGCCGGACAGAGACGGTTCCCCGTGTGTCTGTCGTCGGGCAGAGACGGTTCCCCGGGTGTCTGTCTGCAGGCAGAGCCGGTTCCCCGTGTGTCTGTCACTGGGCAGAGACGGTTCCCCGGGTGTCTGTCACTGGGCAGAGACTGTTCCCCATGTGTCTGTCGTCGGGCAGAGACGGTTCCCCGTGTGTCTGTCACCGGGCAGAGACTGTTTCCCGTGTATCTGTCGTCGGGCAGAGACTGTTTCCCGTGTGTCTGTCGTCGGACAGAGACTGTTCCCTGGGTGTCTGTCGTCGGGCAGAGACGGTTCCCCGTGTGTCTGTCACCGGGCAGAGACGGTTCCCTGTGTGTCTGTCACCGGGCAGAGACTGTTTCCCGTGTGTCTGTCATCGGACAGAGACGGTTCCCCGTGTGTCCGTCACCGGGCAGAGCCAGTTCCCTGTGTGTCCGTCACCGGGCAGAGCCGGTTCCCTGTGTGTCCGTCACCGGGCAGAGACGGTTTCCCGTGTGTCTGTCACCGGGCAGAGCCCGTTCCCTGTGTGTCCGTCACCGGGCAGAGACAGTTCCCCGTGTGTCTGTCACCGGACAGAGACTGTTCCCCGTGTGTCTGTCACCGGACAGAGACAGTTCCCCGTGTGTCTGTCACCGGACAGAGACAGTTCCCCGTGTGTCTGTCTTCGGGCAGAGACGGTTCCCCGTGTGTCTGTCACCGGGCAGAGCCGGTTCCCCGTGTGTCCGTCACCGGGCAGAGCCGGTTCCCCGTGTGTCAGTCGTCGGGCAGAGACGGTTCCCCGTGTGTCTGTCACCGGGCAGAGGTGCTTACCATGCCATGTTCCTTGGCAAAGGCCTGGCGGGCAGCCTCCAGCTCCTGCTGTAGCAGGCTCAGCCGGATCTCCTCCTCCCGGTTCTTCTGTAAGATGAGCTTGAAGTCGCTTCGCAGCTGGGCATAGAATTCCTGTAGCAGCCGTTGCTCCTAGCCAGAGGGGTGCAGGGGTCAGTGGGGTCAGTGCATGGAGCCAGAGGTGCCCATCTCACCCGAGCAGTCCAGAACCAGGGCAGGAACCAAGACACCCCGCAGCCCCTTTGCCCACTCTAGGCTGACCCCCCTGCTCCCCGAGAAAGGGTGGAGGTGCCCAGGGATGCTGTAGGTCCCTTCTTCTGGGGCTGAGCTCACAAGCTCCTGGGAATTTTTGAGAATGGCCCAGGGATTAAAAGGATTAATATATGAGAAGTGTTTGATGGCTCTGGGCCTGTACTCGCTGGAGAATGAGGGGATCTTTAAATATTGAAAGGCCCAGATAGAGTGGATGTGGAGAGGATGTTTCCTATAATGGGTGAGTCAAGATCAGATGGCACAGCCTCAGAATAGAGGGATGTCCTCTTAGAACAGAGAAGGAATTTTTTTAGCCAGAGGGTGGTGAAGATCATGGGGAGAAGGCAGCAAAATGGGGTTGAGAGGGATAATAAATCAGCTATGATGGAATGAGAGGAGCAGACTCAATGGGCTGAATGGCCTCATTCTCCTTCCAGGTCCTATGGCTCCTAGGAACTCTCGGCAGAGGGAAGGGTAAGGTTCATACAGCAATATCTCATCAACATCTTGAGAACTTTGTCTTCAGTCAGGGGCTGGGGAAGGACAAATGGACAGATGCATGCATAGTGACCCTCTGGAGGTGGCTGGGATGGGCAATATATGGACAGATGTGTGGGTGGTGAACCTCTGGGTGTGACTGCGGGGAGATGGAGAGATAGATGTGTGGCTAGTCAGGGTGGATGGTGTAGGGACATGTGTGTGTGTGACCCTCTGGCTGTGGCCAGTGGGATGGAAGGACAGTTGTGTGTGTAATGACCCTCTAGGTGTGGCCAGGGTGGGTGGTGTACAGACAAATGTGTGGGTAGGGACTCTCTGAGTGTGTCTCGGGTGGATGGTGTAAGACGTAGGAGTAGAATCTCCGTTCTAAATCGACGTCTTTCTAATCTGAGGCTGTGGCCTTTGGTCTTAGAGACCCTCACCATTGGGAACATCCTCTCCGCATTGCATCCACTCTATCAAACATTTCACCATTCAATAGGTTTCAATCCACCTCCCACCATTCTTCTGAACTCCAGAGAGTAGAGGCTTCAAACACTCCTCACATGACAATCCTTTCAACCCCAGAATCATTTTGTGAACCTCCTGTAAACCCACTCCAATGTCAACACATCCTTAGATAAAGGGCCAAAAACTGCTCACAATACCCCCAGGTGAGGTCTCAACATTACACCCTGGCTGTTGTATTCTCGTCCTCTCGAAATGAATGTCATCACTCCATTTGCCTTCCTCAGCTCCAACTCAATCTGAAAATTAACCGTTCGGGACAAACAAGAGAAAGTCTTCAGATGCTGGGAATCTGAGCAACACACAAAATGCTGCAGGAACTCAGCAGGTTAGGCAGCATCTATGGAAAAAAGTATAGTTGACATTTCAGGCCAAAACATCAACCGTACCTTTTTGCATAGATGGCTTGCTGAGTTCCTCCAGCATTTTGTGTGTGCTGCTCTAACCTTTAGGGAGTCCTACAAAATGACTCCCAAGTCCCTTTACACCTCAGATTTTTGATTTTCACTCCATTTATAAATAGTCTATGCTTTCATTTCTTCTACCAAAGTGCATGACCACACTTCCTGACACTGTATTCCATCTGCCATTTCTTTGCCCCTTCTCCTAATCCAAGTCCTTCTGCGGTCTCTCAACTTCCTCAAAACTACCTTCCCCTCCAGCTAACTTCATATCATAGACCACAGAAAATCTACAGCACATTACAGGCCCTTCAGCCCACAATGTTGTACCAACTATGTAACATATTCTAGAAACTGCCACTAATTTCCCTACCACATAGCCCTCTATTTTACTAAGCTCCATGTACCTATCTAAGAGTCTCTTAAAAGACCCTATCGTATTCACCTCCACACCATCGCTGGCAGCCCATTCTACGCACCCACGCTGTCTGTATGAAAAAGTAACCCCTGACATCCCCCTTGTACCTACTTCCAAGCACCTTAAAACTATGCCTCCTCATGTGGCAGTGTACAGACAGACGTCTGGGTGTGGTCGAGATGTCAGTGTACAGACAGACGTCTGGGTGTTGTCAAGATGTCAGTTTACAGACAGATGTCTAGGTAGTGACCGTCTGGAACTGGCCGAGATGTCGATGTACGGACAGATGTCTGGGTGGTGACCGTCTGGGTGTGGTCGGGGTGTTGGTGTACGGACAGACGTCTGGGTGGTGACTGTCTGGGTGTGGTCGGGGTGTTGGTGTACGGACAGATGTCTGGGTGGTGACTGTCTGGGTGTGGTCGGGGTGTTGGTGTACGGACAGATGTCTGGGTGGTGACCGTCTGGGTGTGGTCCGGGTGTCGGAGTACGGACAGATGTCTGTGTGGTGACCGTGTAGGTGTGGTCCGGGTGTTGGAGTATGGACAGATGTCTGGGTGGTGACTGTCTGGGTGTGGTCGGGGTGTTGGTGTACGGACAGACGTCTGGGTGGTGACCGTCTGGGTGTGGTCGGGGTGTTGGTGTATGGACAGATGTCTGGGTGGTGACTGTCTGGGTGTGGTCCGGGTGTTGGTGTACGGACAGATGTCTGGGTGGTGACTGTCTAGGTGTGGTCCGGGTGTCAGTGTACGGACAGATGTCTGGGTGGTGACTGTCTGGGTGTGGTCGGGGTGTCGGTGTATGGACAGATGTCTGGGTGGTGACCGTCTGGGTGTGGTCCGGGTGTCGGTGTACGGACAGATGTCAGGGTGGTGACCGTCTGGGTGTGGTCGGGGTGTCGGTGTATGGACAGATGTCTGGGTGGTGACTGTCTAGGTGTGGTCCGGGTGTCGGAGTACGGACAGATGTCTGGGTGGTGACTGTCTGGGTGTGGTCGGGGTGTCGGTGTACGGACAGATGTCTGGGTGGTGACTGTCTAGGTGTGGTCCGGGTGTCGGAGTACGGACAGATGTCTGGGTGGTGACTGTCTGGGTGTGGTCGGGGTGTCGGAGTACGGACAGATGTCTGGGTGGTGACTGTCTGGGTGTGGTCGGGGTGTTGGTGTATGGACAGATGTCTGGGTGGTGACTGTCTGGGTGTGGTCCGGGTGTTGGTGTACGGACAGATGTCTGGGTGGTGACTGTCTGGGTGTGGTTGGGGTGTCGGTGTATGGACAGATGTCTGGGTGGTGACTGTCTGGGTGTGGTCCGTGTGTTGGTGTACGGACAGACGTCTGGGTGGTGACTGTCTAGGTGTGGTCCGGGTGTCGGAGTACGGACAGATGTCTGGGTGGTGACTGTCTGGGTGTGGTCCGGGTGTCGGAGTACGGACAGATGTCTGGGTGGTGACTGTCTAGGTGTGGTCCGGGTGTCGGAGTACGGACAGATGTCTGGGTGGTGACCGTCTGGGTGTGGTCCGGGTGTCGGAGTACGGACAGATGTCTGGGTGGTGACTGTCTAGGTGTGGTCCGGGTGTTGGTGTACGGACAGATGTCTGGGTGGTGACCGTCTGGGTGTGGTCGGGGTGTTGGTGTACGGACAGATGTCTGGGTGGTGACTGTCTAGGTGTGGTCCGGGTGTTGGTGTACGGACAGATGTCTGGGTGGTGACTGTCTAGGTGTGGTCCGGGTGTCAGTGTACAGACAGATGTCTGGGTGGTGACTGTCTGGGTGTGGTCGGGGTGTTGGTGTATGGACAGATGTCTGGGTGGTGACTGTCTGGGTGTGGTCTGGGTGTTGGTGTATGGACAGATGTCTGGGTGGTGACTGTCTAGGTGTGGTCCGGGTGTTGGTGTATGGACAGATGTCTGGGTGGTGACCGTCTGGGTGTGGTCCGGGTGTTGGTGTATGGACAGATGTCTGGGTGGTGACCGTCTGGGTGTGGTCCGGGTGTCGGAGTACGGACAGATGTCTGGGTGGTGACTGTCTAGGTGTGGTCGGGGTGTCAGTGTATGGACAGATGTCTGGGTGGTGACTGTCTGGGTGTGGTCGGGGTGTCGGAGTACGGACAGATGTCTGGGTGGTGACTGTCTGGGTGTGGTCTGGGTGTTGGTGTATGGACAGATGTCTGGGTGGTGACTGTCTAGGTGTGGTCCGGGTGTTGGTGTATGGACAGATGTCTGAGTGGTGACCGTCTGGGTGTGGTCCGGGTGTTGGTGTATGGACAGATGTCTGGGTGGTGACCGTCTCGGTGTGGTCCGGGTGTCGGAGTACGGACAGATGTCTGGGTGGTGACTGTCTAGGTGTGGTCGGGGTGTCAGTGTATGGACAGATGTCTGGGTGGTGACTGTCTGGGTGTGGTCGGGGTGTCGGAGTACGGACAGATGTCTGGGTGTTGACTGTCTGGGTGTGGTCCGGGTGTTGGTGTATGGACAGATGTCTGGGTGGTGACCGTCTGGGTGTGGTCCGGGTGTCAGTGTACGGACAGATGTCTGGGTGGTGACTGTCTAGGTGAGGTCGGGGTGTCGGAGTACGGACAGATGTCTGGGTGGTGAACGTCTGGGTGTGGTCCGGGTGTTGGTGTATGGACAGATGTCTGGGTGGTGACTGTCTGGGTGTGGTCCGGGTGTTGGTGTACGGACAGATGTCTGGGTGGTGACTGTCTAGGTGTGGTCCGGGTGTTGGTGTATGGACAGATGTCTGGGTGGTGACCGTCTGGGTGTGGTCGGGGTGTTGGTGTACGGACAGATGTCTGGGTGGTGACTGTCTAGGTGTGGTCCGGGTGTTGGTGTACGGACAGATGTCTGGGTGGTGACTGTCTAGGTGTGGTCCGGGTGTCAGTGTACGGACAGATGTCTGGGTGGTGACTGTCTGGGTGTGGTCGGGGTGTTGGTGTATGGACAGATGTCTGGGTGGTGACTGTCTGGGTGTGGTCTGGGTGTTGGTGTATGGACAGATGTCTGGGTGGTGACCGTCTGGGTGTGGTCCGGGTGTTGGTGTATGGACAGATGTCCGGGTGGTGACCGTCTGGGTGTGGTCCGGGTGTCGGAGTACGGACAGATGTCTGGGTAGTGACTGTCTAGGTGTGGTCGGGGTGTCAGTGTATGGACAGATGTCTGGGTGGTGACCGTCTGGGTGTGGTCCGGGTGTTGGTGTATGGACAGATGTCCGGGTGGTGACCGTCTGGGTGTGGTCCGGGTGTCGGAGTACGGACAGATGTCTGGGTAGTGACTGTCTAGGTGTGGTCGGGGTGTCAGTGTATGGACAGATGTCTGGGTGGTGACCGTCTGGGTGTGGTCCGGGTGTCAGTGTACGGACAGATGGCTGGGTGGTGACTGTCTAGGTGTGGTCGGGGTGTCGGTGTACGGACAGATGTCTGGGTGGTGACTGTCTGGGTGTGGTCCGGGTGTCGGTGTACGGACAGATGTCTGGGTGGTGACCGTCTGGGTGTGGTCCGGGTGTTGGTGTATGGACAGATGTCTGGGTGGTGACTGTCTGGGTGTGGTCTGGGTGTTGGTGTATGGACAGATGTCTGGGTGGTGACTGTCTAGGTGTGGTCCGGGTGTCAGTGTACGGACAGATGTCTGGGTGGTGACTGTCTGGGTGTGGTCGGGGTGTTGGTGTATGGACAGATGTCTGGGTGGTGACTGTCTGGGTGTGGTCTGGGTGTTGGTGTATGGACAGATGTCTGGGTGGTGACCGTCTGGGTGTGGTCCGGGTGTTGGTGTATGGACAGATGTCCGGGTGGTGACCGTCTGGGTGTGGTCCGGGTGTCGGAGTACGGACAGATGTCTGGGTAGTGACTGTCTAGGTGTGGTCGGGGTGTCAGTGTATGGACAGATGTCTGGGTGGTGACCGTCTGGGTGTGGTCCGGGTGTTGGTGTATGGACAGATGTCCGGGTGGTGACCGTCTGGGTGTGGTCCGGGTGTCGGAGTACGGACAGATGTCTGGGTAGTGACTGTCTAGGTGTGGTCGGGGTGTCAGTGTATGGACAGATGTCTGGGTGGTGACCGTCTGGGTGTGGTCCGGGTGTCAGTGTACGGACAGATGGCTGGGTGGTGACTGTCTAGGTGTGGTCGGGGTGTCGGTGTACGGACAGATGTCTGGGTGGTGACTGTCTGGGTGTGGTCCGGGTGTCGGTGTACGGACAGATGTCTGGGTGGTGACCGTCTGGGTGTGGTCCGGGTGTTGGTGTATGGACAGATGTCTGGGTGGTGACTGTCTGGGTGTGGTCTGGGTGTTGGTGTATGGACAGATGTCTGGGTGGTGACTGTCTAGGTGTGGTCCGGGTGTTGGTGTATGGACAGATGTCTGGGTGGTGACCGTCTGGGTGTGGTCCGGGTGTTGGTGTATGGACAGATGTCTGGGTGGTGACCGTCTGGGTGTGGTCCGGGTGTCGGAGTACGGACAGATGTCTGGGTGGTGACTGTCTAGGTGTGGTCGGGGTGTCAGTGTATGGACAGATGTCTGGGTGGTGACCGTCTGGGTGTGGTCCGGGTGTCAGTGTACGGACAGATGGCTGGGTGGTGACTGTCTAGGTGTGGTCGGGGTGTCGGTGTACGGACAGATGTCTGGGTGGTGACTGTCTGGGTGTGGTCCGGGTGTCGGTGTACGGACAGATCTCTGGGTGGTGACTGTCTAGGTGTGTTCGGGGTGTCAGAGTACGGACAGATGTCTGGGTGGTGACTGTCTGGGTGTGGTCCGGGTGTCGGTGTACGGACATATGTCTGGGTGGTGACTGTCTGGGTGTGGTCCGGGTGTTGGTGTATGGACAGATGTCTGGGTGGTGACTGTCTAGGTGTGGTCCGGGTGTTGGTGTATGGACAGATGTCTGGGTGGTGACCGTCTGGGTGTGGTCGGGGTGTCGGTGTACGGACAGATGTCTGGGTGGTGACCGTCTGGGTGTGGTCCGGGTGTTGGTGTACGGACAGATGTCTGGGTGGTGACCGTCTGGGTGTGGTCGGGTGTTGGTGTATGGACAGATGTCTGGGTGGTGACCGTCTGGGTGTGGTCCTGGTGTTGGTGTACGGTCAGATGTCTGGGTGGTGACCGTCTGGGTGTGGTCCGGGTGTCGGTGTATGGACAGATGTCTGGGTGGTGACCGTCTGGGTGTGGTCGGGGTGTCGGTGTATGGACAGATGTCTGGGTGGTGACCGTCTGGGTGTGGTCGTGGTGTCGGTGTATGGACAGATGTCTGGGTGGTGACCGTCTGGGTGTGGTCGGGGTGTCGGTGTATGGACAGATGTCTGTGTGGTGACTGTCTAGGTGTGGTCCGGGTGTCGGAGTACGGACAGATGTCTGGGTGGTGACTGTCTGGGTGTGGTCGGGGTGTCGGTGTACGGACAGATGTCTGGGTGGTGACCGTCTTGGTGTGGTCCGGGTGTTGGTGTACGGACAGATGTCTGGGTGGTGACCGTCTGGGTGTGGTCGGGGTGTTGGTGTAAGGACAGATGTCTGGGTGGTGACCGTCTGGGTGTGGTCCGGGTGTTGGTGTACGGACAGATGTCTGGGTGGTGACCGTCTGGGTGTGGTCCGGGTGTCGGTGTATGGACAGATGTCTGGGTGGTGACCGTCTGGGTGTGGTCGGGGTGTTGGTGTATGGACAGATGTCTGGGTGGTGACCGTCTGGGTGTGGTCGGGCTGTCGGTGTATTGACAGATGTCTGGGTGGTGACTGTCTGGGTGTGGTCCGGGTGTCGGTGTATGGACAGATGTCTGGGTGGTGACTGTCTAGGTGTGGTCGGGGTGTCGGAGTACGGACAGATGTCTGGGTGGTGACTGTCTGGGTGTGGTCCGGGTGTCGGTGTACGGACAGATGTCTGGGTGGTGACTGTCTGGGTGTGGTCCGGGTGTCGGAGTACGGACAGATGTCTGGGTGGTGACCGTCTGGGTGTGGTCCGGGTGTCGGTGTACGGACAGATGTCTGGGTGGTGACCGTCTGGGTGTGGTCCGGGTGTCGGAGTATGGACAGATGTCTGGGTGGTGACTGTCTGGGTGTGGTCCGGGTGTTGGTGTACGGACAGATGTCTGGGTGGTGACTGTCTGGGTGTGGTCCGGGTGTTGGTGTACGGACAGATGTCTGGGTGGTGACCGTCTAGGTGTGGTCCGGGTGTTGGTGTACGGACAGATGTCTGGGTGGTGACTGTCTGGGTGTGGTCCGGGTGTTGGTGTACGGACAGATGTCTGGGTGGTGACTGTCTGGGTGTGGTCCGGGTGTTGGTGTATGGACAGATGTCTGGGTGGTGACCGTCTGGGTGTGGTCCGGGTGTTGGTGTACGGACAGATGTCTGGGTGGTGACTGTCTGGGTGTGGTCCGGGTGTTGGTGTACGGACAGATGTCTGGGTGGTGACTGTCTGGGTGTGGTCCGGGTGTTGGTGTATGGACAGATGTCTGGGTGGTGACCGTCTGGGTGTGGTCCGGGTGTTGGTGTACGGACAGATGTCTGGGTGGTGACTGTCTAGGTGTGGTCCGGGTGTTGGTGTGTGGACAGATGTCTGGGTGGTGACCGTCTGGGTGTGGTCGGGGTGTCGGTGTACGGACAGATGTCTGGGTGGTGACCGTCTGGGTGTGGTCCGGGTGTTGGTGTACGGACAGATGTCTGGGTGGTGACCGTCTGGGTGTGGTCGGGGTGTTGGTGTACGGACAGATGTCTGGGTGGTGACCGTCTGGGTGTGGTCCGGGTGTTGGTGTACGGACAGATGTCTGGGTGGTGACCGTCTGGGTGTGGTCCGGGTGTCGGTGTATGGACAGATGTCTGGGTGGTGACCGTCTGGGTGTGGTCGGGGTGTTGGTGTATGGACAGATGTCTGGGTGGTGACCGTCTGGGTGTGGTCGGGGTGTCGGTGTATGGACAGATGTCTGGGTGGTGACTGTCTAGGTGTGGTCCGGGTGTTGGTGTATGGACAGATGTCTGGGTGGTGACCGTCTGGGTGTGGTCCGGGTGTCGGTGTACGGACAGATGTCTGGGTGGTGACTGTCTGGGTGTGGTCGGGGTGTCGGAGTACGGACAGATGTCTGGGTGGTGACTGTCTGGGTGTGGTCCGGGTGTTGGTGTATGGACAGATGTCTGGGTGGTGACCGTCTGGGTGTGGTCCGGGTGTCGGTGTACGGACAGATGTCTGGGTGGTGACTGTCTAGGTGTGGTCGGGGTGTCGGAGTACGGACAGATGTCTGGGTGGTGACCGTCTGGGTGTGGTCCGGGTGTTGGTGTATGGACAGATGTCTGGGTGGTGACTGTCTGGGTGTGGTCCGGGTGTTGGTGTACGGACAGATGTCTGGGTGGTGACTGTCTGGGTGTGGTCCGGGTGTTGGTGTATGGACAGATGTCTGGGTGGTGACCGTCTGGGTGTGGTCCGGGTGTTGGTTTACGGACAGATGTCTGGGTGGTGACTGTCTGGGTGTGGTCCGGGTGTTGGTGTACGGACAGATGTCTGGGTGGTGACTGTCTAGGTGTGGTCGGGGTGTCGGAGTACGGACAGATGTCTGGGTGGTGACCGTCTGGGTGTGGTCCGGGTGTTGGTGTATGGACAGATGTCTGGGTGGTGACTGTCTGGGTGTGGTCCGGGTGTTGGTGTACGGACAGATGTCTGGGTGGTGACTGTCTAGGTGTGGTCCGGGTGTTGGTGTATGGACAGATGTCTGGGTGGTGACCGTCTGGGTGTGGTCCGGGTGTTGGTGTACGGACAGATGTCTGGGTGGTGACTGTCTAGGTGTGGTCGGGGTGTTGGAGTACGGACAGATGTCTGGGTGGTGACCGTCTGGGTGTGGTCCGGGTGTTGGTGTACGGACAGATGTCTGGGTGGTGACCGTCTGGGTGTGGTCGGGGTGTCGGAGTACGGACAGATGTCTGGGTGGTGACCGTCTGGGTGTGGTCGGGGTGTTGGTGTACGGACAGATGTCTGGGTGGTGACCGTCTAGGTGTGGTCGGGGTGTTGGTGTATGGACAGATGTCTGGGTGGTGACCGTCTAGGTGTGGTCGGGGTGTTGGTGTATGGACAGATGTCTGGGTGGTGACCGTCTGGGTGTGGTCCGGGTGTTGGTGTACGGACAGATGTCTGGGTGGTGACTGTCTGGGTGTGGTCGGGGTGTCAGTGTATGGACAGATGTCTGGGTGGTGACCGTCTGGGTGTGGTCCGGGTGTTGGTGTACGGACAGATGTCTGGGTGGTGACCATCTGGGTGTGGTCCGGGTGTCGGTGTATGGACAGATGTCTGGGTGGTGACCGTCTGGGTGTGGTCGGGGTGTTGGTGTATGGACAGATGTCTGGGTGGTGACCGTCTGGGTGTGGTCGGGGTGTCGGTGTATGGACAGATGTCTGGGTGGTGACTGTCTAGGTGTGGTCCGGGTGTTGGTGTATGGACAGATGTCTGGGTGGTGACCGTCTGGGTGTGGTCCGGGTGTCGGTGTACGGACAGATGTCTGGGTGGTGACTGTCTGGGTGTGGTCGGGGTGTCGGTGTACGGACAGATGTCTGGGTGGTGACTGTCTGGTTGTGGTCCGGGTGTTGGTGTATGGACAGATGTCTGGGTGGTGACCGTCTGGGTGTGGTCCGGGTGTCGGTGTACGGACAGATGTCTGGGTGGTGACTGTCTAGGTGTGGTCGGGGTGTCGGAGTACGGACAGATGTCTGGGTGGTGACTGTCTGGGTGTGGTCCGGGTGTTGGTGTACGGACAGATGTCTGGGTGGTGACTGTCTAGGTGTGGTCCGGGTGTTGGTGTATGGACAGATGTCTGGGTGGTGACCGTCTGGGTGTGGTCCGGGTGTTGGTGTACGGACAGATGTCTGGGTGGTGACTGTCTGGGTGTGGTCCGGGTGTTGGTGTACGGACAGATGTCTGGGTGGTGACTGTCTAGGTGTGGTCGGGGTGTCGGAGTACGGACAGATGTCTGGGTGGTGACCGTCTGGGTGTGGTCGGGGTGTTGGTGTATGGACAGATGTCTGGGTGGTGACTGTCTGGGTGTGGTCTGGGTGTTGGTGTACGGACAGATGTCTGGGTGGTGACTGTCTAGGTGTGGTCCGGGTGTTGGTGTATGGACAGATGTCTGGGTGGTGACCGTCTTGGTGTGGTCCGGGTGTTGGTGTACGGACAGATGTCTGGGTGGTGACCGTCTGGGTGTGGTCCGGGTGTCGGTGTACGGACAGATGTCTGGGTGGTGACTGTCTGGGTGTGGTCGGGGTGTCGGAGTACGGACAGATGTCTGGGTGGTGACTGTCTGGGTGTGGTCCGGGTGTTGGTGTATGGACAGATGTCTGGGTGGTGACCGTCTGGGTGTGGTCCGGGTGTCGGTGTACGGACAGATGTCTGGGTGGTGACTGTCTAGGTGTGGTCGGGGTGTCGGAGTACGGACAGATGTCTGGGTGGTGACCGTCTGGGTGTGGTCCGGGTGTTGTGTATGGACAGATGTCTGGGTGGTGACTGTCTGGGTGTGGTCCGGGTGTTGGTGTACGGACAGATGTCTGGGTGGTGACTGTCTAGGTGTGGTCCGGGTGTTGGTGTATGGACAGATGTCTGGGTGGTGACCGTCTGGGTGTGGTCCGGGTGTTGGTGTACGGACAGATGTCTGGGTGGTGACTGTCTGGGTGTGGTCCGGGTGTTGGTGTACGGACAGATGTCTGGGTGGTGACTGTCTAGGTGTGGTCCGGGTGTTGGTGTATGGACAGATGTCTGGGTGGTGACCGTCTGGGTGTGGTCCGGGTGTTGGTGTACGGACAGATGTCTGGGTGGTGACCGTCTGGGTGTGGTCCGGGTGTCGGTGTACGGACAGATGTCTGGGTGGTGACTGTCTGGGTGTGGTCGGGGTGTCGGAGTACGGACAGATGTCTGGGTGGTGACTGTCTGGGTGTGGTCCGGGTGTTGGTGTATGGACAGATGTCTGGGTGGTGACCGTCTGGGTGTGGTCCGGGTGTCGGTGTACGGACAGATGTCTGGGTGGTGACTGTCTAGGTGTGGTCGGGGTGTCGGAGTACGGACAGATGTCTGGGTGGTGACCGTCTGGGTGTGGTCCGGGTGTTGGTGTATGGACAGATGTCTGGGTGGTGACTGTCTGGGTGTGGTCCGGGTGTTGGTGTACGGACAGATGTCTGGGTGGTGACTGTCTAGGTGTGGTCCGGGTGTTGGTGTATGGACAGATGTCTGGGTGGTGACCGTCTGGGTGTGGTCCGGGTGTTGGTGTACGGACAGATGTCTGGGTGGTGACTGTCTGTGTGTGGTCCGGGTGTTGGTGTACGGACAGATGTCTGGGTGGTGACTGTCTAGGTGTGGTCGGGGTGTCGGAGTACGGACAGATGTCTGGGTGGTGACCGTCTGGGTGTGGTCCGGGTGTTGGTGTATGGACAGTTGTCTGGGTGGTGACCGTCTGGGTGTGGTCCGGGTGTTGGTGTACGGACAGATGTCTGGGTGGTGACTGTCTGGGTGTGGTCCGGGTGTTGGTGTACGGACAGATGTCTGGGTGGTGACTGTCTAGGTGTGGTCGGGGTGTTGGAGTACGGACAGATGTCTGGGTGGTGACCGTCTGGGTGTGGTCCGGGTGTTGGTGTACGGACAGATGTCTGGGTGGTGACCGTCTGGGTGTGGTCGGGGTGTCGGTGTACGGACAGATGTCTGGGTGGTGACCGTCTGGGTGTGGTCCGGGTGTCGGAGTACGGACAGATGTCTGGGTGGTGACTGTCTAGGTGTGGTCGGGGTGTTGGAGTACGGACAGATGTCTGGGTGGTGACCGTCTGGGTGTGGTCCGGGTGTTGGTGTACGGACAGATGTCTGGGTGGTGACCGTCTAGGTGTGGTCGGGGTGTTGGAGTACGGACAGATGTCTGGGTGGTGACCGTCTGGGTGTGGTCGGGGTGTCGGAGTACGGACAGATGTCTGGGTGGTGACCGTCTGGGTGTGGTCCGGGTGTTGGTGTATGGACAGATGTCTGGGTGGTGACTGTCTGGGTGTGGTCCGGGTGTTGGTGTACGGACAGATGTCTGGGTGGTGACTGTCTAGGTGTGGTCCGGCTGTTGGTGTATGGACAGATGTCTGGGTGGTGACCGTCTGGGTGTGGTCCGGGTGTTGGTGTACGGACAGATGTCTGGGTGGTGACTGTCTGGGTGTGGTCCGGGTGTTGGTGTACGGACAGATGTCTGGGTGGTGACTGTCTAGGTGTGGTCGGGGTGTTGGAGTACGGACAGATGTCTGGGTGGTGACCGTCTGGGTGTGGTCCGGGTGTTGGTGTACGGACAGATGTCTGGGTGGTGACCGTCTGGGTGTGGTCCGGGTGTTGGTGTATGGACAGATGTCTGGGTGGTGACCGTCTGGGTGTGGTCCGGGTGTTGGTGTACGGACAGATGTCTGGGTGGTGACCGTCTGGGTGTGGTCCGGGTGTCGGTGTACGGACAGATGTCTGGGTGGTGACTGTCTGGGTGTGGTCGGGGTGTCGGAGTACGGACAGATGTCTGGGTGGTGACTGTCTGGGTGTGGTCCGGGTGTTGGTGTATGGACAGATGTCTGGGTGGTGACCGTCTGGGTGTGGTCCGGGTGTCGGTGTACGGACAGATGTCTGGGTGGTGACTGTCTAGGTGTGGTCGGGGTGTCGGAGTACGGACAGATGTCTGGGTGGTGACCGTCTGGGTGTGGTCCGGGTGTTGGTGTATGGACAGATGTCTGGGTGGTGACTGTCTGGGTGTGGTCCGGGTGTTGGTGTACGGACAGATGTCTGGGTGGTGACTGTCTAGGTGTGGTCCGGGTGTTGGTGTATGGACAGATGTCTGGGTGGTGACCGTCTGGGTGTGGTCCGGGTGTTGGTGTACGGACAGATGTCTGGGTGGTGACTGTCTGTGTGTGGTCCGGGTGTTGGTGTACGGACAGATGTCTGGGTGGTGACTGTCTAGGTGTGGTCGGGGTGTCGGAGTACGGACAGATGTCTGGGTGGTGACCGTCTGGGTGTGGTCCGGGTGTTGGTGTATGGACAGTTGTCTGGGTGGTGACCGTCTGGGTGTGGTCCGGGTGTTGGTGTACGGACAGATGTCTGGGTGGTTACCGTCTGGGTGTGGTCCGGGTGTTGGTGTACGGACAGATGTCTGGGTGGTGACCGTCTAGGTGTGGTCGGGGTGTTGGAGTACGGACAGATGTCTGGGTGGTGACCGTCTGGGTGTGGTCGGGGTGTCGGAGTACGGACAGATGTCTGGGTGGTGACCGTCTGGGTGTGGTCCAGGTGTTGGTGTATGGACAGATGTCTGGGTGGTGACTGTCTGGGTGTGGTCCGGGTGTTGGTGTACGGACAGATGTCTGGGTGGTGACTGTCTAGGGTGTGGTCCGGCTGTTGGTGTATGGACAGATGTCTGGGTGGTGACCGTCTGGGTGTGGTCCGGGTGTTGGTGTACGGACAGATGTCTGGGTGGTGACTGTCTGGGTGTGGTCCGGGTGTTGGTGTACGGACAGATGTCTGGGTGGTGACTGTCTAGGTGTGGTCGGGGTGTTGGAGTACGGACAGATGTCTGGGTGGTGACCGTCTGGGTGTCGTCCGGGTGTTGGTGTACGGACAGATGTCTGGGTGGTGACCGTCTGGGTGTGGTCGGGGTGTCGGTGTACGGACAGATGTCTGGGTGGTGACCGTCTGGGTGTGGTCCGGGTGTCGGAGTACGGACAGATGTCTGGGTGGTGACTGTCTAGGTGTGGTCGGGGTGTTGGAGTACGGACAGATGTCTGGGTGGTGACCGTCTGGGTGTGGTCCGGGTGTTGGTGTACGGACAGATGTCTGGGTGGTTACCGTCTGGGTGTGGTCCGGGTGTTGGTGTACGGACAGATGTCTGGGTGGTGACCGTCTAGGTGTGGTCGGGGTGTTGGAGTACGGACAGATGTCTGGGTGGTGACCGTCTGGGTGTGGTCGGGGTGTCGGAGTACGGACAGATGTCTGGGTGGTGACCGTCTGGGTGTGGTCCGGGTGTTGGTGTATGGACAGATGTCTGGGTGGTGACTGTCTGGGTGTGGTCCGGGTGTTGGTGTACGGACAGATGTCTGGGTGGTGACTGTCTAGGTGTGGTCCGGCTGTTGGTGTATGGACAGATGTCTGGGTGGTGACCGTCTGGGTGTGGTCCGGGTGTTGGTGTACGGACAGATGTCTGGGTGGTGACTGTCTGGGTGTGGTCCGGGTGTTGGTGTACGGACAGATGTCTGGGTGGTGACTGTCTAGGTGTGGTCGGGGTGTTGGAGTACGGACAGATGTCTGGGTGGTGACCGTCTGGGTGTGGTCCGGGTGTTGGTGTACGGACAGATGTCTGGGTGGTGACCGTCTGGGTGTGGTCGGGGTGTCCGTGTACGGACAGATGTCTGGGTGGTGACCGTCTGGGTGTGGTCCGGGTGTCGGAGTACGGACAGATGTCTGGGTGGTGACCGTCTGGGTGTGGTCCGGGTGTCGGAGTACGGACAGATGTCTGGGTGGTGACCGTCTGGGTGTGGTCCGGGTGTTGGTGTACGGACAGATGTCTGGGTGGTGACCGTCTGGGTGTGGTCCGGGTGTTGGTGTACGGACAGATGTCTGGGTTGTGACCGTCTAGGTGTGGTCGGGGTGTTGGAGTACGGACAGATGTCTGGGTGGTGACCGTCTGGGTGTGGTCGGGGTGTTGGTGTACGGACAGATGTCTGGGTGGTGACCGTCTAGGTGTGGTCGGGGTGTTGGTGTATGGACAGATGTCTGGGTGGTGACCGTCTAGGTGTGGTCGGGGTGTTGGTGTATGGACAGATGTCTGGGTGGTGACCGTCTAGGTGTGGTCGGGGTGTTGGTGTACGGACAGATGTCTGTGTGGTGACCGTCTGGGTGTGGTCGGGGTGTCGGTGTACGGACAGATGTCTGGGTGGTGACCGTCTGGGTGTGGTCGGGGTGTCGGTGTACGGACAGATGTCTGGGTGGTGACTGTCTGGGTGTGGTCGGGGTGTTGGTGTACGGACAGATGTCTGGGTGGTGACTGTCTGGGTGTGGTCGGGGTGTCGGTGTATGGACAGATGTCTGGGTGGTGACTGTCTAGGTGTGGTCCGGGTGTCAGTGTACGGACAGATGTCTGGGTGGTGACCGTCTGGGTGTGGTCCGGGTGTTGGTGTACGGACAGATGTCTGGGTGGTGACTGTCTAGGTGTGGTCGGGGTGTCGGTGTATGGACAGATGTCTGGGTGGTGACTGTCTAGGTGTGGTCCGGGTGTCAGTGTACGGACAGATGTCTGGGTGGTGACCGTCTGGGTGTGGTCCAGGTGTCGGAGTACGGACAGACGTCTGGGTGGTGACTGTCTAGGTGTGGTCCGGGTGTTGGTGTATGGACAGATGTCTGGGTGGTGACCGTCTGGGTGTGGTCGGGGTGTCGGAGTACGGACAGATGCCTGGGTGGTGACCGTCTGGGTGTGGTCCGGGTGTCGGAGTACGGACAGATGTCTGGGTGGTGACCGTCTAGGTGTGGTCGGGGTGTTGGTGTATGGACAGACGTCTGGGTGGTGACTGTCTAGGTGTGGTCGGGGTGTTGGTGTATGGACAGATGTCTGGGTGGTGACCGTCTGGGTGTGGTCGGGGTGTCGGTGTACGGACAGATGTCTGGGTGGTGACTGTCTAGGTGTGGTCCGGGTGTCGGAGTACGGACAGATGTCTGGGTGGTGACTGTCTGGGTGTGGTCCGGGTGTCGGAGTACGGACAGATGTCTGGGTGGTGACTGTCTGGGTGTGGTCGGGGTGTTGGTGTACGGACAGATGTCTGGGTGGTGACTGTCTAGGTGTGGTCGGGGTGTCGGAGTACGGACAGATGTCTGGGTGGTGACTGTCTAGGTGTGGTCGGGGTGTCGGTGTACGGACAGATGTCTGGGTGGTGACTGTCTGGGTGTGGTCGGGGTGTTGGTGTACGGACAGACGTCTGGGTGGTGACCGTCTGGGTGTGGTCCGGGTGTTGGTGTACGGACAGATGTCTGGGTGGTGACCGTCTGGGTGTGGTCCGGGTGTCGGTGTATGGACAGATGTCTGGGTGGTGACCGTCTGGGTGTGGTCCGGGTGTCAGTGTACGGACAGATGTCTGGGTGTGGCCGTCTCACCTGTGACATCAGCTGGAGTTGCTGTTTGAAGTGTTCTATTTGCTTTCTGTGCTCCTCAGCCACGTTATACACTTCCTGTATCTTCTGCAGGCCCAACTCCATCCTGAGGACAGAACACATCCAGTGTTAAAAAAGCAACTGGTTCTTTGGCCTATCCAAATTGCTGTGTGACCCTAAAAGCTGGGGACATCTGCACCATAATGCACTGACCCCCACCCACCCGTATGCCACAGTCCCCGGCCCCTCCCAGCCCAGGATTTCACATGTGAACTCACCTCTCGATTTGTGAGCCTTCTGATTGCTCCAGGTTGTGGTTTATCATTAAGAACAAGTCAATGAAGTCTAGGTAATGTCGTGGTGTAATGAGTGGCAGGGAGGGAGCCAAATGATTGGCGTAGCTCAGCGCCAACTGGTGAATTAGTGCCATGATTTTGGTGATGACTGGGAGCAGCGTCCTTATCTGAACCAACAACGATCCTGGTGAGAGAAGACAGGCCGCTATTTTAGAATATAAATTAAAAATGCAGGGAAGCAGTGTCGTTTGCGGGCAGCAGAGTGAAGGCTCAAGCGCTTGGGCTCAATGGGCTTAGGCGGAAGCGGGCAAGGCAAGGTAGGTTTAGGTTTCAGTTTTTCCTGTTATTTGAGGAAAGGGGAAGTGTGAGTGTGAGGGCAGCTTGTTGTTCTCGGTGTCGGATGTGGGAGGTCCTGGAGTCTCCTAGCCTCCCGGACGTCCACATCTGCACCAGGTGCGCTGAGCTGCAGCTCCTAAGGGACCGTGTTAGGGAACTGGAGCTGCAGCTCGATGACCTTCGTCTGGTCAGGGAGAGTGAGGAGTTGATAGAGAGGAGTTACAGGTGGGTGGTCACACCAGGGCCACGGGGGTGGGTCACGGTTAGGAGGGGGAAGGGGAAGAGTCAGGTACTAGAGAGTACCCCAGTGGCTGTACCCCTTGACAATAAGTACTCCTGTTTGAGTACTGTTGTGGGGGACAGCCTACTTGGGGGAAGCAACAGTGGCCGTGCCTCTGGCACAGAGTCTGGCCCTGTAGCTCAGAAGGGTAGGGAAAGGAAAAGGAAGGCAGTAGTAATAGGGGACTCGATAGTTAGGGGGTCAGATAGGCGATTCTGTGGACACAATCAGGAGACCTGAATGGTAGTTTACCTCCCTGGTGCCAGGGTTCGGGATGTTTCTGATCATGTCCAAGATATCCTGAAGTAGGAGGGTGAGGAGCCAGAAGTCGTGGTACATATAGGTACTAATGACATAGGTAGGAAAAGGGAAGAGGTCCTGAAAGGAGAATATAGGGAGTTAGGAAGGGAGTTGAGAAGAAGGACCACAAAGGTAATAATCTCAGGATTACTGCCTGTGCCACGCGACAGTGAGAGTAGGAATGGAATGAGGTTGAGGATAAATGCGTGGCTGAGGGATTGGAGCAGTGGGGAGGTATTGGAGCAGTGGGCAGGGATTCAAGTTTCTGGATCATTGGGACCTCTTTTGGGGCAGGTGTGACATGTACAAAAAGGACGGGTTACACTTGAATCCTAGGGAGACCAATATCCTGGCAGGGAGATTTGCGAAGGCTACTGGGGAGACTTTAAACTAGAATGGTTGGGGGGTGGGAATCAATTTGAAGAGACTAGGGGAGAGGAGGTTAGTTCACAAATAGAGAAAGCTAGTAGACAGTGTGTGAGGGAGGATAGGCAGGTAATAGAGAAGGGGAGCGCTCAGACCGAAGATGTAGGGGAGAAGGAAGAAAAAGATGATAAAGTTGATCTCATCGTTAGGGATAAACAGAGAGGAAGAGGTGGAAAGTTTCTTAAATGCATCTATTTTAATGCTAGGAAAGATGTCAACAAAATAGAAAGTGCAGAGAAGATTTACTAGAATGTTACCTGGGTTTCAGCACCTAAGTTACAAGGAAAGGCTGAACAAGTTAGGTCTTTATTCTTTGGACCGTAGAAGGTTGAGGGGGGACTTGATAGAGATATTTAAAATAATGAGGGGAATAGATCGAGTTGACATGGATAGGCTTTTTCCATTGAGAGTAGGGGAGATACAAACAAGAGGACATGATTTGAGAGTTGGGGGCAAAAGTTTAAGGGTAACACGAGGGGGAATTTCTTTACTCAGAGAGTGGTAGCTGTGTGGAACAAGCTTCCAGTAGAAGTGGTAGAGGCAGGTTCGGTATTGTCATTTAAAGTAAGATTGGATAGGTACATGGACAGGAAAGGAATGGAGGGTTATGGGCTGAGTGCAGGCCAGTGGGACTAGGTGAGAGTAAGCGTTCGGCATGGACTAGAAGGGTCGAGATGGCCTGTTTCCGTGCTGTAATTGTTATATGGTTATATGAAGAGTTTGATAGAGGTATAGAGATTATGAAGGGTAAATTCTGACTGGTTGCATCACCATCTGGAATGGAGGGGTGACTGTACAGGATTGGAAAAACTGCAGAAAGTGGCAAACTCAGTCAGCTCCATCATGGACACTGGCCTCCTCAGCATCAAGGACATCTTCAAAAGGTGGTGCCTCAAAAAGGCAGCACCCATCACATGTCCTCTTCTCTTCGCTACCAGCAAGGAGGAGGTATGGGAGTTTAAGACAAACACTCAATGTTTCAGGAACAGCTTTTCCCCTCTACCACCAGATTTCTGAATGAAAACTACCTCACTATTTTCACTTCTTGTTTAGCACTATTTATTTATGTCTATATTCTTAATGGAATTCATAGTATATTTCATGTACTGTATCATACTGCTGCCACAAAATAACATTTCACAATATTCATCATGACATATGCTTCACAACATAACTCACAACTTAGAACTTTTGGTATCTTCTTTAATATTATCGACTAACTTACCTTTATATTCCATCTTTACCTTCTTTATGGCTTTTTAGTTGACTTCTTTTAGTCTTTAAACATTTCCCAATCCTCTAACTTCCCAATGATATTTGCTCGATCATATGCTCTCTCTTTAGCTTTTATGTTGGCTTTGACATCTCGTCAGCCATCGTTGGGTCACCCTGCCTTCAGAATACTTTTATTTTAGGATCCTACACTTTTTGAATTGATCCCAGAAACTCCAGCCATGGGTGTTCTGCTGTTATCCCTGCTAATGCTCCCTTCCAATCATTTTTGTTCTCATGCCTCTAATTCCCTTTACTATAATACTGAAACTTCTGACTTCAGCTCCTCCTTCTCAAATTGCAGTGTGAATTTGATATCATGATCACCGTCTCCAGTGGGTTCCTTTACCTTCAGCTCTCTAATCAATTCTGGTTCATTGCACAACACCCAATCCAGAATAGCAGATCCCTTAGTGAGCTCAACCACAAGCTGCTCTAAAAGCCATCTCGTAGGCATTCTAGAAATTCCCCCTCATGGAATCCAGCAGCAACCTGATTTTCCTAATCTATCTGCATATTGTAATTGCCTATGACCATTGTAACATTGTCCTCTTGGCTTGCATTTTCTCTCTTCGGTTGTAGTTTGTAAACCACATCTTTGCTACTATAGAACATTACAGCACAGAAACAGGCCTTTTGGCCCTTTTTGGCTGTGCCAAACCATTTTTCTGCCTAGTCCCACTGACCTGCACCTGGGCCATATCCCTCCAAACCTCCCCCCCATCCATATACCTGTCCAAGTTTTTCTTAAATGTCAAAAGTGAGCCCGCATTCACCACTTCATCTGGCAGCTCATTCCACAGTCCCACCACTCTCTATGTGAAGAAGCCCCCCCCCCCAATGTTCCCTTTAAACTTTTCCCCCTTCACCCTTAACCCATGTCCTCTGGTTTTTTTTCTCCCCTAGCCTCAGTGGAAAAAGCCTGCTTGCATTCACTCTATCTATACCCATCATAATTTTATACACCTCTATCAAATCACCCCTCATTCTCCTACGCTCCAGGGAATAAAGTCCTAACCTATTCAACCTTTCTTTGTAACTCAGTTTCTCAAGTCCCGGCAACATCCTTGTAAACCTTCTCTGCACTCTTTCAACCTTATTAGTATCCTTCCTGTAATTTGGTGACCAAAACTGCACACAATACTCCACATTCAGCCTCACCAATGTCTTATACAACCTCACCATTACATTCCAACTCTTATACTCAATACTTTGATTTATAAAGGTCAATGTACCAAAAGCTCTCTTTACGACCCTATCTACTTGTAACACCTCTTTTAGGGAATTATGTTTCTGTACTCCCAGATCCCTCTGTTCTACTGCACTCCTCAGTGCCCTACCATTTACCTTGTATGTTCTACCTTGGTTTTTCCTTCTGAAGTGCAATACCTCACATTTGTCCACATTAAACTCCATCTGCCATTTTTCAGCCCATTTTTCCAACTGGACCAAATCCCTCTGCAAGCTTTGAAAACCTTCCTCACTGTCCACTACACCTCCAATCTTAGTATCATCAGCAAATTTGCTGATCCAATTTGCCACATTATCATCCAGATCATTGATACAGATGACAAATAACAATGGACCCAGCACTGATCCCTGTGGCACTCCACTAGTCACAGGCCTCCACTCGGAGTAGCAATCCTCCACTACCACTCTCTGGCTTCTCCCATTGAGCCAATGTCTAATCCAATTTACTACCTCTCCATGTATACCTAGCGACTGAATCTTCCTAACTAACCTCCCATGCGGGACCTTGTCAAAGGCCTTACTGAAGTCCATGTACACAACATCCACTGCCTTCCCTTCATCCACTTTCCTGGTAACTTCCTCGAAGAACTCTTAATAGATTGGTTAAACATGACCTACCATGCACAAAGCCATGCTGACTTTTTCTAATAAGTCCCCGTCTTCCAAATACTTGTAGATCCTATCTCTTAGTATTCCTTCCAATAATTTACCTACTACCGATGTCAAACTTTCCGGCCTACAATTTCCTTGCTTACTTTTTGAGCCTTTTTTAAACAACAGAACTACATGAGCTATCCTCCAATCCTCCGGCACCTGATCTGTGGATATCGACATTTTAAATATTTCTGCCAGGGCCTGCAATTTCAACACTAGTCTCGCTCAAGGTCCGAGGGAATACCCTGTCAGGTCCTGGGGATTTATCTACTCTGATTTGCCTCAAGGTAACAAGCTCCTCCTCCTCTTTAACCTGTATAAGTTCCATGACCTCCCTACTTGTTTGCCTTGTTTCCATAGACTCCATTCCAGTTTCCTTAGTAAATACAGATGCAAAAAACCCATTTAATATCTCTCCCATTTCTTTTGGTTCCATACATAGCCGACCACTCTGATCTTCAAGAGGACCAATTTTATCCCTTACTATCCTTTTGCTCTTAATATACCTGTAGAAGCTCTTAGGATTATCCTTCACCCCGACTGCCAAAGCAACCTCATGTCTTCTTTTAGCTTTCCTGATTTCTTTCTGAAGTATCTTCTTACTTTTTTATACTCCTCAAGCATCTTATTTCCTCCCTGTTGCCTATACATGTTATACATCTCTCTCTTCTTCTTTATCAGAGTTCCAATATCCCCTGAGAACCAAGGAATATTATTCTTATTCATTTTGCCTTTAATCCTGACAGGAACATACAAACTTTGCACTCTCAAAATTTCTCCTTTGAAGGCCTCCCACTTACCAACCACATCCTTGCCAGAGAACAACCTGTCCCAATCCACGCTTTTTAGATCCTTCCTCATTTCTTCAAATTTGGCCTTTTTCCAGTTTAGAACTTCAACCTGAGGACCAGATCTATCTTTATCCAGTTGAAACTAATGACATTATGATCACTGTTTGGAGCTCTGTATATAACTCCCATCAGGGTATTTTATTTTGCTTTTGCTTTTATTTTGCTTTTAGCTTGACTTACAATGATTCTACACCTTCCTATCTATGTACTGTAATCTCTTTCTAAAGATTTGATTTCATTTTTTACCGACAGTGCCATGCTCTGCCTACTGCCTGTCCTTCTGATTCAAAGTGTTTCCTTGGACATTAAGCTCCCAGCTATTAACTTCTTGTAGCCATGATTCAGTGATGCGCACAATGTCAAATATTCCAATCTGTAACTGCGCTACCTTGCTCTGTATACAGCGTGCATTCACATACAACACCTTCAGTCCTGCATTCATCATGCTTTTTGACTTTGTTCCCCTTTTACATTGCATCTCATCCTGTTGACTACAAATTTGTCCTATCATCAGCCTGTCCTTGCTAGCAGTCTCAATGCACACTGCCTCTGTAAACCAACTGCCCTATCCTCAACTCTATCATTACAGTCCCACCCACCTGCCAAATCAGGTCAAACTCTCCTGGACAGCTCTAGCAAACCTTCCCACAAGGATATTGGTTCCCCTTGAGTTCAGATGTACTTTTCCCCAGAAGAGATCCCAATGATCCAAAAATCTGAACTCCTGTCCCCTGCATCAGTTCCTCAGCCACACAGTCATCTGTCAAATTATCCTATTCTTACCCTCACTGGCACGTGGCACAGGCAGCAATCCTGAGATTTCTACTCTGGAGGTCCCGCTTTTCAGCTTTCTACCTCACTCCCTATAACCTCTCTTCAGGACCTCTTCACCTTTCCTACCCATGTCATTGGTGCCAATATGTACCAAAACTTCTGGCTGCTCCCCCGTCCCTTTAGAATGTGGGTTGTTAATGACCTAATGGGCTGAAGGGTTTCTTTCTGTGCTGTATAACTCGAGTCTCCGATGGAGAAGAAAGAGTGCTGGTTTCATGTTAGGTCAATGGAGGACAACCTCTAGGTGTGGTGCCCTGCTGCCCTTGCTACAGAGGTAGCAGAGGGAGTTTGGAAAGTTCTGTCCACTCCTAATGCCACCAAGGACAGTGGGAGAAGGTGAAGAGAAACAAACTGTGTGCCATGATGAGGCCACTCATAGGTTGGAGGACAACACTTCATATCCCATTTAGGGAGCCTCCAACCTGATTTATGAACGTTAACTTCGCCAACCGACAGTAATCACCCCACCCCTCTTCTTCACTTCCCCATTATGGCCTCTTATCTCTTCTCCTCACCTCCCCCTGGTTCTTCTCCTCCCCTTTTTCCCACAGTCCACTCTCCTCTCCTCTCAGATTCCTTCCTCTCCAGCCCTTTACCACCAATCACATCCTAACTTCTTACTTCATGTCTACCCCCACCAACCTGGCTTCACCTATCACCCTTGTCTTCCTCCCCCCAGCCAATATTCTTATTCGGGCTTTTGCCTCCTTCCTTTGCAATCACATGCTGAAATGTCGACTGTTTATTCCCCTCCACTGAGGAGCTGAGTTCCTCTGGCATTTTGTGTGTGCTGCTTGATTTTTCAAGGTATCACAAGGTAGTAGACACAAGGGCTGAGTGCGGGTAGGCGGGACTAGGTGAGATTAAGGGTTCGGCATGGACTAGGAGGGCCAAGATGGCCTGTTTCCGTGCTGTGATTGTTATATGTATATGTTATATATTGTTATACGGACAGGAAAGGAGTGGAGGGTTATGGGCTGAGTGCAGGTAGGTGGGACTAGGTGAGATTAAGGGTTCGGCACGGACTAGGAGGGCCAAGATGGCCTGTTTCTGTGCTGTGATTGTTATATGGTATCGTCAAGCCATCCTGTGGCCTGAGAACATCTTTCCAAACTGTCCTGGCTCCATGTGTGAGGTACCTCACCCTCCTCCTGTTGCCCGCCGAAGGGAGATAATTCCTTTCTTTCTGTACTGGTGCCCGACTCCACACTGATACATCTGGGCCCACCCAACCATCTCCTCGGCCCGGCCACCCACCCACCCTGAATGTGGGACTGACCGATGCTCCTAGGCAACGTTGAGAGGTTTCCAAACCCCATGTGGGAGGTGGCGATGTCGGTCAGTGCCTGCTCGCTCCATGGCTGCCACACATCGATGTAGCCGCAGGACCCCAGGAGGTGGGACAGGCGGAGCAGACTCCTCCCCACCCTGGACACCAGTCTGTTAGCACCAACTGGCTGCAACAGCACTATGTGTAGGCACTGATGTACAGCTTGGAAATACCTGGAGAACACAGAGGGTATTAATATTTTTAAAATGTTTATTGAAATACAGTGCAGAATAGGACCTCCTGGCCCTTTGAGCCACTCCACCCTATACTCCTTGGGACAATCTATAACGACCTACCAACTGGTACATCTTTGGACTGTGGGAGGAAACCAGAGCACCAGGAGGAAACCCACATAGTCACAGGAGAACGTGGTGTAGGGTGGTGAGGGGAGACAGGAGGGAGTGGGGAAGGGCAGTGGAAGGGGAGGGTACAGTAGGTCATCACTGAGTCGGGGCTGAAAGAAGGTCACAATTGGGAGCTTAACATCAAAGGATATCCTTTCAATTGAAAGGGCAGACAGGAAGGCATAAACGGTGGTATGGCTCTGTTGGTGAGAATTACATCTTTAGAAAGAGGTGACATAGGGTCAGACAAGGTTGAATCGTTGTGGGTGACTTTAGAAACTGCAAGGGTGAAAAAACCATTATGGGAATCATATATAGGCCTCCAAATAGTAGTCAGGATGTGGGGTTGAGACTATAAAGGGAGCTGGAAAAGGCTTGTATAACACCCTGGGAAATGGTCTTTCTGTGGAAGCAGTGTTTGGGTTACGGTTAGTGATAATGGGTGCTTTGGAATGGGAGCTGTCCAGTGGCGGGAGGGTGTTTTTCGTGTTGTGTGCCTGACATGGGTGAGCTGGGTCTTTTGTTTGGTAGGAGATGAATGGAGAAGATGCTGGAGAGAAGAGGTCGTAGGGCTTGACCTGGAGCGGGGTTTCGATGAAGCCTGGGGAGACTGAAGGAGGATCAGCGAAGGAGAAACTGTGAGCTCCAACTTGTGCACATTAGACTTTTCATTAAAATGGGCCCTTTTCTTTTGCATTTTCTTTACTAACCCTTTAGTCAAATTAAGAATTATAAAGCTAAATCATTTAAGTGTATGCAGCGTCTGTCTGTTATTTCGTGGTACTGATTTGTAACAGGGTAACACATCAGGCAGCATCCACACAAACGGGGTTTGGGGTGAGCTCTCACACATTTGACTAGATTTTCACAGCCAATGGAACCAGACTGTTCCACATGTAATATTGGCACAATTGTAATGGGGAGGACTTCAATATGCAAGGGGATTGGGAAAATCAGGTTGGTGTCAGATTGCAAGGGAGGGAATTTGTTGAATGCCTAAGAGATGGCTTTTCATAGCAGCTTCTGTTTGAGCCTACTTGTCACTACATCTTAGATTGGATGTTGTGTAATAACCCAGATCTTATTAGGGAGCTTAATGTAAAGGAACCCTTAGGAGACAGTGATCATAATATGATCGAATTCATATCACAATTTGAGAGGGAGAAGCATAACTCAAAATATCAGTATCACAATGGAATAAAGGGAATTACAGAAGCGTGAGAGTGGACTGGAGGCATATACTGACAGGGATGACAGCAGAGCTGAGATGACTGAAATTTCTGGGATTAGTTAACAAGCCGCAGGATAGATATGTCCCACAGAAGTAGTTGTTCTCAAATGGCGGGGTAGGCAACAGTGGCTGACAAGGGAAGGTAAGGACTGCATAAAAGCCAAGGAAAGAGCTTATAAGGTAGCAAAAGTGAGTGGGAAGTTGGATGCTTGGTAAGCCTTTAAAATCCAACAAAAAACAACGAAACAAGTTATAAAAAGGGAAAAGATGAAATATGAGGGCAAACTAGCCAACAGCATAAAGCAGGATACTAAAAGTTTTTTCAGTTATAAAGAGTAAAAGGAAGGTGAGAGCTGATATGGGACCACTGGAAAATGATGCTGGTGAGGTAGTAATGGGGGACAAAGAAATGGCAGGATAGCTTAATCCATAGTTTGCATCTGTCTTCACTGTGGAAGACACTAGTAGTGTGCCAGAGGTCAGGGAGCAGGAGTGAGTGCCATTGCTATTACAAAGGAAAAAGTGACAGAGAAATTCAAAGGTCTTTAGGTGGATAAGTCACCTGGACCAGATGGACTACAGCCCAGAGTCCTGAGAGATGTTGCTGAAGGCATTGGTCATGATCTTTCAAAAATCACTTGATTCTGGCACGGTCCCAGAGGACTGGATGATTATAAATGTCACTCCATTCTTTAAGAAGGGAGGAAGGAAAAAAAATATTAGACAGTTAGCCTAACCTCAGTGGTTGGGAATCATCTGCAGATTTTCTCTTGTCTGTGGTTGGAAAAACGTCGGACTCTGTTGTTAAGCTGAAGTTTCAGGGTACTTGGAGACTAATGATAAAATAAGTCAAAGTCAGCATGGTTTCAGTGAAGGAAAACTTGCCTGACAAATCTGTTAGAGTTCTTCGAGGAAGTTAGCAGTAGGTGGACAAAGGAGAGGCAGTGGATGTGGTTTACTTGGATTTTCAAAAGGTGTTTGATAAGGTGCTTCACATTAGGCTTCTTAGCAAGACAAAACCCTATGGTGTTCAGGAAAGATACTGGCATGGATAGTGGAATGGCTCATAGGCAGGAGGCAGTGAGTGGGAATAAAGAGGGGCTTTTCTGGTTGGCTTCCAGTGACTAGTGGTGTTCCTCAGGGGTCAGTATTGGGACAGATACTTTTCACATTGCTCCTCAGGAGAAAGAAAGGGGGGGGGAGCACCAGAGGGAAATGGAGAACAGGCAAACAACTAAATAGGTCAGGGATGGGGTAAGAAGGGGAGGAGGGGCATTAATGGAAGTTAGAGGTCAATGTTCATGCCATCAGGTTGGAGGCTACCCAGCCGGTATATAAGATGTTGTTCCTCCAACCTGAGTTTGGATTCATTTTGCCAATAGAGGAGGCCATGGATAGACATATCAGAATGGGAATGCTCCTCCTCCCCTTCTTACCCTATCCCTGACATATTTAGTTGTTTGTCTGTTCTCCATCTCCCTCTGGTGCTCCCCCCCCTTTCTTTCTCCTGAGGCCTCCCATCCCATGATCCTTTCCCTTCTCCAGCTCTGTATCACTTTCACCAATCACCTTTCCAGCTCTTAGCTTCATCCCACCCCCTCCGGTCTTCTCCTATCATTTCGCATTTTCCCCTCCCCCCTCTACTTTCAAATCTCTTACTATCTTTCCTTTCGGTTAGTCCTGACGAAGGGTCTTGGCCTGAAATGTCGACAGCGCTTCTCCCTATAGATGCTGCCTGGCCTGCTGTGTTCCACCAGCATTTTGTGTGTGTTGTTGTTGAGATAATGCTGAGACTTTATAAGACACTAGTCAGGTGGCACTTGGGGTATTGTCAACAATTCTGGGCCCCTTATATCAGAAAGGATGCACTGTCATTGGAGAGAGTCCAGAGGAGGCTCACAAGAATGATTCTGGGAATGAAGGGGTTAACTAACATATGAGGAGCATTTGGCAGCTTTGGGCCTGTACTCACTAGAATTTAGAAGAATGCGGGAGAGATCTCATTGGAAACTATTGAATGTTGAAAGGAATAGATAACATGGATGTGGAGAGAATGTTTCCTATTGTGGAAGTATCCAGAAGCAGAGGGCACAGCCTCAAAATTGAGGGACAACCTTTTAAAAAAGATTAAGGAAATATTTTTTTAGCCAGAGAGTAGTGAATCTGTAGAATGCTCTGCCACAGACTATGGTGGAGGCCAAGTCCATGCGTGAATTTAAGTTGGAAGTTGATAGTTTCCTGATCGGTCAGGATGTCAAAGGATACGGCAAGAAGGCAGGTGAATGGGGTTGAGTGGGATCTGGGATCAGCCATGATGGAATGGCGGTGCAGACTCGATGGACTGAATGGCCTAATTCTCCTCCTATGTCTTCTGATCCAAATGGAAGCTCTGTGCTGTATTACTAAATGAATAATGAATAAATTAACTGCAGTGATGGGGTTGGACGGAAGGGGTGAAGGGGTGGAAGAGGTTGGGGAGGTGATTACTGTGCAATGACAGGACAGAATTGCAAGGGAACATGTCAGAACAAGGGATAGACTGCCTGACACCAGCTGGAAGAAAACTGGCGGATCCTGGACTGATCTGTCCCAGCTGGGCATGGTTGGGAATGTTCTCAGGGAAAAGGAACTCAGCAGTGTCCATGGAAGGGCATAAACAATTGTGTTTCGGGCTGAGACACTTAGCCCATAACAGTAGAATCAGGCCATTCAGCCCATCGAGTCTGCTCCACCATTCCATCATGACTGACCCTTTTTTCCCCTCCTCAGCCCCACTTCATCAGGACTAGAAGGAGGTAGAGGCCAGGATAAGAAGGTGGGGTAGAGGAAGGAGAACAAATTAGAAGGTGATAGGTGAAATTAGGTGGGTGGGGGAGTGGAGATGAACTGAGAAGCTGGGAGATGATGTGGAAAAGGCAAAGGGCTGGAGAAGATGGAACGTGATAGGGGAGGAGAGTGGACCATGGAGAAAGGGAAGGAGGAGAGGCTCCAGTAGCATGCAAAAGTTAAGGCACTCTGGTCAAAATTTTTGTTACTGTGAATAGTTAAGTTAGTAGAAGGTGATCTCCAAAAGTCATAAAGTTAAAGATGAAACATTCTTTTCAATATTTTAAGCAAGATTAGTGTATTATTTTTGTTTTGTACAATTTTGAGTGAAAAAAAGGAAAGGAGCACCAAGCAAAAGTTTGGGCACCCCAAGAGATTTGAGCTCTCAGATAACTTTTACCAAGGTCTCAGACCTTAATTAGCTTGTTAGGATTATGGCTTGTTCACAGTCATTGTTAGGAAAGGCCAGGTGATGCAAATTTCAAAGCTTTATAAATACCCTGACTCCTGAAACCTTGTCCCAACAATTAGCAGCCATGGGCTCCTCTAAGCAGCTGCCTAGCACTCTGAAAATTAAAATAAATGATGCCCACAAAGCAGGAGAAGGCTATAAGAAGATAGCTTAGTGTTTTCAGGTAGCTGTTTCCTCAGTTCGTAATGTAATTAAGAAATAGCAGTTAACAGGAACGGTGGAGGTCAAGTTGAGGTCTGGAAGACCAAGAAAACTTTCTGAGAGAACTGCTCATAGGATTGCTAGAAAGGCAAATCAAAACCCCTGTTTGACTGCAAAAGACCTTCAGGAAGATTTAGCAGACTCTGGAGTGGTGGTGCACTGTTCTACTGTGCAGCGACACCTGCACAAATATGACCTTCATGGAAGAGTCATCAGAAGAAAACCTTTCCTGCATCCTCACCACAAAATTCAGTGTCAGAAGTTTGCAAAGGACCATCTAAACAAGACTGATGCATTTTGGAAACAAGTCCTGTGGATTGATGGAGTTAAAGTAGAACTTTTTGGCCGTAATGAGCAAAGGAGAAAAAGGGTGCAGAATTTCATGAAAAGAACACCTCTCCAACTGTTAAGCACGGGGTTGAATCGATCATGCTTTGGGTTGTGGTGCAGCCAGTGGCACGGGGAACATTCCTCTGGTAGAGAGAAAAATGAATTCAATTAAATACCAACAAATTGTGGAAGTAAACATCACACCATCTGTGAAAAAAAAACTGAAGATGAAAAGAGGATGGCTTCTACAACAGGATAATGATCGTAAACACACCTCAAAATCCACAATGGACTACCTCAAGAGGCACAAGCTGAAGGTTTTGCCATGGCCCTCACAGTTCTCCGACCTAAACATCATCGAAAATCTGTGGATAGACTTCAAAAGAGCAGTGCATGCAAGATGGCCCAGGTGTCTCACAGAACTAGAAGCCTTTTGCAAGGAAGAATGGGAAAAATCCCCCAAATAAGAATTGAAAGACTCTTAGCTGGCTACAGAAAGTGTTTACAAGCTGTGATACTTGACAAAGGGGGTATTACTAAGTTCTGACCATGCAGGGTGCCCAAACTTTTGCTTCGGGCCCTTTTCCTTTTCTGTTGTTTTGAAACTGTAAAAGATGGACATAAATAAGTAATCTTGCTTAAAATATTAAAGAAATGTGTCATCTTTAACTTTATGCCTTTTGGAAATCAGGTCATCTTTTACTCGCTTAGCTATTCACAGTGACAGAAATTTTGACCAGGGGTGCCCAAACTTTTGCATGCCACTGTAATTGAGAAGAGGCAAGAGGCCAGAGTGGGGAATTGAAGAGGGAAGGCAGTGTGAATTGGGAGTAGGGATGAGGGACAGGAGAGGGTGGAGATTTGCTCAGACACTCACTTCTCCAGCACCTGCTCTTGCTTTTTGCTCCATGGTAGCTTCCTGCTGCTGGTGAACTGCTTAGCCACTCGGGTGAGCTCAGAGGAAGAGTACAGCCCAGGGAACCAGCCCTCTGCTGCCATGTCCAACAGGTTCTGCAAAGTGTCTTGCCCCACGCAGTCGTGAGCTACGATGACCGTACATCTCCCCTGGAGCCCAGCGTGCCTGCTCGCTCTCTGGCACACGCTGGCCACTTCCGAACTGGACATCTGACCATCCAGCTCGAAGACAGTGGCCATGTGGAGGTACGCAGCCAGCCTGAGCAAAGTTTTCCGACCAGTGCAGTAAGTGGGGGCCATCAAGGCACAGTGCGATCTGGGTAGGCTCAGGACCCTGGAGATGTGGGCGAAGTGGCGTACCGCCTCCTTGTAGAAGATAATCTGCTGGTTGGCTCTGAACTTCTGGTTCTGCCTCTGAACCATCTGTCGCAGCTGTTGGGCCAAATGGTCGTGGGCCATCTCCCGGTAAGGGTTCCACCTCGGGGAGTTCATTTGTTGTCTGCTTTCTGGCCGAATTGCTGCCTTGCTGAAGATCAGGTCACTCAGAGATTCTCTGGTGTGGAGCAGGTGAAGAGGCAGCAGGGGTTTTATGGACGTGGACTGCCTATGACTCCCATCCTGAGCCCTGGCCTCACTGTGGCTGGGCAACTGGCTGATATTTGTGCTTTGGGTCACTGGGATGACTTGTGGAACACTTGACTTGTTGCCGGGTGTCTGATCACCAAAACCCAACAACGACAAGGTCTCACTCACAGGCATTTCATGGGTTACCACCGTTTCTGTGCTCAAGGCTGCCAAACTCAGACCCATTCTGTGTTGACTGTCCATCAAGTGGCTGTTGGGCTCCTGACGGTTGATGTCTTCCCCTGGGGACGTCTCTCCCTGTTCAACTGCCTCCTGTACCTGCAGGGTGGACGGACAGTTGGCCTGGTGTTGCTCCAGTGGATCTGGTGGGCCTTCCAAAGTTTGGGGTTCCACTGCCATTCGCAGGAGTGATTGGTTGAAGAGGAACTCGATGCTGTGGGTGAAGAAGTGGGTGTGAGCCACTCTCTGCAGAGTCATGGACAGAGTATCTCTGTCCTCATCACTCACAAGGCAGTCCGAGAAGATCCTCATTGCCTCGTGCAGCCACAGGCTGACTATGGTTTTGGTGACACTTAGTGGGGCCTGCCATGCCTCGGACTCAGAATTGCTCAGCTTACCCTTCGTTGGGGGGCTGATGTTTGAGGGGTCCATCAACCAGAGACCCTGGAGAACCTTGCTGATGTCAGCCAATGAGAACAGGTAGTGCGGGTGGCTGGGAGATGGTAGGAACACTCTCCTTACTTTCTGATACAGGTCAATTGTGGCATAAAGAAGATGTTTGGCAAAGAGGTCATGCCTGGAGATGGTGTTGGTGGGGAAACTCTTCAACCAGGACAGCACACCAGGCCTATAGATGGTACTCAGCATTCCCCAGGTCAGTGCAGGGAGGGCCAGCACGATCATCAGGCGGGTGAGGCGAGCTGAGACAAAGCCCCATGGCCCATGTTGCGGAGAGCACGTCGCAATGTAGCTGACCCGTGTGGAGTGGAAGGACCGGAACCGGAGAGAGTCTTCACAGTAGGTGCCGTGACAGGTCAGAGAATGGCGAAGAGCCTCAGATACTGGTTGGCATCTGGATCCCTGCTCTGGACAAAAAGCAACGAGAAGGATTGGGTCTGTGTGGGCAAAGTGGACAGGAATGGATATGGTGGGGGCAGTAGGAGGGAGCCAAGGTTGTGGGGAGTGTAGAGGTCTTGGGCCAGGGACCCCAAGGGAATTCCAGTGGTGAATGTGGAGGGCTAGACTGGTGTGGAAAGGGTTTAATCCCTGGGGTATCTAACTCCATCTGAGGGAGCTCAGATCATAAAGCACAGGAGCAGAATTAGGCTATTCAGCCCATCAAGACCATCCTGCCATTGATGGCTGATTTATTATTTATTATCCCTCCCAACTCTATTCTTCTGCCTGCTCCTCATAACCTTTGAAGCCCTGATTAATCAAGAACCTATCAAAGTTCTGCTTTAAAATGACCCGAGATCTCCCCTCCTTGCCTGTCGGTGGCAATGAATTTTCTAGATTCACCACCCTCTGGCTAAAGAAATTTCTCCTCATCTCTGTACTACCCCTTCTATTCAGAGGCTGTGCCTCTGGTCCTAGACTCCCCCACTCCTCTCCACATCCATTCTGGTTATGCTTTTCAATATTCAGTATGCTAGAAATCTCCTCTCATTCTCCTGAACTCTAGTGATCCACCCTCCACTCTCTGGGGAAGAGAATTCCAGAGTTACAGCTCTGAGTTTGAAATCCCAGTTATTAATCTCCCACATCTTGTGTCCACCCTGCCAAACTCATAAACAGGGCTGCTCCTCACTCTTCCTAAACTCCAAGCCGACCTGCAGACAGACCCAAACTGCCCAGTCTCTCCTGATGGTACATCCCTCTCATCCCAGGAAAAGTCAGGAGGGACTGCCGATGCCAGTGGGGGCAGGGGGGAATAGGGGGAATGGTAGGGGAGTTGGTGGCGGGGTTGACAGTGTGTGTCTGGGGGTATGGTGGGAGTGGTGGGGAACAGTGGGGGAGGTGGGTTTGGGAGTGTGGGTCTGGGGTACGGTGGGGGTGGTGGGGGAGGGTATGTGGGGAAAGGTATGTGGGGGGGGGATAGAAGCCCTAGGGGAGTGGGATAGATGGGGTTGGGAGTGTGTTCTGGGGGTACGGTGGGGGTGGTGGGGAACAGTGGGGGGATAGAGGCCCTAGGGGAGTGAGATAGGTGGGTCTGGGGGTACTGGGATAGATGGGGTTGGGAGTGTGGGTCTGGGGTACGGTGGGGGTGGTGGGGGAGGGTATGTGGGAGAAGGTATGTTGGGGGGGATAGAGGACCTAGGGGAGTGGGGAGGTGGGGGTGGGAGTGTGTTCTGAGGGTACGGTGGGGGTGGTGGGAACAGTGGGGGGGAATAGAGGTCCTAGGGGAGTGGGGAGGTGGGGTTGGGAGTGTGGGTCTGGGGTACGGTGGGGGTGGTGGGGGAGGGTATGTGGGAGAAGGTATGTGGGGGAGGATAGAGGACCTAGGGGAGTGGGGAGGTGGGGTTGGGAGTGTGGGTCTGGTGGGGAACAGTGGGGGAGGTGTGTGGGGTGGGGAATGTCCCTGAACTTTGAACACATTCATGTATGACTCACTCTGGGCCATCATGTGGATATCAGGGTACGGAGCATGTGTGTGGGAATCCTAGGGGTGAGGAGTATGTGGAAGGGAGGGTGGAGGACAGTCATGAACGTTGACTCACTCTGGGTTGCCAGGTGGATATCATCCAGGAAGAAGAGGAAACCTTTGTTGTTGAAAGGCAGCGATGGGGACTGCCTGTTGCGGAGAAAGACTCGTTCTGCCACGTACTGCCAGACATCCCTGGGCTGGGTGCTGGTGCGGATGGGCATCCTGTACATTTGAGGGAAGGAACCCAACCTGTTCAATGCCTGCACGAAGCTTGTCTTCCCAGAGAGTGGCTCCCCGACCAGGAAGACAGAATGTCCCAGCAAAATCAGCAGCTCCAGTAACTTCAGGTAGACCTCCAGCTGTAACACAGACAGTGACATCCTCCAAGGGTTGCAGCAACCCAATCAGACACCCTTCCTGGTCTACGGCCCACTAAGAGAACCTATCCAGGGATCCCAGGATCCAGCTCACACTGAGAGAGCAATGAGCAACCCAAGGCCCATCTGCCCAATCCCATGGCCAAACAAGAGGTCTGATCCCACTGAGAGATCTTGAGTCTTCGTCCATCTGGATCCCTGCTGAGTGTTCCAACCCCAGGCCCTGGATGCTATTTCACTAAACCACAGGTCCCAGTGAGGGATCCTGAGACTCCACCCAGATCCCTACTGAGTGATTCAGGACTCATCCTTCCAATTTCAGGGTCAAACAAGAGGTCCAAGGCCCCACTAAGAGATCCAGGTCCCTCCTAACCCAATCCCTGGATGATATCCCACCAGACCACCCCCCAGCCCCACCGTTCCCCAGACCACCCCCCAGCCCCACCGTTCCCCAGACCACCCCCCAGCCCCACCGTTCCCCAGACCACCCCCCAGCCCCACCGTTCCCCAGACCACCACCCAGCCCCACCGTTCCCCAGACCACCCCCCAGCCCCACCGTACCCCAGACCATTCCCCAGCCCCACCGTTCCCCAGCCCCACCATTCCCCAGCTCCACCGTTCCCCAGACCACCCCCCAGCCCCACCGTTCCCCAGACCACCCCCCAGCCCCACCGTTCCCCAGCCCCACCGTTCCCCAGACCCACCGTTCCCCAGACCACCCCCCAGACCCACCGTTCCCCAGACCACCCCCCAGCCCCACCGTTCCCCAGCCCCACCGTTCCCCAGCCCCACCGTTCCCCAGCCCCACCATTCCCCAGCTCCACCGTTCCCCAGACCACCCCCCAGCCCCACCGTACCCCAGACCCACCATTCCCCAGACCACCCCCAGCCCCACCGTTCCCCAGACCACCCCCCAGCCCCACCATTCCCCAGCCCCACTGTTCCCCAGACCACCCCACAGACCCACCGTTCCCAGACCACCCCCCAGCCCCACCGTACCCCAGACCACCCGCCTGCCCCACCGTTCCCCAGACCACCCCCCAGCCCCACTATTCCGCAGACCACCCCCCAGACCCACCGTACCCCAGACCATTCCCCAGCCCCACCGTACCCCAGACCCACCATTCCGCAGACCACCCCCCAGCCCCACCGTTCCCCAGACCACCCCCCAGACCCACCGCTCCCCAGACCACCCCCCAGCCCCACCATTCCCCAGACCACCCCCCAGCCCCACCGTTCCCCAGCCCCACCGCTCCCCAGACCACCCCCCAGCCCCACCGCTCCCCAGACCACCCCCCAGCCCCACCGCTCCCCAGACCATTCCCCAGCCCCACGTACCCCAGACCACCCCCAGACCCACCATTCCCCAGACCACCCCCCAGCCCCACCATTCCCCAGACCCACCGTACCCCAGACAATCCCCCAGACCCACCGTTTCCCAGACCATCCCCCCAGCCCCACCATTCCCCAGACCACCCCCCAGACCCACCGTACCCCAGACCACCCCCCCCTGACCCACCATTTCCCAGACCAACCCCCAGCACCACCGTACCCCAGACCACCCCCAGCCCCACCGCTCCCCAGACCACCCCCCAGCCCCACCGTACCCCAGACCACCCCCCCAGCCCACCATTCCCCAGACCCACTGTACCCCAGACCAACCCCCAGCCACACCATTCCCCAGACCACCCCCCAAACCCACCATTCCCCAGACCACCCCCCAGACCCACCGTTCCCCAGACCACCCCCCAAACCCACCGTTCCCCAGACCACCCCCCAGCCCCACCGTTCCCCAGACCACCCCCCCAGCCCCACTGTTCCCCAGACCACCCCCCCAGCCCCACTGTTCCCCAGACCACTCCCCCAGCCCCACCATTCCCCAGACCCACTGTACCCCAGACCAACCCCCAGCCCCACCGTACCCCAGACCACCCCCCAGACCCACCATTCCCCAGACCACCCCCCAGCCCCACCATACCGCAGACCACCCCCCAGACCCACCGTTCCCCAGACCACCCCCCAGACCCACCGTACCCCAGACCACCCCCCAGCCCCACCGTTCCCCAGACCAGCCCTCAGCCCCACTATTCCGCAGACCACCCCCCAGCCCCACCTTACCCCAGACCACCCCCCAGCCCCACCATACCCCAGACCACCCCCGAGCCCCACCGTACCCCAGACCACCCCCCAGCCCCACTGTACCCCAGACCACCCCCCAGCCCCACCGTTCCCCAGCCCCACCGTTCCCCAGCCCCACCATTCCCCAGACCACCCCCCAGCCCCACTGTTCCCCAGACCACCCCCAGCCCCACCGTTCCCCAGCCCCACCGTTCCCCAGACCACCCCCCAGCCCCACCGTTCCCCAGCCCCACCGTTCCCCAGCCCCACCGTTCCCCAGCACCACCGTTCCCCAGACCACCCCCCAGCCCCACCATACCCAGCCCCACCGTTCCCCAGACCACCCCCCAGCCCCACCGTTCCCCAGACCACCCCCAGCCCCACCGTTCCCCAGCCCCACCGTTCCCCAGCCCCACCGTTCCCCAGCCCCACCGTTCCCCAGCCCCACCGTTCCCCAGACCCACCGTTCCCCAGACCACCCCCAGCCCCACTGTTCCCCAGACCACCCCCCAGCCTCACTGTTCCCCAGACCACCCCCCCAGCCCCACTGTTCCCCAGACCACCACTCAGACCCACCGTTCCCCAGACCACCCCCCAGACCCACCGTTCCCCAGACCACCCTCCAGACCCACCGTTCCCCAGACCACCCCCCAGACCCACCGTTCCCCAGACCACCCCCCAGACCCACTATTCCCCAGACCCACCGTTCCCCAGACCACCCCCCCAGCCCCACTGTTCCCCAGACCACCCCCCAGACCCACCGTTCCCCAGACCAGCCCCCCAGCCCCACCGTTCCCCAGACCACCCCCCAGCCCCACTGTTCCCCAGACCAGCCCCCCAGCCCCACTGTTCCCCAGACCACCCCCCAGACCCACCGTTCCGAAGACCACCCCCCAGACCAATTATTCCCCAGACCACCCCCCAGACCCACCGTTCCCCAGACCACCCCCCAGCCCCACTATTCCCCAGACCACCCCCCCCAGACCCACCGTTCCCCAGACCACCCCCCCAGCCCCACTGTTCCCCAGACCACCCCCCACCCCTTCTGTTCCCCAGACCCACTATTCCCCAGACCACCCTCCAGCCCCACCGTTCCCCAGACCACCCCCCAGACCCTCTATTCCCCAGACCCACCGTTCCCCAGACCACCCCCCAGACCCACCGTTCCCCAGACCACCCCCAGCCCCACCGTACCCCAGACCACCCCCCAGCCCCACCGTACCCTAGACCACCCCTCAGCCCCACCGTTCCCCAGACCACCCCCCAGCCCCACCGTTCCCCAGACCACCCCCCAGCCCCACCATTCCCCAGACCACCCCCCAGCCCCACCGTACCCCAGACCACCCCCCAGACCCACCGTTCCCCAGACCACCCCCCAGACCCACCGTACCCCAGACCACCCCTCAGCCCCACCGTTCCCCAGACCACCCCCCAGACCCACCGTACCCCAGACCACCCCCCAAACCCACCATTCCCCAGACCACCCCCCAGACCCACCGTACCCCAGACCACCCCCCAAACCCACCGTTCCCCAGACCACCCCCCAGACCACCCCCCAAACCCACCATTCCCCAGACCACCCCCCAGACCCACCGTACCCCAGACCACCCCCCAGACCCACCGTTCCCCAGACCACCCCCCAGACCCACCGTACCCCAGACCACCCCCCAAACCCACCGTTCCCCAGACCCATGCTGATGAGTCATTAGTTCATAAGTGTGGATTACTGAGTTAGTGGATTACTTGCCCAGCAGAAATGGCGGATGCAGGATTACTTGTAACATTGAAGAGTAACTTGCATGTTTGGATGAGAGGGATATGGCCTGGCTTCAGGTCAATGGGACTAAGCAGAACACTTAAGCAAGGTTTTCATTGCACCTGTGGGCCGATGAGTCGGAGTACAGGAAAGAGGTAGAGAATCTAATGACATAATGTTGTCATGACCACAACATTTCTCTCAATGTCAACAAAAGAAGGGGATGTGGTACTCATACTGATGTAGATATAACTGATTGATGAATAAAGTTACAGAGAATGTGTAGTGCAGGCAGATGGTACAGTGGAAGGGTCACAGTGAGTAGATGGAGAGCTCAGGAGTCTATCTTGAACGTACAAGGGGTCACAGAAGAGTGCGCGGGTTCTGACGAAACCTGCAACATAGGCTTGCTTCTCTCCACACACACACCTGGGCTTGCCGAGTATCCCAGCATCTCTGATTCTATTTCAAAATTCCAGCATTGGTAGGCTGTTTTGTTTTAGTGAAACAATGCACAAAATGCTGGAGGAACTCAGCAGGACAGGGAGCATCTATGGAGATGAACAAATAGTTCACATTTTGGGTGAGTCTTCCTCAGGACTGGAAAGGAAGGGGGAAGATGTCAGAATAAAAAGATGGGGAGAGGCGAAGGAGAACAAGCTAGAAGGTGATAGAGAAACCCAGGTGTGTAGGGGAGGGGGATGAAGTAAGAAGCTGGGAGGTGCTCAATGGAAAAGGCAAAGGGCTGGAGAAGGAGGAATCTGATAGGAGAGGAGAGTGGAGCAGGGGAGAAAGGAAGAAGGAGGAGTACTGGGGGAGGTGATAGGCAATTGAGAAGAGGTAAGAAGGGGGCCAGAGTGGGGAACTGAAGAAAAGAGAAGGAGGAGGGGAAAGTTAGTGGAAGTTGGAGAAATCGATGTTCATGTCATCAGGTTGGAAGCTACCTAGGTGATGAGGTGTTGCTCCTCCACCCTGACAGTGGCCTTATCGTAGCAGAAGAGGAGGCCATGGACTGCCATGTCCAAACTCTGCAGAACCTCGCGTTTTAGTTTGTGGTCCAGGATTACAGGTGCAGTTAATCCAGGATCTTTCCAACCTACCTCGGGGACAAGGATGTACTGGGGTATTTTCGTTCTCCATGTCACTTCCTCGGGATCTCTGTAAAGTGTCTCCAGGCATCCACTGTTGGGGTTGATGTAGTAATCAAAGACCAGGCCGGGTTTTGGGATACTGACAGGGTACAGACTGTTCTCCAAGGCTTGTCTAGCAAACGTGTCAAACTGAAGTCGGTGGCTGGAGCAAATCAGCACAGGGTTAGTAAACAAAGCAAAATGATGGGAACGTCGGCACAGTGACCCTCCAACTTCTGTGTGAATGTCTGTGTGTGTCTGTGTGTGAGAGTGTGTCTGGTTGTCTGTCTGTGTGCACATCTGTGAGAGTGTGTGTGTGAGAGTGTGTCTATCTGTGTGTGCACGTCTGTGAGAGTGTGTCTGTGTGTGTGCATGTCTGTGAGAGTGCCTGTGTGTGAGAGTGTGTCTGGTTGTCTGTGTGTGTGCACATCTGTGAGAGTGTGTGTGTGAGAGTGTGTCTGGTTGTCTGTGTGTGTGCACATCTGTGAGAGTGTGTGTGTGAGAGTGTGTCTATCTGTGTGTGCACATCTGTGAGAGTGTGTCTGTGTGTGTGCATGTCTGTGAGAGTGCCTGTGTGTGAGAGTGTGTCTGGTTGTCTGTGTGTGTGCACATCTGTGAGAGTGTGTGTGTGAGAGTGTGTCTGGTTGTGTGTGTGCACGTGTGTGTGAGAGTGTGTCTGTCTGTGTGTGCACATCTGTGACAGTGTGTGTGTGAGAGTGTGTCTGTCTGTGTGTGCACATCTGTGAGAGTGTCTGTGTGTGAGAGTGAGAGAGAGTGTGTGGTGTGTGTGTCAGAGTGACAGTAGGTGATGACCACTGGGGACACTGAGGGAGATCGGTCACAGGACGATGGAGAATGTTGTAAGCTCATTAGTCTCCCCACCACTGAGATCAGAGGCAGAGTGTTTAGTGCAACATGATGTGGTGGTGCAGTGTGTTGAGGGAGGTGTGTGTAGAGAAGTGGTGTGTGGATGGGAGGGGTGGTTTCGTGGGTGGAGGGGAGTTGTGTGGAGGGGTGGTGTGAGGGAGGGGGAGGTATGAGTGCTGATGATGAGCTGGGACATTGGGATTTATTGATTATTTATTTTATTAATTTAGAGATACAGTGTGGAACCAGCCCTGCGACCCGATTTAACCCGAACCCAATGACAGGACAAGTTACAATGACCAATTAACCTACTGCCCGGTACACTGAGGATGTTCTACGAGTCTGTGGTGGCCAGTGCTATCATGTTTGCTGTTGTGTGCTGGGGCAGCAGGCTGAGGGTAGCAGACACCAACAGAATCAACAAATTCATTCGTAAGGCCAGTGATGTTGTGGGGGTGGAACTGGACTCTCTGAAGGTGGTGTCTGAAAAGAGGATGCTGTCCAAGTTGCATGCCATCTTGGACAATGTCTCCCATCCACTCCATAATGTACTGGTTAGGCACAGGAGTACATTCAGCCAGAGACTCATTCCACCGAGATGTAACACTGAGCATCATAGGAAGTCATTCCTACCTGCGGCCATCAAACTTTACAACTCCTCCCTCGGAGTGTCAGACACCCTGAGCCAATAGGCTGGTCCTGGACTTATTTCCACTTGGCATGATTAACTTATTTTTATTTAATTATTTATGGTTTATATTGCTATATTTCTTCACTATTCTTGGTTGGTGCAGCTGTAACGAAAACCAATTTCCCTCGGGATCAATAAAGTATGTCTGTCTGTTCTGGACTCAGAGAAGAAACCCAACCCACGCACTCGTGGGAAGGATACAAACTCCTCGCAGGGTGTTCCAATTGAATTCTGAACTCCGATTCCTCAATCTGTAATCAAGTTGCACTGATGGCTACACTACTACTGTGCCTTTCCCATTCCACCTTCCAACTCCACCAGATTCTCTCCCTCACCCACACTCTGGGGTCAGTGTACAGAAGCCGATTAAACTAATGACCTGCATGTCATTGGGATGCAGGAGGGAACTGGAGTTATGGGGGGAGACAGCAAGAGTGTGCAAACTCCACACAGACAGTGCTGGAGGTCGTGGTCGTACTGCGATGTTAAACGCTGACAAGGTAGGTGGATGAATTTGGGACCTGGGCTGAGAGAGGGTGGCTGGGTTCAGCGAATCACTTTTGGTCAATGCCTCAAGTGTCCGACTGGTGATCTGTTATACTGGAACCCCAGCGAAGTTCTACCTTGGGACCTCATCCTCAGTTCCAGTCACCAGGTAACCACCCCCATGATCCTGGCCACACAGTGTGCAGTTTGCAGAGGTCTCCAAGTCCTTGCTTCGACTTTTGGTCAGAGGGTGGTCATAGTGTCCTCTTTTATTGGCAACGTCTTCTCAGCAGCAGCAAGCCCAGGATCTCTGCAGACCTGCCTTGAACAGGAGCTGGGATCAGGGCTCTAACATCAGAGGTGGGCTTGGGGAGGGGCGCGATGTCATAGCAGAGATGAGGTGGAAGGAGTTGTGGAGCTCAGGGCTCATGATACTGAAGACTTGGCCACCAGTGACAGACTCAGGGAACGTGAAAGGTGGACATGAACCCTGAGACAAGGAGGCACAAGGCCACAGAGGCTGGTACAGGTGGAACACGAAATGTTGGTGAAACTCAGAAGGTCAGGCAGCATCTATGGAAATGAATAAACAGTCATCGTTTAGGGCTGACACCCTTCATCAGTACAGTACCGGAAAGGTCTTGGCCCGAAGTGTTGACTGTTAATTGTGTTTGCTTTGGTTTTCCAGCACCTGCAAAACCTTGTACTAACGGTACAGATGGAGTTGTCAGGTGCTGATCCAGTGTCTTGTTTTGTGGGAGACCAAAACTGATCCTACCTGGAGTGCAGATGTCCTCCAAAGCCCCAAATATAGGCCACAGCGAAGATGCTAGCAGCCAGTATGTGATCCCTGGGCTGGATTTCATCATCAAGGTGTGCTCGCTGGTACTGGTGAGGAGGTATATCCAGAGTTCCACCTTCAAAGGGGAAAATACTTATTTATCAATTTAGCGATACAGTCTGAGAGTCCCGTCCAACCCAGCAAGCCATGCGGAATACCGCTTAAATATTTCCAGCAGTCTCTCATTACAGAAGGGTAAAGTGCTTTTAAGCAGAAATCCATGAGCAACTGAAGCAATAAACAATAGACAGTAGGTGCAGGAGTAGGCCATTCGGCCCTTCTAGCCAGCACCGCCATTCACTGTGATCATGGCTGATCATAGACAATCAGTACCCCGTTCCTGCCCTCTCCCCATATCCCTTGACCCCACTATCTATAAGAGCTCTATCGAACTCTCTCTTGAATGCATCCAGAGACTTGGCCTCCACTGCCTTCTGGGGCAGAGCATTCCACATATCCACCACTCTCTGGGTGAAAAAGTTTTTCTGCATCTCTGTTCTAAATTGCCTACCCCTTATTCTTAAACTGTGGCCTCTAGTTCTGGACTCACCCATCAGCGGGATCGTGCTTCCTGCCTCCAGCATGTCCAATCCCTTAATAATCAGATTCCCTCTCATCCTTCTAAATTCCAGTGTATACAAGCCCAGTCGCTCCAATCTTTCAACATATGACAGACCCGCCATTCCGGGAATTAACCTCGTGAACCAACGCTGCACTCTCTCAATAGCAAGAATGTCCTTCCTCAAATTTGGAGACCAAAACTGCACACAATACTCCAGGTGGGGTCTCACCAGGGCCCTGTACAGCTGCAGAATTACTTCTTTACTCCTATACTCAATTCCTCTTGTTACGAAGGCCAGCATGCCATTAGCTTTCTTCACAGCCTGCTGTACCTGCATGCTTGCTTTCACTGACTGATGTACAAGAACACCTAGATCTCGTTGTACTTCCCCTTTTCCTAATGTCAGCTTGACTCCATTTAGGTAGTAATCTGCCTTCCAGTTCTTGCTACCAAAGTGGATAATCTCACATTTATCCACATTAAACTGCATCTGCCATACATTTGCCCACTCACCCAACCTGTTCAAGTCACCCTACATTCTCATAACATCCTCCTGACATTTCACACTGCCACCCAGCTTTGTGTCATCAGCAAATTTGCTAATGTTACTTTTAATCCCTTCGTCTAAATCATTAATGTATATTGTAAACAGCTGCGGTCCCAGCACCGAACCTTGCGGTACCCCACTGGTCACAGCCTGCCATTCCAAAAGGGACCCGTTAATCGCTACTCTGTTTCCTGTCAGCCAGCCAATTTTCAATCCATGTCAGTACTCTGCCCCAATACCATGTGCCCTAATTTTGCCCACTAATCTCCTATGTGGGACTTTATCAAAAGCTTTCTGGAAATCCAGGTACACTACATACACTGGCTCTCCCTTGTCCATTTTCATAGGTACATCCTCAAAAAATTCCAGAAAATTAGTCAAGCCTGATTTTCCCTTCATAAATCCATGCTGACTCGGACTGATCCTTCTACTGCTATCCAAATGAGTCATAATTTCCTCTTTTATAATTGACTCCAGCATCTTTCCCACCACTGACGTCAGGCTAACCAGTCTATAATTCCCTGTTTTCTCTCTTACTCCTTTCTTGAAAAGTGGGACAACATTAGCCACCCTCCAATCAACAGGAACTGTTCCTGAATCTATAGAACATTGGAAAATGATTACCAATGCATCCACAATTTCTTTAAGTACCCTGGGATGCAGACCATCAGGTCCCGGGGACTTAACAGCCTTCAGACCCAACAGTCTATCCAACACCGTTTCTTGCCTAATATGAATTTCCTTCAGTTCATCCTTTACTCTAGTTCCCTTGGCCACTATTATATCTGGGAGATTGTTTGTGTCTTCCCTAGTGAAGACAGATCCAAAGTACCTGTTCAACTCGTCTGCCATTTCCTTGTTCCCCATAATAAATTCACCCATTTCTCTCTTCAATGGCCCAATTTTGGTCTTAACTATTTTTTTGCTATTCACATACATAAAGAAGCTTTTACTATCCTCCTTTATATTCTTGGCTAGTTTACCTTCGTACCTCATTTTTTCTTGGCGTATTGCCCTTTTTGTTATCTTCTGTTGCTCTTGAAAAGCTTCCCAGTCCTCCAGTTTCCCATTCATCTTTGCTATATTATACTTCTCTTATTTTTATACTGCCCTTTACTTCCCTCATCAGTCACGGCGGCCCCTTACTCCCCTTAGGATCTTTCTTCCTCTTTGGAATGAACTGATCCTGCACCTTCTGCATTATTCCCAGAAATACCTGCCATTGTTGTTCCACTGTCTTCCCTGCTAGGGTATCTTTCCAGTCAACTTTGGCCAGCTCCTCCCTCATAGCTCCATAGTTCCCTTTGTTCAACTGTAATACCGACACATCCGATTTTCCCTTCTCCTTCTCAAATTGTAGGTTAAAACATATCATATTATGGTCACTACCTCCTAATGGTTCCTTTACCTTGAGGTCCCTGATCAAATCCTGTTCATTGCACAACACTAAATCTAGAATTGCCTTCTCCCTGGTAGGCTCCAGTACCAGCTGTTCTAAGAATCCATCTCGGAGGCACTCCACAAACTCCCTTTCTTGGGGTCCAGTACCATTCTGATTCTCCCAGTCTACCTGCATGTTGAAATCCCCCATGACAACTGTATCATTACCTTTGCGACATGCCAATTTTAACTCTTCATTCAACTTACACACTACATCCAGACTGCTGTTTGGGGGCCTGTAGATAACTCCCATTAGGGTCTTTCTACCCTTAGAATTTCTCAGTTCTATCCATACTGACTCTACATCCCCTGATTCTATGTCCCCCCTCGCAAGGGACTGAATAGCATTCCTCACCAACAGAGCCACCCCACCCCTTCTGCCAGTCAGTCTGTCCTTTCGATAAGATGTATATCCTTGAATATTCATTTCCCAGGCCCTGTCCGCATGAAGTCATGTCTCTGTTATTCCCACAACATCATACTTGCCAATTTCCAACTGAGCCTCAAGCTCATCTACTTTATTCCTTATACTTCATGCATTCATATATAATACTTTTAATTCGGTACTCCCCTCTTCTTTCATATCAATTCCTATTTCACTTGGCCATAATGTATGATCTCTTCTTGAGCTTTCTACTCCATTGATTCTGTTGTCCTTTTTAACTTTTCTTATTTTCACTTTCCCTTTAACTCCATCCTTATACTTCCAGTTCATCCCCTCTCCCCACTACTCAGTTTAAACACATCCATGTTGCAGTGGCAAACCTGTCTGCTAGAATGCTGGTCCCCCGCCTATTAAGGTGTAACCCGTCCCTTTTGCACACTTCATCCCTACCCCAAAACAGATCCCAGTGGTCCAAGAATGTAAATCCTTGCTTCCTGCACTAGTTCCTCAGTCGCACATTCAGATCCATTATCTCCCTGTTCCTGCCCTCTCCAGCACGAGGAACTGGAAGCAAACCAGAGATAACCACCCTGGAAGTCCTGCTTTTCAGCCTTCTTCCGAGTTCCCTGAAGTCCCGTTGCAGAATGTCCTTCCTCTTCTTCCCGATGTCATTTGTGCCGACATGCACTACCACTTCCGGCTGTTCACCTTCACCCTTGAGGTTACCCTGCAATCGGTCCGTGATGTCCTGGATCCTAGCACCAGGGAGGCAACACACCATCCTTAAATGTTGCCTGTTGCAGCAGAAACCCCTTTCCATACCTCTTACTATGGAGTCCCCTAATACCACGGCTCTTCCTGATGTCTGACTCCTCGGCTCTGCTTCTGCACCAATTTTCAGCTCGCAGACCTGTCTGCCTCTCAGATTGGCAGTATCTTCTGTCCTGACAGCTTCCAAGAGGGTGAACCTGTTTACAAGAGGTACATCCCCTGGGGTCTCCTGTACTTCAAGCATCCTTTTCTTCCTCATTGTCGCCCCCTTTCTCTCTTTCGGTATCCTCGGTGTAACAACGTCACTGTAGGTCCTGTCTAGAAAACTCTCGTTTTCGCGGATAAACCTGAGGTCATCCAGTTCTTTCTTCAGTGCTGCAACATGCTCCTTCAGAAGCTGAATCTGGACACACTTTCCACAGCTGTAGCAGCTGGGGGCACCATCAGTGTCCCTGACCTCCCACATCATGCACGTAGCACACTGAATCAGCTTAGCGGTCATGTCTTCACCCTCTGCAATTGTGCCTGGCGTAGTCTCTTCCCTCAGCCTCCTCGCTGAAGACTCTCGAGCCAAGGACGAGCACTTTTCACACCAGGCACTTCCCTCGACCAGGCCGCTTCCCAACAGGGTGAAGTGTCTATTGTCTATTGAAACCTATCAAATATTGAAAGGCCGAGACTGAGTGGGCGTGGGGAACTCGAGGACCAGATGATGAGTACTTTTCTGAGCCAGAGAATAGCAAATCTGTGAAATTCCACAAGCAGCAAAGAAACCAGACAACTGGGTATCTAATGTGGAGGTTGATAGGTTCCGGATTAGTCAGAGTGTCAGAGGGTATGGAGAGAAGGCAGGAGATTGAGGATGAGTGGAAAAATAAATCGGCCATAATGGAATGGTGCAGCAGACTTGATGGGCCAGTAGCTTGTTCCGGCTCCAATGACTTATGGTCTTATGGTCTACTTTCCTATGAGCATAGCTGTGCACATTGAGTGTCCTACGTTTATCTCACACCACACCCCACCCCAAAATGCACCATCCTCACTCAGGGGGACCAATTGCCAATCTGTCATTGACCTGACCTTCTAACCGACCGATCAATATCAGCCTGTACCCTCCCTCTCACCAACCGATCGATATCAGCCTGTACCCTCCCTCTCACCGACCGATCGATATCAGCCTGTACCCTCCCTCTCACCGACTGATCAACATCAGCCTGTACCCTCCCTCTCACCAACTGATCAATATAACCATGTACCCTCCCTCTCACCGACTGATCAATATCACCCTGTACCCTCCCTCTCACCGACTGATCAATATCACCCTGTACAATCTCTCTCACCGACTGATCAATATCACCCTGTACCCTCCCTCTCACCAACTGATCAATATCACCCTGTACCCTCCCTCTCACCAACTGATCAATATCACCCTGTACACTCCCTCTCACCGACTGATCAATATCACCATGTACCCTCCCTCTCACCGACTGATCAATATCACCCTGTACCCTCCCTCTCAACGACTGATCAACATCAGCCTGTACCCTCCCTCTCACCGACTGATCAACATCACCCTGTACCCTCCCTCTCACCGACTGATCAATATCACCCTGTACCCTCCCTCTCAACGACTGATCAACATCAGCCTGTACCCTCCCTCTCAACGACTGATCAACATCAGCCTGTACCCTCCCTCTCACCGACTGATCAATATCACCCTGTACAATCCCTCTCACCGACTGATCAATATCAGGCCGTACACTCCCTCTCACCGACTGATCAATATCACCCTGTACACTCCCTCTCACCGACTGATCAATATCACCCTGTAGCCTCCCTCTCACCGACTGATCAATATCAGCCTGTACCCTCCCTCTCACCGACTGATCAATATCACCCTGTACCCTCCCTCTCACCGACTGATCAACATCAGCCTGTACCCTCCCTCTCACTGACTGATCAACATCAGCCTGTACCCTCCCTCTCACCGACTGATCAATATCAGCCTGTACCCTCCCTCTCACCGACTGATCAATATCACCCCGTACACTCCCTCTCACCGACTGATCAATATCACCCTGTACCCTCCCTCTCACCGACTGATCAGTATCACCCTGTACCCTCCCTCTCACCGACTGATCAATATCACCCTGTACCCTCCCTCTCACTGACTGATCAATATCAGCCTGTACCCTCCCTCTCACCGACTGATCAACATCAGCCTGTACCCTCCCTCTCACCGACTGATCGATATCACCCTGTACCCTCCCTCTCACCAACTGATCAATATCACCCTGTACCCTCCCTCTCACCAACTGATCAATATCAGCCTGTACCCTCCCTCTCACCGACTGATCAATATCACCCTGTACACTCCCTCTCACCGACTGATCAATATCACCCTGTACAATCCCTCTCACCGACTGATCAATATCACCCTGTACAATCCCTCTCACCGACTGATCAATATCACCCTGTACCCTCCCCCTCACCGACTGATCAATATCACCCCGTACACTCCCTCTCACCGACTGATCAATATCACCCTGTACCCTCCCTCTCACCAACTGATCAATATCAACATGTACCCTCCCTCTCACCAACTGATCAACATCAGCCTGTAAACTCCCTCTCACCGACTGATCAACATCAGCCTGTACCCTCCCTCTCACCAACTGATCAATATCACCCTGTACACTCCCTCTGACCGACTGATCAATATCACCCTGTACCCTCCCTCTCACTGACTGATCAATATCACCCTGTACCCTCCCTCTCACCAACTGATCAACATCAGCCTGTACCCTCCCTCTCACCGACTGATCAATATCACCCTGTACCCTCCCTCTCACCGACTGATCAATATCACCCTGTACAATCCCTCTCACCGACTGATCAATATCACCCTGTACCCTCCCTCTCACCAACTGATCAATATCACCCTGTACCCTCCCTCTCACCAACTGATCAATATCAGCCTGTACCCTCCCTCTCACCAACTGATCAATATCACCCTTTACCCTCCCTCTCACCGACTGATCAATATCAGCCTGTACCCTCCCTCTCACCGACTGATCAATATCACCCTGTACCCTCCCTCTCACCAACTGATCAATATCACCCTGTACACTCCCTCTCAACGACTGATCAACATCAGCCTGTACCCTCCCTCTCAACGACTGATCAACATCAGCCTGTACCCTCCCTCTCACCGACTGATCAATATCACCCTGTACAATCCCTCTCACCGACTGATCAATATCAGGCCGTACACTCCCTCTCACCGACTGATCAATATCACCCTGTACACTCCCTCTCACCGACTGATCAATATCACCCTGTATCCTCCCTCTCACCAACTGATCAATATCACCCTGTACCCTACATCTCACCGACTGATCAATATCACCATGTACCCTCCCTCTCACTGACTGATCAACATCAGCCTGTACCCTCCCTCTCACCGACTGATCAACATCAGCCTGTACCCTCCCTCTCACCGACTGATCAATATCACCCTGTACCCTCCCTCTCACCAACTGATCAACATCAGCCTGTACCCTCCCTCTCACTGACTGATCAATATCACCCTGTACCATCCATCTCACCAACTGATCAATATCACCCTGTACCCTCTCTCTCACCGACTGATCAATATCACCATGTATCCTCTCTCTCACCAACTGATCAACATCAGCCTGTACCCTCCCTCTCACCGACTGATCAACATCAGCCTGTACCCTCCCTCTCACCGACTGATCAACATCAGCCTGTACCCTCCCTCTCACCAACTGATCAATATCACCCTGTACCCTCCCTCTCACCAACTGATCAATATCACCCCGTACACTCCCTCTCACCGAATGATCAATATCACCCTGTACCCTCCCTCTCACCGACTGATCAATATCACCAGGTTCCCTCCCTCTCACCGACTGATCAATATCACCCTGTACCCTCCCTCTCACCGACTGATCAACATCAGCCTGTACCCTCCCTCTCAACGACTGATCAACATCAGCCTGTACCCTCCCTCTCACCGACTGATCAATATCACCCTGTACAATCCCTCTCACCGACTGATCAATATCAGGCCGTACACTCCCTCTCACCGACTGATCAATATCACCCTGTACACTCCCTCTCACCGACTGATCAATATCACCCTGTATCCTCCCTCTCACCAACTGATCAATATCACCCTGTACCCTCCATCTCACCGACTGATCAATATCACCATGTACCCTCCCTCTCACCGACTGATCAACATCAGCCTGTACCCTCCCTCTCACCGACTGATCAACATCAGCCTGTACCCTCCCTCTCACCGACTGATCAATATCACCCTGTACCCTCCCTCTCACCAACTGATCAATATCACCCTGTACACTCCCTCTCACCGACTGATCAATATCACCCTGTACCATCCATCTCACCAACTGATCAATATCACCCTGTACCCTCTCTCTCACCGACTGATCAATATCACCATGTATCCTCTCTCTCACCAACTGATCAACATCAGCCTGTACCCTCCCTCTCACCGACTGATCAACATCAGCCTGTACCCTCCCTCTCACCGACTGATCAACATCAGCCTGTACCCTCCCTCTCACCAACTGATCAATATCACCCTGTACCCTCCCTCTCACCAACTGATCAATATCACCCCGTACACTCCCTCTCACCGAATGATCAATATCACCCTGTACCCTCCCTCTCACCGACTGATCAATATCACCAGGTTCCCTCCCTCTCACCGACTGATCAATATCACCCTGTACCCTCCCTCTCACCGACTGATCAACATCAGCCTGTACCCTCCCTCTCACTGACTGATCAATATCACCAGGTTCCCTCCCTCTCACCGACTGATCAATATCAGCCTGTACCCTCCCTCTCACTGACTGATCAATATCACCCTGTACCCTCCCTCTCACCGACTGATCAATATCAGCCTGTACCCTCCCTCTCACCGACTGATCAACATCAGCCTGTACCCTCCCTCTCACTGACTGATCAATATCACCAGGTTCCCTCCCTCTCACCGACTGATCAATATCAGCCTGTACCATCCCTCTCACCGACTGATCAATATCACCCTGTACCCTCCCTCTCACCGACTGATCAATATCACCATGTACCCTCCCTCTCACCGACTGATCAACATCAGCCTGTACCCTCCCTATCACCGACTGATCAATATCACCATGTACCCTCCCTCTCACCGACTGATCAATATCACCCTGTACACTCCCTCTCACCGACTGATCAACATCAGCCTGTACCCTCCCTCTCACCAACTGATCAATATAACCATGTACCCTCCCTCTCACCGACTGATCAATATCACCCTGTACCCTCCCTCTCACCGACTGATCAACATCACCCTGTACCCTCCCTCTCACCGACTGATCAATATCACCCTGTACCCTCACTCTCACTGACTGATCAACATCAGCCTGTACCCTCCCTCTCACCAACTGATCAATATCACCCTGTACCCTCACTCTCACTGACTGATCAACATCAGCCTGTACCCTCCCTCTCACCAACTGATCAATATCACCCTGTACACTCCCTCTCACCGACTGATCAACATCACCCTGTACCCTCCCTCTCACCGACTGATCAATATCACCATGTACCCTCTCTCTCATCAACTGATCAACATCAGCCTGTACCCTCCCTCTCACCAACTGATCAATATCACCCTGTACCCTCACTCTCACTGACTGATCAACATCAGCCTGTACCCTCCCTCTCACCGACTGATCAACATCAGCCTGTACCCTCCCTCTCACCGACTGATCAATATCACCAGGTTCCCTCCCACTCACCGACTGATCAATATCAGCCTGTACCCTCCCTCTCACCGACTGATCAACATCAGCCTGTACCCTCCCTCTCACTGACTGATCAATATCACCAGGTTCCCTCCCTCTCACCGACTGATCAATATCAGCCTGTACCCTCCCTCTCACTGACTGATCAATATCACCCTGTACCCTCCCTCTCACCGACTGATCAACATCAGCCTGTACCCTCCCTCTCACCGACTGATCAGCATCAGCCTGTACCCTCCCTCTCACCGACTGATCAACATCAGCCTGTACCCTCCCTCTCACCGACTGATCAACATCAGCCTGTACCCTCCCTCTCACCGACTGATCAACATCAGCCTGTACCCTCCCTCTCACTGACTGATCAATATCACCAGGTTCCCTCCCACTCACCGACTGATCAATATCAGCCTGTACCCTCCCTCTCACCGACTGATCAACATCAGCCTGTACCCTCCCTCTCACCGACTGATCAATATCACCAGGTTCCCTCCCACTCACCGACTGATCAATATCAGCCTGTACCCTCCCTCTCACCGACTGATCAACATCAGCCTGTACCCTCCCTCTCAACGACTGATCAACATCAGCCTGTACCCTCCCTCTCACCGACTGATCAATATCACCCTGTACCATCCATCTCACCAACTGATCAATATCAGCCTGTACCCTCCCTCTCACCGACTGATCAACATCAGCCTGTACCCTCCCTCTCACTGACTGATCAATATCACCAGGTTCCCTCCCTCTCACCGACTGATCAACATCAGACTGTACCCTCCCTCTCACCGACTGATCAATATCACCCTGTACCCTCCCTCTCACCAACTGATCAATATCACCCTGTACACTCCCTCTCACCGACTGATCAATATCACCCTGTACCATCCATCTCACCAACTGATCAATATCACCCTGTACACTCCCTCTCACCGACTGATCAATATCACCCTGTACCCTCCCTCTCACCAACTGATCAACATCAGCCTGTACCCTCCCTCTCACCGACTGATCAACATCAGCCTGTACCCTCCCTCTCACCGACTGATCAACATCAGCCTGTACCCTCCCTCTCACCAACTGATCAATATCACCCTGTACCCTCCCTCTCACCAACTGATCAATATCACCCCGTACACTCCCTCTCACCGAATGATCAATATCACCCTGTACCCTCCCTCTCACCGACTGATCAATATCACCAGGTTCCCTCCCTCTCACCGACTGATCAATATCACCCTGTACCCTCCCTCTCACCGACTGATCAACATCAGCCTGTACCCTCCCTCTCAACGACTGATCAACATCAGCCTGTACCCTCCCTCTCACCGACTGATCAATATCACCCTGTACAATCCCTCTCACCGACTGATCAATATCAGGCCGTACACTCCCTCTCACCGACTGATCAATATCACCCTGTACACTCCCTCTCACCGACTGATCTATATCACCCTGTATCCTCCCTCTCACCAACTGATCAATATCACCCTGTACCCTCCATCTCACCGACTGATCAATATCACCATGTACCCTCCCTCTCACCGACTGATCAACATCAGCCTGTACCCTCCCTCTCACCGACTGATCAACATCAGCCTGTACCCTCCCTCTCACCGACTGATCAATATCACCCTGTACCCTCCCTCTCACCAACTGATCAATATCACCCTGTACACTCCCTCTCACCGACTGATCAATATCACCCTGTACCATCCATCTCACCAACTGATCAATATCACCCTGTACCCTCTCTCTCACCGACTGATCAATATCACCATGTATCCTCTCTCTCACCAACTGATCAATATCACCAGGTTCCCTCCCTCTCACCGACTGATCAATATCAGCCTGTACCCTCCCTCTCACTGACTGATCAATATCACCCTGTACCCTCCCTCTCACCGACTGATCAATATCAGCCTGTACCCTCCCTCTCACCGACTGATCAACATCAGCCTGTACCCTCCCTCTCACTGACTGATCAATATCACCAGGTTCCCTCCCTCTCACCGACTGATCAATATCAGCCTGTACCATCACCGACTGATCAATATCACCCTGTACCCTCCCTCTCACCGACTGATCAATATCACCATGTACCCTCCCTCTCACCGACTGATCAACATCAGCCTGTACCCTCCCTATCACCGACTGATCAATATCACCATGTACCCTCCCTCTCACCGACTGATCAATATCACCCTGTACACTCCCTCTCACCGACTGATCAACATCAGCCTGTACCCTCCCTCTCACCAACTGATCAATATAACCATGTACCCTCCCTCTCACCGACTGATCAATATCACCCTGTACCCTCCCTCTCACCGACTGATCAACATCACCCTGTACCCTCCCTCTCACCGACTGATCAATATCACCCTGTACCCTCACTCTCACTGACTGATCAACATCAGCCTGTACCCTCCCTCTCACCAACTGATCAATATCACCCTGTACCCTCACTCTCACTGACTGATCAACATCAGCCTGTACCCTCCCTCTCACCAACTGATCAATATCACCCTGTACACTCCCTCTCACCGACTGATCAACATCACCCTGTACCCTCCCTCTCACCGACTGATCAATATCACCATGTACCCTCTCTCTCATCAACTGATCAACATCAGCCTGTACCCTCCCTCTCACCAACTGATCAATATCACCCTGTACCCTCACTCTCACTGACTGATCAACATCAGCCTGTACCCTCCCTCTCACCGACTGATCAACATCAGCCTGTACCCTCCCTCTCACCGACTGATCAATATCACCAGGTTCCCTCCCACTCACCGACTGATCAATATCAGCCTGTACCCTCCCTCTCACCGACTGATCAACATCAGCCTGTACCCTCCCTCTCACTGACTGATCAATATCACCAGGTTCCCTCCCTCTCACCGACTGATCAATATCAGCCTGTACCCTCCCTCTCACTGACTGATCAATATCACCCTGTACCCTCCCTCTCACCGACTGATCAACATCAGCCTGTACCCTCCCTCTCACCGACTGATCAACATCAGCCTGTACCCTCCCTCTCACCGACTGATCAACATCAGCCTGTACCCTCCCTCTCACCGACTGATCAACATCAGCCTGTACCCTCCCTCTCACCGACTGATCAACATCAGCCTGTACCCTCTCTCTCACTGACTGATCAATATCACCAGGTTCCCTCCCACTCACCGACTGATCAATATCAGCCTGTACCCTCCCTCTCACCGACTGATCAACATCAGCCTGTACCCTCCCTCTCACCGACTGATCAATATCACCAGGTTCCCTCCCACTCACCGACTGATCAATATCAGCCTGTACCCTCCCTCTCACCGACTGATCAACATCAGCCTGTACCCTCCCTCTCAACGACTGATCAACATCAGCCTGTACCCTCCCTCTCACCGACTGATCAATATCACCCTGTACCATCCATCTCACCAACTGATCAATATCAGCCTGTACCCTCCCTCTCACCGACTGATCAACATCAGCCTGTACCCTCCCTCTCACTGACTGATCAATATCACCAGGTTCCCTCCCTCTCACCGACTGATCAACATCAGCCTGTACCCTCCCTCTCACCGACTGATCAATATCACCCTGTACCCTCCCTCTCACCAACTGATCAATATCACCCTGTACACTCCCTCTCACCGACTGATCAATATCACCCTGTACCATCCATCTCACCAACTGATCAATATCACCCTGTACACTCCCTCTCACCGACTGATCAATATCACCCTGTACCCTCCCTCTCACCAACTGATCAACATCAGCCTGTACCCTCCCTCTCACCGACTGATCAACATCAGCCTGTACCCTCCCTCTCACCGACTGATCAACATCAGCCTGTACCCTCCCTCTCACCAACTGATCAATATCACCCTGTACCCTCCCTCTCACCAACTGATCAATATCACCCCGTACACTCCCTCTCACCGAATGATCAATATCACCCTGTACCCTCCCTCTCACCGACTGATCAATATCACCAGGTTCCCTCCCTCTCACCGACTGATCAATATCACCCTGTACCCTCCCTCTCACCGACTGATCAACATCAGCCTGTACCCTCCCTCTCAACGACTGATCAACATCAGCCTGTACCCTCCCTCTCACCGACTGATCAATATCACCCTGTACAATCCCTCTCACCGACTGATCAATATCAGGCCGTACACTCCCTCTCACCGACTGATCAATATCACCCTGTACACTCCCTCTCACCGACTGATCTATATCACCCTGTATCCTCCCTCTCACCAACTGATCAATATCACCCTGTACCCTCCATCTCACCGACTGATCAATATCACCATGTACCCTCCCTCTCACCGACTGATCAACATCAGCCTGTACCCTCCCTCTCACCGACTGATGAACATCAGCCTGTACCCTCCCTCTCACCGACTGATCAATATCACCCTGTACCCTCCCTCTCACCAACTGATCAATATCACCCTGTACACTCCCTCTCACCGACTGATCAATATCACCCTGTACCATCCATCTCACCAACTGATCAATATCACCCTGTACCCTCTCTCTCACCGACTGATCAATATCACCATGTATCCTCTCTCTCACCAACTGATCAACATCAGCCTGTACCCTCCCTCTCACCGACTGATCAACATCAGCCTGTACCCTCCCTCTCACCGACTGATCAACATCAGCCTGTACCCTCCCTCTCACCAACTGATCAATATCACCCTGTACCCTCCCTCTCACCAACTGATCAATATCACCCCGTACACTCCCTCTCACCGAATGATCAATATCACCCTGTACCCTCCCTCTCACCGACTGATCAATATCACCAGGTTCCCTCCCTCTCACCGACTGATCAATATCACCCTGTACCCTCCCTCTCACCGACTGATCAATATCAGCCTGTACCCTCCCTCTCACTGACTGATCAATATCACCAGGTTCCCTCCCTCTCACCGACTGATCAATATCAGCCTGTACCCTCCCTCTCACTGACTGATCAATATCACCCTGTACCCTCCCTCTCACCGACTGATCAATATCAGCCTGTACCCTCCCTCTCACCGACTGATCAACATCAGCCTGTACCCTCCCTCTCACTGACTGATCAATATCACCAGGTTCCCTCCCTCTCACCGACTGATCAATATCAGCCTGTACCATCCCTCTCACCGACTGATCAATATCACCCTGTACCCTCCCTCTCACCGACTGATCAATATCACCATGTACCCTCCCTCTCACCGACTGATCAACATCAGCCTGTACCCTCCCTATCACCGACTGATCAATATCACCATGTACCCTCCCTCTCACCGACTGATCAATATCACCCTGTACACTCCCTCTCACCGACTGATCAACATCAGCCTGTACCCTCCCTCTCACCAACTGATCAATATAACCATGTACCCTCCCTCTCACCGACTGATCAATATCACCCTGTACCCTCCCTCTCACCGACTGATCAACATCACCCTGTACCCTCCCTCTCACCGACTGATCAATATCACCATGTACCCTCCCTCTCACCGACTGATCAATATCACCCTGTACCCTCACTCTCACTGACTGATCAACATCAGCCTGTACCCTCCCTCTCACCAACTGATCAATATCACCCTGTACCCTCACTCTCACTGACTGATCAACATCAGCCTGTACCCTCCCTCTCACCAACTGATCAATATCACCCTGTACACTCCCTCTCACCGACTGATCAACATCACCCTGTACCCTCCCTCTCACCGACTGATCAATATCACCATGTACCCTCTCTCTCATCAACTGATCAACATCAGCCTGTACCCTCCCTCTCACCAACTGATCAATATCACCCTGTACCCTCACTCTCACTGACTGATCAACATCAGCCTGTACCCTCCCTCTCACCGACTGATCAACATCAGCCTGTACCCTCCCTCTCACCGACTGATCAATATCACCAGGTTCCCTCCCACTCACCGACTGATCAATATCAGCCTGTACCCTCCCTCTCACCGACTGATCAACATCAGCCTGTACCCTCCCTCTCACTGACTGATCAATATCACCAGGTTCCCTCCCTCTCACCGACTGATCAATATCAGCCTGTACCCTCCCTCTCACTGACTGATCAATATCACCCTGTACCCTCCCTCTCACCGACTGATCAACATCAGCCTGTACCCTCCCTCTCACCGACTGATCAACATCAGCCTGTACCCTCCCTCTCACCGACTGATCAACATCAGCCTGTACCCTCCCTCTCACCGACTGATCAACATCAGCCTGTACCCTCCCTCTCACCGACTGATCAACATCAGCCTGTACCCTCCCTCTCACTGACTGATCAATATCACCAGGTTCCCTCCCACTCACCGACTGATCAATATCAGCCTGTACCCTCCCTCTCACCGACTGATCAACATCAGCCTGTACCCTCCCTCTCACCGACTGATCAATATCACCAGGTTCCCTCCCACTCACCGACTGATCAATATCAGCCTGTACCCTCCCTCTCACCGACTGATCAACATCAGCCTGTACCCTCCCTCTCACCGACTGATCAACATCAGCCTGTACCCTCCCTCTCACTGACTGATCAATATCACCAGGTTCCCTCCCACTCACCGACTGATCAATATCAGCCTGTACCCTCCCTCTCACCGACTGATCAACATCAGCCTGTACCCTCCCTCTCACTGACTGATCAATATCACCAGGTTCCCTCCCTCTCACCGACTGATCAATATCAGCCTGTACCCTCCCTCTCACCGACTGATCAATATCACCCTGTACCCTCCCTCTCACCGACTGATCAATATCACCATGTACCCTCCCTCTCACCGACTGATCAACATCAGCCTGTACCCTCCCTATCACCGACTGATCAATATCACCATGTACCCTCCCTCTCACCGACTGATCAACATCACCCTGTACCCTCCCTCTCACCGAATGATCAATATCACCATGTACCCTCTCTCTCACCAACTGATCAACATCAGCCTGTACCCTCCCTCTCACCAACTGATCAATATCACCCTGTACCCTCACTCTCACTGACTGATCAACATCAGCCTGTACCCTCCCTCTCACCAACTGATCAATATCACCCTGTACCCTCCCTCTCACCAACTGATCAATATCACCCCGTACACTCCCTCTCACCGAATGATCAATATCACCCTGTACCCTCCCTCTCACCGACAGATCAATATCACCTTGTACCCTCCCTCTCACCGACTGATCAATATCACCCTGTACCCTCCCTCTCAATGACTGATCAACATCAGCCTGTACCCCCCCTCTCACCGACTGATCAACATCAGCCTGTACCCTCCCTCTCACTGACTGATCAATATCACCAGGTTCCCTCCCACTCACCGACTGATCAATATCAGCCTGTACCCTCCCTCTCACCGACTGATCAACATCAGCCTGTACCCTCCCTCTCACCGACTGATCAACATCAGCCTGTACCCTCCCTCTCACTGACTGATCAATATCACCAGGTTCCCTCCCTCTCACCGACTGATCAATATCACCATGTACCCTCCCTCTCACCGACTGATCAACATCAGCCTGTACCCTCCCTATCACCGACTGATCAATATCACCATGTACCCTCCCTCTCACCGACTGATCAACATCACCCTGTACCCTCCCTCTCACCGACTGATCAATATCACCATGTACCCTCTCTCTCACCAACTGATCAACATCAGCCTGTACCCTCCCTCTCACCAACTGATCAATATCACCCTGTACCCTCACTCTCACTGACTGATCAACATCAGCCTGTACCCTTCCTCTCACCAACTGATCAATATCACCCTGTACCCTCCCTCTCACCGACTGATCAATATCACCCTGTACCCTCCCTCTCACCAACTGATCAATATCACCCCGTACACTCCCTCTCACCGAATGATCAATATCACCCTGTACCCTCTCTCTCACCGACTGATCAATATCACCTTGTACCCTCCCTCTCACCAACTGATCAATGTCACCCTGTACCCTCCCTCTCAATGACTGATCAACATCAGCCTGTACCCCCCCTCTCACCGACTGATCAACATCAGCCTGTACCCTCCCTCTCACCGACTGATCAATATCACCCTGTACCCTCCCTCTCACCGACTGATCAATATCACCCTGTACAATCCCTCTCACCGACTGATCAATATCACCCTGTACCCTCCCTCTCACCGACTGATCAATATCACCCCGTACACTCCCTCTCACCGACTGATCAATATCACCCTGTACCCTCCCTCTCACCGACTGATCAGTATCACCCTGTACCCTCCCTCTCACCGACTGATCAATATCACCCTGTACCCTCCCTCTCACCGACTGATCAATATCACCCTGTACCCTCCCTCTCACCAACTGATCAACATCAGCCTGTAAACTCCCTCTCACCGACTGATCAACATCAGCCTGTACCCTCCCTCTCACCAACTGATCAATATCACCCTGTACACTCCCTCTGACCGACTGATCAATATCACCCTGTACCCTCCCTCTCACCGACTGATCAATATCACCCTGTACCCTCCCTCTCACCGACTGATCAATATCAGCCTGTACCCTCCCTCTCACCGACTGATCAATATCACCCTGTACCCTCCCTCTCACCGACTGATCAACATCAGCCTGTACCCTCCCTCTCACTGACTGATCAACATCAGCCTGTACCCTCCCTCTCACCGACTGATCAATATCACCAGGTTCCCTCCCACTCACCGACTGATCAATATCAGCCTGTACCCTCCCTCTCACCGACTGATCAACATCAGCCTGTACCCTCCCTCTCACCGACTGATCAACATCAGCCTGTACCCTCCCTCTCACTGACTGATCAATATCACCAGGTTCCCTCCCACTCACCGACTGATCAATATCAGCCTGTACCCTCCCTCTCACCGACTGATCAACATCAGCCTGTACCCTCCCTCTCACTGACTGATCAATATCACCAGGTTCCCTCCCTCTCACCGACTGATCAATATCAGCCTGTACCCTCCCTCTCACCGACTGATCAATATCACCCTGTACCCTCCCTCTCACCGACTGATCAATATCACCATGTACCCTCCCTCTCACCGACTGATCAACATCAGCCTGTACCCTCCCTATCACCGACTGATCAATATCACCATGTACCCTCCCTCTCACCGACTGATCAACATCACCCTGTACCCTCCCTCTCACCGACTGATCAATATCACCATGTACCCTCTCTCTCACCAACTGATCAACATCAGCCTGTACCCTCCCTCTCACCAACTGATCAATATCACCCTGTACCCTCACTCTCACTGACTGATCAACATCAGCCTGTACCCTTCCTCTCACCAACTGATCAATATCACCCTGTACCCTCCCTCTCACCGACTGATCAATATCACCCTGTACCCTCCCTCTCACCAACTGATCAATATCACCCCGTACACTCCCTCTCACCGAATGATCAATATCACCCTGTACCCTCTCTCTCACCGACTGATCAATATCACCTTGTACCCTCCCTCTCACCAACTGATCAATGTCACCCTGTACCCTCCCTCTCAATGACTGATCAACATCAGCCTGTACCCCCCCTCTCACCGACTGATCAACATCAGCCTGTACCCTCCCTCTCACCGACTGATCAATATCACCCTGTACCCTCCCTCTCACCGACTGATCAATATCACCCTGTACAATCCCTCTCACCGACTGATCAATATCACCCTGTACCCTCCCTCTCACCGACTGATCAATATCACCCCGTACACTCCCTCTCACCGACTGATCAATATCACCCTGTACCCTCCCTCTCACCGACTGATCAGTATCACCCTGTACCCTCCCTCTCACCAACTGATCAATATCACCCTGTACCCTCCCTCTCACCGACTGATCAATATCAACATGTACCCTCCCTCTCACCAACTGATCAACATCAGCCTGTAAACTCCCTCTCACCGAATGATCAACATCAGCCTGTACCCTCCCTCTCACCAACTGATCAATATCACCCTGTACACTCCCTCTGACCGACTGATCAATATCACCCTGTACCCTCCCTCTCACTGACTGATCAATATCACCCTGTACCCTCCCTCTCACCAACTGATCAACATCAGCCTGTACCCTCCCTCTCACCAACTGATCAATATCACCTTGTACCCTCCCTCTCACTGACTGATCAATATCACCCTGTACCCTCCCTCTCACCGACTGATCAATATCACCCTGTACCCTCCCTCTCACCGACTGATCAATATCAGCCTGTACCCTCCCTCTCACCGACTGATCAATATCACCCTGTACCCTCCCTCTCACCGACTGATCAACATCAGCCTGTACCCTCCCTCTCACTGACTGATCAACATCAGCCTGTACCCTCCCTCTCACCGACTGATCAATATCACCCTGTACCCTCCCTCTCACCGACTGATCAATATCAGCCTGTACCCTCCCTCTCACCGACTGATCAATATCACCCTGTACCCTCCCTCTCACCGACTGATCAACATCAGCCTGTACCCTCCCTCTCACTGACTGATCAACATCAGCCTGTACCCTCCCTCTCACCGACTGATCAATATCACCCTGTACCCTCCCTCTCACTGACTGATCAATATCAGCCTGTACCCTCCCTCTCACCGACTGATCAACATCAGCCTGTACCCTCCCTCTCACCGACTGATCGATATCACCCTGTACCCTCCCTCTCACCAACTGATCAATATCACCCTGTACCCTCCCTCTCACCAACTGATCAATATCAGCCTGTACCCTCCCTCTCACCAACTGATCAATATCACCCTTTACCCTCCCTCTGACCAACTGATCAATATCACCCTTTACCCTCCCTCTCACCAACTGATCAATATCACCCTTTACCCTCCCTCTCACCAACTGATCAATATCACCCTTTACCCTCCCTCTCACCAACTGATCAATATCACCCTGTACCCTCCCTCTCACCAACTGATCAATATCATCCTGTACCCTCCCTCTGACCAACTGATCAATATCACCCTTTACCCTCCCTCTGACCAACTGATTGCTATCGCCCTGTATGATGGGATGGTATGGATGGAGATTCATTCTGTGCTTAACCCCTGGAGTGTGTGATGCGGGGGGGTTGGGGTGTTCATTGCTTGTCTGAGCCAGGGAGTGTGTGATAGCAGAGTATGAAGGGAGCTTCACTCTTTGTCTCACCTCGTTGGAGTAATGTGCTATGTTGGGGGAGATTAAAACAATAAGACATAGGAGCAGAATTAGGCCATTCAGCCCATTGGGTCTGCTCTGCCATTCCATCATGGCTGATCACAAGTCCCAGTCAACCCCGTACACCTGCTCTCACCATATCCCTTGAGGTGACACCCAATCAGGAAACAATCAACTTCTGCCCAATTTACCCATGGACCTGGCCACCACTGCAGCCTGTGGTGGAGGTTCCATAGATTCACCACTCTGTGGCAAAAAAAAAATTCCTCCTTACCTCTGTTCTAAAGGTTGCTGCTGAATTCTGAGGCTGTTTCCTCTAGTTCTGGATACCCCCACAACAAGAAGCATCCTCTCCACATCCACCCTAACCAGTCCTTTCAACATTCGATAGGTTTCAATGAGATCCCCCCGACATTCTTCTAAATTCCAGTGAGTACAGGCCCAAAGCTGCCTAATGCTCCTCATATGTTAACCCCTTCATTCCTGGAATCATCCTCGTTAACCTCCTCTGGACTCTCTCCAATGACAACACATCTTTTCTGAGATAAGGGGCCAAAGCTGTTGACAATACTCCAAGTGCAGCCCGACTAGTTTTTTTTATAAAGCTTCAGCATTATTTCCTTGTTTTTATATTCTACTCCCTTTGAATAAATGCCAATATTACATTTGCCTTCTTTACCAGATGCAAATTGTAAATTAACCTTTTGTGTTTTTGCATGAAAAATCCCAAGTCCCTCTGCAATTCTAATGTTTGAATTTTCTCCCCATTTAGATAATAGGCTGCACTATTGTTCCTTTTACCAAAATGCATTATCGTACATTTCCCAACACTGTATTCCATCTGCCACTTTTTTACCCATTCTTCCAATCTGTCTAAGTCCTGCTGCTTCCTCAGCACTACCTGCCTTTGTATCATCTACAAACCTTGCCATAAAGCCATCAATTCTATTATCAAAATCATTGACAAGAAATGTAAAAAGTAGTGGTCCCAATACTGACTCCTGAGGAACACCACTAGTCACTGGCAGCCAACCAGAAAAGGCCCCTTTATTCCCACTTGCTGCCTCCTGCCTGTCAGCCACTCCTCTATCCATGCCGGTATCTTTCCTGTAACGCCATAGGATTTTATCTTGTTAAGCAGCTTTATGTGTGGCACCTTATCAAATGCCTTCTGAAAATCCCAGTAAATCACATCATCTGCCTCTCCTTTGTCCACCCTGCTTGTTACTTCCTCAAAGAACTCTATCAGATTTATCAGGCAAGATAAATCCCTTTACAGAAACCACACTGATTTTGACTTATTTTATCATTAGTCTCCAAGTACTGTATCCCGAAACCTCAAACTTAATAATAGGCTCCAACATTTTCACAGCCACTGAAGTTAGGCTAATGGGCCTATAATTTCATCTCTTTTGTCTTCCTCCCTTCTTAAAGAGTGGCATGACATTTTCTAATTTTCAGTCTTTCGGGATCATGCCAGAATCAAGTGATTCTTGAAAGATCATGGCCAATGCATTCGTTATCTCTTCAGCAACCTCTCTCAGGACTCTGGTTGTAGTCCATCTGGCCCAGGTGACTTATCCACCTTAAGACCTTTGAGTTTGCCTAACACTTTTTCCTTTGTAATGGCAATGGCACTCACTCTTGACACTCACGGACCTCTGACACACTCCAGAGGTGTGTGATGGGACAGTGTGGAGGGAGCTTCACTCTGTGTCTGACCCCGGGAGTGTGTGATGGGACGGTGTGGAGGGAGATTCACTCTGTGTCTGACCCTGGGAATGTGTGATGGGACAGTGTGGAGGGAGATTCACTCTGTGTCTGACCCCGGGAGTGTGCGATGGGATGGTGTGGAGGGAGCTTCACTCTGTGTCTGACCCCGGGAATGTGTGATGGGACAGTGTGGAGGGAGTTTCACTCTGTGTCTGACCCTGGGTGTGTGTGATGGGACGGTGTGGAGGGAGATTCACTCTGTGTCTGACCCTGGGAGTGTGTGATGGGACGGTGTGGAGGGAGATTCGCTCTGTGTCTGACCCTGGGAGTGTGTGATGGGAGGACGGTGTGGAGGGAGATTCATTCTCTGTCTGACTCCAGGAATGTGTGATGGGACAGTGTGGTAGAGACAATTGCAGATGTTAGAATCTGGAGCAAATATCAAACAGCTATTGAACTGAGTCTGTCAGTCAGCATCTGTGGAGACAGAGCAACAGATGACGTTTTGTGCCCTGTGTATCCTGGTGAAGGGCTTAGCTTGAAATTCCTTAGCATAAGGAATAAAATGGACGATCTTGAAATTCAGCTACAGATTGGCAAATTTGACATTGTGGCCATCTCTGAAACTTGGCTAAAGGGTGGCTGCCATTGGGAGTTGAACGTCCAAGGATATACGGTGTATCAGAAAGATCGGTTAGTAGGCAGAGGGGGCGGTGTGGCTCTGTGTATGAGAAATAATAGTAAATCATTAGAAAGTGGTGATGTAGGATTAGAAGGTGTTGAGTCTCTATGGGTTGAGTTAAGAGATGGCAAGAGTAAAAGGACCCTAATGGCAGTTGAATACAGGCCTCCAAACAGCAGCCGGGATGTGGATTACAAATTACAGCAGGAGATGGAAAAGGCGTGTCAGAAGGGCAATGTCATGATAATTGTTGGGGATTTTAACATGAAAGTGGATTGGGAAAACCAGGTCTGTACTGGACCTCAAGAGAGAGAATTTGTAGAATATCTAAGGGATGGCTTTTTAGAACAGCTTTTTGTTGAGCTCACTAGGGGATTGGCTGTGCTGGATCCGGAGGTGATAAGAGAGCTTAAGGTTAAGGAACCCTTAGGGAACAGTGATCACAATACGATAGAGTTCACATTGAAATTTCAGAGGGAAAAAATAACATCCAATGTGTTGATATTTCAGTGGAATAAAGGAAATTATGATGGCATGAGAGGGGAACTGGCCGAAGTTGACGGGAAAGGGACATTTGTAGGAAGGACAGCAGAGCAGCAATGGCTGGAGTTACTGTGAAAAATGAGGGAAGTACAAGACAGATATATTCCAAATAAGAAGAAATTTTCAAAGGGAAAAAGGGAAAAACACAATTTTCAAAGTGGTTGACAAGTGAAGACAGAGTCAAAGTAAAAGCAAAAGAGAGGGCATACAAGGAAGCCAGAGCTAGTGGGAAGGTAGAGGATTGGGGAGCTTTTAAAAAACTTGCAGAAGGAAACTAAGAAGGTCATTCAGAAGGAAAGGATGAATTATAAGAGGAAGCTGGTGACTAATATCAAAGAAGATACTAAAAGCTTTTTTAAGTATATAAAGGGTAAAAGAGAATCGAGGGTAGATATAGGACCAATAGAAAATGACCCTGGTGATATTGTAATGAGAGATGCAGAGATGGCAGAGGAACTGAATGCGTATTTTGCATCAGTCTTCACAGTGGAAGATGTCTACAGTATACAGATGTATACAGTATATACAGTATACAGTCTATATTCAAGAGTATCAGGAAAGTGAAGTTTCTGCAGTGAAAATTATGAATGAGGTGCTCAAGAAGCTTAATGCTCTGAGGGTGGATAAAGCTCCTGGACCTGATGGAATGCACCCTTGTGTTCTGAAGAAAGGAAGTAGATGGAGAGATTGCGGAGGCATTAACAATGATCTTTCAAAAATCGATAGATTCTGGCATTGTACCAGATGACTGGAAATTTGCAAATGTTACTCCACTATTTAAGAAGGGTGGGATGCAGCAGAAAGGAATCTATCGACCTGTTAGCCTGACATCAGTGGTTGGGAAGTTGTTGGAATCGATTGTTAGGGATGAGATTACAGAATACCTGGAGGCACATGACAAGATAGGCCAAAGCCAGCATGGTTTCCTGAAAGGAAAATCCTGCCTGACAAACCTACTGCAATTTTTTGAGGAAATTACAAGCAGGGTAGACAAAGGAGATGAAGTAGATGTGGTGTGCTTGGATTTTCAGAAGGTCTTTGACAAGGTGCCACACATGAGGCTGCTTAGCAAGAGAAGAGCCCGTGGAATTACAGGGAAGTTACTAACTTGGGCGGAGCATTGGCTGGTCGGCAGAAAACAGAAAGTGGGAATAAAGGGATCCTATTCTGGCTGGCTGCCAGTTACCAGTGGAGTTCCACAGGGGTCAGTGCTTTTTACAATGTATGTCAATTATTTGAACTACAGTATCAATGGATTTGTGGCTAAATTTGTTGATAGGTGGAGGAGTGGGTAGTGTTGAGGAAACAGAGAGCCTGCAGAGAGACTTAGATAGTTTAGGGGAATGGGCAAAGAAGTGGCAAATGAAATACAATGTTGGAAAGTGGATGGTCATTCACTTTCATGGAAGAAGTAAACGGGCAAACTATTATTTAGATGGGGAGAGAATTCAAAATGCAGAGATGCAAAGGGACTTGGGAGTCCTTGTGCAAGATACCCTAAAGTTTAACCTCCAGGTTGAGTCGGTGGTGAAGAAGGTGAATGCCATGCTGGCATTCATTTCTAGAGGAATAGAATATAAGAGCAAAGATGTGATGTTGAGGCTCTATAAGGCACTCCTGGACCACACTTGGAGTATTGTGTGCAGTTTTGGGCTCCTTATTTTAGAAAGGATATACTGACATTGGAGAGGGTTCAGAGAAGATCCACGAGAATGATTCCAGGAGTGAAAGGGTTACTGTGTGAGGAATGTCTTGCAGCTCTTGGGCTGTATTCCCCGGAGTTCAGGAGAATGGGGGCGGGGGGGGGGGGTGGAATCTCATAGAAACATTACGAATGTTAAAAGAAATAGATGGGCAGAAATAGACAGGAGTTTCAGGGAGACAGCCACCCCTAAAAGTCAGGAGACAGGTAACTGGGTGACTGTCAGGAGAGGGAAGGGGATCAGACAGAATGAGCAGAGCACCCCTGTGGCCGTTCCCATCAATAATAAGTATACCGCTTTGGATACTGTTGGTGGGGACGACCTACCAGGGACAAGTTGTAGTTGTCGTGTCTCTAGCACCGAGACTGGACCCTCAGCTCAGAAAGGAAGGAGGGAAAAGAGGAGATCAGTAGTGATAGGGGATTCGATATTTAGGGGGACAGATAATAGACTGTGGGAGAGATCGAGAATCCCGGATGGTCTGTTGCCTCCCTGGTGCCAGGGACCGCGATATCTTGGATCAAGTTCTCGCTATGTAACACGGAGCATCATAGGAAGTCATTCCTACCTGTGGCCATCAAACTTTACAACTCCTCCCTCGGAGTGTCAGACACCCTGAGCCAATAGGCTGGTCCTGGACTTATTTCCACTTGGTATGATTAACTTATCATTATTTAATTATTTATGGTTTTATATTGCTATGTTTCTTCACTATTCTTGGTTGGTGCAGCTTTAACAAAACCCAATTTCCCTAGGGATCAATAAAGTATGTCTGTCTGTCTATATTCTCAGGAGAGAGGGTGCAGTCAGATGTTGTGGTCCACATGGGGACCAATGACATAGACAGGAGTAGGGATGAGGTTCTGAAGAAGGAATATAGGGAGTTAGGAAAGAAGTTAAAAAGCAGGACATCAATGGTGGTAATCTCGGGATTGCTGCCTGTGCCACGAGACAGAGGGGGTAGGAACAGGAAGTTATGGCAGATGAATGCGTGGCTGAAGAGTTGGTGCACTGGGCAAGGGTTCAGATTTCTGGATGATTGGGATCTCTTCTGGAGAGGGTCTGACCTGTGCAAAAAAGACAGGCTGCACCTGAACTGGAAAGGGGCCAATATCCTGGCGGGCAGGTTTGCTAGAGCTGTTGGGGAGGGTTTAAACTAGTTCGGCAGCAGGGTGGGAATCAGACTGTGAGTGCAGAGATTAAGGTAGAAGGACAAGGGCATGATGCTATGTGTTCTGAGTTGGTGAGGAAGGACAGGCAGGGGACAAAACATAAACATAGTCAGTCAGAGGGGTTGAAATGTGTCTATTTCAACGCTGGGAGTATTAGGAATAAAGGGGATGAACTTAGAGCATGGAACTACGTGGAACCACGATGGAGGAACCACGATTGTCTGATGTAAGTACTGGGGTTTAGGTGTTTTAAAAGGAATAGGATGGGAGGTAGAAAAGGGGGGAGGGAGGAGTGGCATTGCTGGTCAGGGATAGTATCACGGCTATAGAAAGGGAGGACGCTGCAGAAGGAGTGTCCACGGAGTCAGTCTGGGTGGAAGTCAGAAATAGGAAGGGATCAATCACTGTGCTGGGAGTAGTCTATAGGCCCCCAAATAGCCCTCGGGACACCGAGGAGCAGATAAGCAGGCAGATTTTAGAATGGTACAGGAAATACAGGGTAGTAGTTATGGGTGATTTCTACTTCCCTCATATTGACTGACACCTCCTGAGTGCAAGGGGGATAGATGGGGTTGAATTTGTCAGGTGTGTTCAAGAAGGATTCCTGACACAGTATGTGGACCGGCCAACGAGAGGAGAGGCTATACTGGATCTAGTTCTGGGTGATGAACCTGGTCGGGTGACAGACCTCTTGGTGGGGAAGCATTTTGGTGAGAGTGACCACAACTTCCTTAGCTTCAGCATAGCTATGGAAAAGGATAAAAACAGACAAAATGGGAAAGTGCTTAACTGGGGAAGGGCTAACTATGAAGGGATGAGGCAGGAAATAGCGAGAGTAAATTGGAAACATATGTTCAAAGGTGAAAGCACAGAAGTAATGCGGGAGAAGTTTAGGGACCACTTGTGCTGGGTTCAGGATAGGTTTGTCCCACTGAGACAAGGAAAAAATGGTAGGAAAAGAGAACCATGGCTAACGAAACATGTGAGGCAACTTGTCGAGAGGAAGAAGGAAGCATATGTTAGATATAAGAAGCAGGAAGCAGGAGGGGCTTATGAGAAATATAGGGTAGCCAGGAAGGAGCTTAAGAAAGGATTTAGGAGAGCTTGAAGGGGGCATGAGAAGGCCTTGGCATGTAGAAGCGTTCTATGCATAAATGAAGAACAGAGGGATGACACCAATGAAGGTTAAAAGATAAAGAAGGTAACATGTGAATATGAATACTTTGCTTCAGCATTCACAAGTGAAAAGGACCTTGACCAGGGTGAGGTCGAAATAGAACAGGCCTATGTGCTGGACAATGTGGAGATTAAGGAAGAGGAAGCATCAAGATTGCTAAGTCCCCAGGGCCGGACGTGATATACCCCAGGCTGCTGCGGGAAGTGAGAGAAGAGATCGCTGGAGCAGTAGATATGATCTTTGAATCCTCTTTGGCTGCAGGGGAAGTGCCAGAGGATTAGAGAATGGCAAATGTAGTTCCCTTGTTTAAAAAACGTTGTAGGGAGAATCCTGGGAACTATAGACTGGTGGTATTATGTAGGTGGTCTGCAAACTATTGGAAAGGATTCTTAAGAATAGGATCTACAAGCATTTGGAGAAGTACAGTCTACTCAAGGATAGTCAATATGGCTTTGTGAAGAGAAGGTCGTGCCTCACGAGCCTGATTGAGTTTTTTGAAGAGGTAACAAAAGAAATTGATGATGGTAGGGCAGTGGATGTGGTCTACATGGACTTTAGCAAAGCATTTGACAAGGTCCCTCATGAGAGACTCATCCAGAAAGTCATGAGTATCAGTGGAAAGGCATGGGATCAGTGGAACCTTGGCTGTTTGGATTAAAAAACTGGCTTACAGGAAGAAAGCAGAGGGTAGTAGTGGAAGGAAAGTATTCTGCCTGGAGGTCGGTGACTAGTGGAGTACCGTAGGGATCTGTCCTGGGACCCCTGCTATTTGTGATTTTTATAAATGACCTGGATGAAGAGGCAGAAGGATGGGTGAATAAGTTTGTGGATGACACGAAGGTTGGAGGAGTTGTGGGTGGAGCTGTAGGTTGTCGAAGGTTACAAGAGGATATAGACAGGCTGCAGAGTTGGGCAGAAAAATGGCAGCTGGAATTCAATCCGGATAAGTGTGAGGTGATGCATTTTGGAAGGACAAACCAGAAGGCTGAGTACAGGATTAATGGTCAATTATTTAAGAGTGTGGATGAACAAAGGGACCTTGGGGTTCAAATCCATACATCCCTCAAGGTTGATAGGGTGGTTAAGAAGGCCTAAGGGATGCTAGGCTTCATTAACAGGGGGATTGAGTTCAAGAGTAGAGAGGTCATATTGCAACTCTACAAATCTCTGGTGGGACTGCACTTAGAGAATTGTGTTCAATTCTGGTCACCTCATTATAGGAAGGATGTGGAAGCTATGGAGAGGGTGCAGAGGAGATTTACCAGGATGTTGCCTGGATTAGAAAACAAGTCATATGAAGCAAGGTTAGCAGAACTGGGACTTTTCTCTTTGGAGCGTAGAAGAATGAAAGGGGACTTGATAGAGGTCTACAAGATTATGAGAGGCATAGATAGGGTAGATAGTCAGTACCTGTTTCCCAGAGCATGAATAGCAAACTCCAGACGGCATATGTACAATATTAAGGGAGGGAAGTTTAGGGGAGACATCAGGGGTAAGTTTTTTTACACAGAGGGTTGTGGGTGCCTGGAATGACTTGCCAGGGATAGTGGTGGAGGCTAAAACATTAGGGGTATTTAAGAGCCTCTTGGACAGGCACATGGATGAAAGAAAAATAGAGGGTTACGGGGTAGTGTACGTTTAGTACTTTTTTTTAAAGGAATATATGGGTCGGCACAACATGGAGGGCTCAAGGGCCTGTATTGTGCTGTAGTGTTCTAGTGTTCTAGATTCACCACCCTCTGGCTAAAGAAATTCCGAGTCATCTCTGTTCTAAGTGGACACCCCTCTATTCTGAGGTGGTGTCCTCTCGTCCTACAGCCCCCCGCTATAGGAAATACCCTCTCCACATCCAGTCTACCAGACCTCTCAATTACTGATAGGTTTCAATGCCCCCCCCCCCCATTCTAAACTCCAGCGAGTACAGGGGCAGAGCAGTTAAAGGCTTCTTGTATATTAACCCTTTCATTCCCAGAATCAGTCTCATGAACCTTTTCTAATCCTTCTCCAAAGCCAGCACATATTGTATATTCTTAGACAAGGGGCCCAAAACTGCAGACAACGTTTCAGGTACTGGGGAGTTGTGCTTCCTTATGACCTGATAGTTGGTGTCATTAACTGTACCTGGTGGGATTGCACCGTGCTCCACTGGGACCTTCTCCCGGTCACGTGCCAGGTATTTCTGAAGAAGGCTGTCAAGGATCCTGTTGAAGGCCGCTATCTCCAGCAGCCCATAGGTTTGTGACTGCTGCTGGAGGGCTGGACAGCCAAGCTGGGGGCCGAGTGCCGGACGGCAGTGCTGCAGAAATTGGAGGGTGTTGGGGAGGAGGTCCAGAGCGAGGTCCCTCCAGAGGGCCAGCGTGCGCCGATGCACCACGTACTGGCTGTAGACCGAGTTCATCGTGTGGGTGTAGAGAGCCTGCCAGCCGCAGTTGCCCTGAAAGTGGATCAGGCTGCACCTGGCCAGTGTGGCAGGACTGGCATCGCTCAGGTCGCCCGTCTCCAGGATGAGCGAGGTGGACTCGGGTAGCAGCAGCCGCTCTCCTCTGGCCAGAGTGAGGTGGTTTCCCTGCGCCAACAGTCCACTGACAGGCAGCAGCCAGTCGAGGCACATCTCACCGTCCATTACCACCCACCGGAGTGGCTCCGGCCGCCAGAAAGGCTTAACCTGAAGGGACCCGATGTCCTTGGAGTGTGTTCTGTCCTGTACCCAGCGGTCGGTCTCACCCTTTATCCAGGCCTGGTTCCACAGGGAGCCCAGCAGCTGGGCTGAGGACAGGCTGTTAGGGAAGTAGACGATCACGTTCACTGGTGGACCCATCAGGTCATCCCCTCTGGAACCAGCTGTCTGTTCCAGGTCACCTTGAGACAGCCGATTCAGTGCCTGCGACAAGACCCTGTATGAAGTTGTCTTGCCGCTGCCAGCAGGGCCGAAGAGGATGACCCCTCGGCTGTTTCTGAGTGCCTGGGAAAGGGCCAGAGTGTTACTGACCGCTTCCCCCGTCACCTCGAGCCCTGAGTCCAGGAGACTCTGCCTGATGGCATTAAGGAGCCCGGGGGAGTGGTCTTGTTGGGCAACAAATGTCTGGGCTCTGGGGAACAGGTCCCTCAGGACATCCTGCAGATCTTGGCATCGCTCGGGGCTGGCAGTGGATGAGGAGAATGTGGTCAACAGAGCCCTCAGTACCGAGGATTCCTCGAGTTCTATAATCGACTCAAACTGAGCAGCTAGTGAGGGTTTGCCTCTCTCCTTGTCTCCATCAACAGCCCCCACCACACTCTGCCCAGCCCGATCTGACTGGTCAGGGGTGGCCCTGCTGCCTTCCGAAGGGCCTTTGCTGGGATTGCCAGCCACTGTGGAGGGTGCTGTCTGCAGAATTTGGTAAAGAAGCTTGGCTGCTGCCCGCACCACCATGTCCACAGCCGACAGGCAGCAATAATCCCCGAAAAGACCACAGTCCCTTGCCACCTTGAAAAACAGTGCAATTTTCCTGGCCAGGTGGGCAGGGTTTAGGAAGCCAAGGGTGAGCAACTTGACCTCAATGATGATCAGGATGTCCGGCCGGACCACGCTGACCGGTCTCAGCACAGTGCGCAGGTTCTCCGGCAGAGTAATGCTCGAGTCAAATGCTGGGAAACTTGTGAAGACAGCGTAGTTGATTCTGACTGGGATCACTCTTCCTTCGAACAAGATACTTCCCACAGCTGTTGGGTCCAACAGCCTCAGGTCCTCTGAACTCCTCGTCCGCCTGAGTCCCAGGAGAGTGCCCTCCCTCTCTGGCACATCGGTCAGGCTGTTGTGTGGCTGTTGTGAAGAGAGAGTGTCCTGTTTCTGGGAGTTATAGGTTGTTGTCAGTTGCCTGTAGGAATCCTGAATAGTCATTAACTGTTGTCCAAGGGTAGACAATGCTCCGCGTGTCAGGAGGTCTGTGTCTTTCAGCTGCAGCCATGCGCCGGACTGGACAGCTCCTCTCAGTACCTGAGCGAGGAAGCAGGAGGTCACACCCTCGCCACACTGCAGGGTGACCAGCTGGGAGCCCAGAGCATGAGCAAGGTGTGAGAGGGTGGCAGATTTACCTGTCCCACAGGGCCCCACCAGGGCACAGGTACTGAAGCTCTGAACGGCCAGCAGCAGGGCCAGGCAGGTCCTGTCGGTCAGAGGGGTGTGCACGGACTGGTGGCCACAACCGGTGTACTCGTAGTCGTAATACAGGCTGGTGCTCAGAGTGTCCAAGTAGCACCTCAGACCAAACAGCTTCCGCTGTGGCTCTGGTGTTGATGGGCCAAACGCATTGACCGAAGGATTCGTGGCTTCCCTCTTGGGGAAAAGCCAGCCCAAGTCAACCCTGTATTTGAGGAGTTTCTGCCATTGGAAGGAGGTCTCTGAGTCGGTGTTGGCAGCCATGAGGTGGTGACTGAGATCGCGGTGATAGATGACGGTGACGGTCAGATTCCCAAGGAGGGAGAGCAACCTCAGCTCTTCGGCCTCTTGCGTCATGGATTTGCAGAACCTACGAATGACCAGAGCTAGATGGTCTACCTTCGCCCTGTAGAGAGCCAAGAGCCAGGCCCTGGGAGCCAAGTGGGCAAACAGCACCTTCTTGACCTCCCTCTGCCAACACAAGTTCTCAGTGACGAGGATACACTGCTCTGGGTACGACTGTGCCATCTTTGTGACCTGCCCCATCAGCTGCACTGCCTTGTAGGCGTTGGACCTGCCTGTTGTCTGCAGTATGGTCCTGGTGGTGTCTGCTGCAGATGTCATGCCCTCTCGGACGCAGTTTTCCAGAGCACGGAACAGACTCTGTTGCACACCCAGCTCTAGCCTCTGGAACCAGCTAACCACAGTGTGACCTGGCTTGAGGGGGTCCAGCAGCTCCAAGCGCTCCCTCCACTGGCCGTAGATGGCCAGCACATTAACCTGAGGCACAGCCAGCTGCAGAGTGGCATTCCCTGTCGCCTCACACTGAAGGTCCTGGACATTTCTGAAACACTTCTGGACAAAGGGCAGGAGTTTCCGGGGGTCAGACTCCAGGGCAAAGAGAGAAAACAATTCATCATCACTGAGAAAGTGAAGCCGAGAAAAGTCTCGACGGGCAGCTTCCAGCAGACTGGACATCTGCACGGTAATCTGCTCCATGGCTACGATGCCTGTGTGGAAGATCTCACACAAGGTCATGCACTCAAACTTCAGGGTGTCCTGGCCATCGAGGACCAATTGAATCGAGGGGTTGGCAGACAGAGCTGTGATCACTCTCCGATACAATGCATCCACTTCCTTAATGTTGGACATCTGTGGACAGAGGAGGAGAGCTGTGGAAAGTGATGGCATCGGGTTATAGACAGCACAGCCCCCCTCTCTGATAACACAGTCCTATCCGGACGGATACACAGAGCCCAGCACCCCTCTCTGATAACACAGTCCTATCAGGATCGATACACAGAGACCGATCCCTCTTTCTGATAACACAGTCCTATCCGGACGGATACACAGAGCCCAGCCCACCTCTCTGATAACACAGTCCTATCCGGACGGATACACAGAGACCAGCCCACCTCTCTGATAACACAGTCCTATCCGGACGAATACACAGAGCCCAGCCCACCTCTCTGATAACACAGTCCTATCCGGACCGATACACAGAGCCCGATCCCTCTCTCTGATAACACAGTCCTATCTGGAACGATACAGACCCCAGCCCCAATCTCTGATAACACAGTCCTATCCGGACCGATACACAGAGCCCAGACCCCCTTTCTGATAACACAGTCCTATCTGGACCGATACACAGAGCCCGATCCCTCTTTCTGATAACACAGTCCTATCCGGACCGATACACAGAGCCCGATCCCTCTTTCTGATAACACAGTCCTATCCGGACCGATACACAGAGCCCAGACCCCCTTTCTGATAACACAGTCCTATCTGGACCGATACACAGATCCCAGCCCCAATCTCTGATAACACAGTCCTATCTGGACCGATACACAGAGCCCGATCCCTCTCTCTGATAACACAGTCCTATCTGGACCGATACACAGAGCCCGATCCCTCTTTCTGATAACACAGTCCTATCCGGACCGATACACAGAGCCCGATCCCTCTTTCTGATAACACAGTCCTATCCGGACCGATACACAGAGCCCGATCCCTCTTTCTGATAACACAGTCCTATCCGGACCGATACACAGAGCCCGATCCCTCTTTCTGATAACACAGTCCTATCCGGACCGATACACAGAGCCCGATCCCTCTCTCTGATAACACAGTCCATTGCGGACTGATACACAGAGCCCGATCACTCTTTCTGATAACACAGTCCTATCCGGACCGATACACAGAGCCCAGCCCCCCTCTCTGATAACACAGTCCTATCCAGATCAATACACAGAGCCCGATGCCTCTCTCTGATAACACAGTCCTATCCGGATCAATACACAGAGCCCGATCCCTCTCTCTGATAACACAGTCCTATCCGGACTGATACACAGAGCCCAGCCCCTCTCTCTGATAACACAGTCCTTTCCGGACCGATACACAAAGCCCGATCCCTCTCTCTGATAACACAGTCCAATCAGGATCGATACACAGAGCCCGATCCCCCTCTCTGATAACACAGTCCTATCCGGATCGATAAACAGAACCCGATCCCTCTTTCTGATAACACAGTCCTATCCGGACCGATACACAGAGCCCAGCCCCTCTCTCTGATAACACAGTCCTATCCGGACCGATACACAAAGCCCGATCCCTCTCTCTGATAACACAGTCCAATCAGGATCGATACACAGAGACCGATCCCCCTCTCTGATAACACAGTCCTATCCGGATCGATACACAGAACCCGATCCCTCTTTCTGATAACACAGTCCTATCCGGACCGATACACAGAGCCCGATCCCTCTTTCTGATAACACAGTCCGATCCGGACCGATACACAGAGCCCATACCCCCATTCTGATAACACAGTCCTATCCGGACCGATACACACAGCCCGATCCCTCTTTCTGATAACACAGTCCTATCCGGACCGATACACAGAGCCCAGCCCCCTTTCTGATAAAACAGTCCAATCCGGACCGATACACAAAGCCCAGCCCCCCTCTCTGATAACACAATCCTATCCGGACCGATACACAGAGCCCAGCCCCACTCTCTGATAACACAGTCCTATCCGGACCGATACACAGACACCAACCCCAATCTCTGATAACACAGTCCTATCCGGACCGATACACAGAGCCCAGCCCCACTTTCTGATAAAACAGTCCTATCCGGACCGATACACAGAGCCCAGCCCCCCTCTCTGATAACACAGTCCTATCCGGACCGATACACAGACACCAACCCCAATCTCTGATAACACAGTCCTATCCGGACGGATACACAGAGCCAAGCCCCCCTCTCTGATAACACAGTCCTATCCGGACGAATACACAGAGCCCAGTCCCCCTCTCTGGTAACACAGTCCTATCCGGACGGATACACAGACACCAGCCCCAATCTCTGATAACACAGTCTTATCCAGATCAATACACAGAGCCCGATGCCTCTCTCTGTTAACGCAGTCCTATCCGGATCGATACTCAGAGCCCGATCCCTCTTTCTGATAACCCAGTCCTATCCGGACCGATACACAGAGCCCAGCCCCCCTTTCTGATAACACAGTCCTATCCGGACCGATACACAGAGCCCGATCCCTCTTTCTGATAACACAGTCCTATCCGGACCGATACACAGAGCCCAGCCCCCCTTTTTGATAATACAGTCCTATCCGGACCGAGACAAAGAGCCCAGCCCCCCTCTCTGATAACACAGTCCTATCCGGACGGACACACAGACACCAGCCCCAATCTCTGCTAACACAGTCCTATCCGGATCAATACACAGAGCCCGATCCCTCTCACTGATAACACAGTCCTGTCCGAACCGATACACAGAGCCCGATCCCTCTCTCTGATAACACAGTCCTATCCGGACTGATACACAGAGCCCAGCCACTCTCTCTGATAACACAGTCCTATCCGGACCAATACATAGAGCCCAGCCCCTCTCTCTGATAACACAGTCCTATCCGGACCGATACACAGAGCCCAGCCCCCCTTTCTGATAAAACAGTCCTATCCGAACCGATACACAGAGCCCAGCCCCAATCTCTGACAACACAGTCCTATCCGGACCGATACACAGAGCCCAGCCCCCCTTTCTGATAACACAGTCCTATCCGGACCGATACACAGAGCCCGATCCCTCTTTCTGATAACACAGTCCTATCCGAACCGATACATTGAGCCCAGCCCTCCTCCCTGATAACACAGTCCTATCCAGATCAATACACAGAGCCCGATCCCTCTCGCTGATAACACAGTCCTATCCAGACCGATACACAGAGCCCGATCCCTCTTTCTGATAACACAGTCCTATCCAGATCAATACACAGAGCCCGATCCCTTCCTCTGATAACACAATCCATTCCGGACCGATACACAGAGCCCGATCCCTCTTTCTGATAACACAGTCCTATCCGGACCGATACACAGAGCCCAGCCCCCCTTTCTGATAAAACAGTCCTATCCGAACCGATACACAGAGCCCAGCCCTCCTCTCTGATAACACAGTCCTATCCAGATCAATACACAGAGCCCGATCCCTCTCTCTGATAACACAGTTCTATCCGGACCGATACACAGAGCCCGATCCCTCTTTCTGATAACACAGTCCTATCCAGATCAATACACAGAGCCCGATCCCTTCCTCTGATAACACAGTCCATTCCGGACCGATACACAGAGCCCGATCCCTCTTTCTGATAACACAGTCCTATCCGGACGGATACACAGACACCAACCCCAATCTCTGATAACACAGTCCTATCCAGATCAATACACATAGCCCGATCCCTCTCTCTGATAACACAGTCCTATCCGGATCGATACACAGAGCCCAGCCCCTCTCTCTGATAACACAGTCTTATCCGGATGGATACACAGAGCCCAGCCCCAATCTCTGATAACACAGTCCTATCCGGATCGATAGACAGAGCCCAGCCCCTCGCTCTGATAACACAGTCCTATCCGGACTGATACACAGAGCCCAGCCCCCCTTTCTGATAAAACAGTCCTTTCAGAACCGATACACAGAGACCAGCCCCCCTCTCTGATAACACAGTCCTATCCGGACCGATACACAGAGCCCAGCCCCCCTCTCTGAAAACACAGTTTTATCCGGACGGATACACAGACACCAGCCCCAATCTCTGATAACACAGTCCTATCCAGATCAATACACAGAGCCCGATCCCTCTCTCTGATAACACAGTCCATTCCGGAACGATACACAGAGCCCGATCCCTCCCTCTGATAACACAGTCCATTCCGGACCGATACACAGAGCCCGAACCCTCTTTCTGATAACACAGTCCTATCCGGACCGATACACAGAGCCCAGCCCCCCTTTCTGATAAAACAGTCCTATCCGAACCGATACACAGAGCCCAGCCCTCCTCTCTGATAACACAGTCCTATCCAGATCAATACACAGACCCCGATCCCCCTCTCTGATAACACAGTCCTATCAGGATCGATACACAGAGCCCGATCCCTCTCTCTGATAACACAGTCCTATCCAGACCGATACACAGAGCCCGATCCCTCTTTCTGATAACACAGTCCTATCCAGATCAATACACAGAGCCCGATCCCTTCCTCTGATAACACAATCCATTCCGGACCGATACACAGAGCCCGATCCCTCTTTCTGATAACACAGTCCTATCCGGACCGATACACAGAGCCCAGCCCCACTTTCTGATAAAACAGTCCTATCCGAACCGATACACAGAGACCAGACACCCTCTCTGATAACACAGTCCAATCCGAACTGATACACAGAGCCCAGCCCCCCTTTCTGATAAAACAGTCCTATCCGAACCGATACACAGAGCCCAGCCCTCCTCTCTGATAACACAGTCCTATCCAGATCAATACACAGACCCCGATCCCCCTCTCTGATAACACAGTCCTATCAGGATCGATACACAGAGCCCGATCCCTCTCTCTGATAACACAGTCCTATCCAGACCGATACACAGAGCCCGATCCCTCTTTCTGATAACACAGTCCTATCCAGATCAATACACAGAGCCCGATCCCTCTCGCTGATAACACAGTCCTATCCAGACCGATACACAGAGCCCGATCCCTCTTTCTGATAACACAGTCCTATCCAGATCAATACACAGAGCCCGATCCCTTCCTCTGATAACACAATCCATTCCGGACCGATACACAGAGCCCGATCCCTCTTTCTGATAACACAGTCCTATCCGGACCGATACACAGAGCCCAGCCCCCCTTTCTGATAAAACAGTCCTATCCGAACCGATACACAGAGCCCAGCCCTCCTCTCTGATAACACAGTCCTATCCAGATCAATACACAGAGCCCGATCCCTCTCTCTGATAACACAGTTCTATCCGGACCGATACACAGAGCCCGATCCCTCTTTCTGATAACACAGTCCTATCCAGATCAATACACAGAGCCCGATCCCTTCCTCTGATAACACAGTCCATTCCGGACCGATACACAGAGCCCGATCCCTCTTTCTGATAACACAGTCCTATCCGGACGGATACACAGACACCAACCCCAATCTCTGATAACACAGTCCTATCCAGATCAATACACATAGCCCGATCCCTCTCTCTGATAACACAGTCCTATCCGGATCGATACACAGAGCCCAGCCCCTCTCTCTGATAACACAGTCTTATCCGGATGGATACACAGAGCCCAGCCCCAATCTCTGATAACACAGTCCTATCCGGATCGATAGACAGAGCCCAGCCACTCGCTCTGATAACACAGTCCTATCCGGACTGATACACAGAGCCCAGCCCCCCTTTCTGATAAAACAGTCCTTTCAGAACCGATACACAGAGACCAGCCCCCCTCTCTGATAACACAGTCCTATCCGGACCGATACACAGAGCCCAGCCCCCCTCTCTGAAAACACAGTTTTATCCGGACGGATACACAGACACCAGCCCCAATCTCTGATAACACAGTCCTATCCAGATCAATACACAGAGCCCGATCCCTCTCTCTGATAACACAGTCCATTCCGGAACGATACACAGAGCCCGATCCCTCCCTCTGATAACACAGTCCATTCCGGACCGATACACAGAGCCCGAACCCTCTTTCTGATAACACAGTCCTATCCGGACCGATACACAGAGCCCAGCCCCCCTTTCTGATAAAACAGTCCTATCCGAACCGATACACAGAGCCCAGCCCTCCTCTCTGATAACACAGTCCTATCCAGATCAATACACAGACCCCGATCCCCCTCGCTGATAACACAGTCCTATCAGGATCGATACACAGAGCCCGATCCCTCTCTCTGATAACACAGTCCTATCCAGACCGATACACAGAGCCCGATCCCTCTTTCTGATAACACAGTCCTATCCAGATCAATACACAGAGCCCGATCCCTTCCTCTGATAACACAATCCATTCCGGACCGATACACAGAGCCCGATCCCTCTTTCTGATAACACAGTCCTATCCGGACCGATACACAGAGCCCAGCCCCCCTTTCTGATAAAACAGTCCTATCCGAACCGATACACAGAGCCCAGACACCCTCTCTGATAACACAGTCCAATCCGAACTGATACACAGAGCCCAGCCCCAATCTCTGATAACACAGTCCTATCCGGATCGATACTCAGAGCCCGATCCCTCTTTCTGATAACCCAGTCCTATCCGGACCGATACACAGAGCCCGATCCCTCTTTCTGATAACACAGTCCTATCCGGACCGATACACAGAGCCCAGCCCCCCTCTCTGATAACACAGTCCTATCCGAACCGATACACTGAGCCCAGCCCTCCTCCCTGATAACACAGTACTATCCGGACCGATACACAGACACCAGCCCCAATCTCTGATAACACAGTCCTATCCGGATCAATACACAGAGCCCGATCCCTTTCACTGATAACACAATCCTGTCTGGACCGATACACAGAGCCCGATCCCTCTTTCTGATAACACAGTCCTATCCAGATCAATACACAGAGCCCGATCCCTCCCTCTGATAACACAATCCTATCCGGACCGATACACAGAGCCAGATCCCTCTCTCTGATAACACAGTCCTATCCGGATCGATACACAGAAACCGAACCCTCTCTCTGATAACACAGTCCTATCCGGACCGATACACAGAGCCCGATCCCTCCCTCTGATAACACAGTCCATTCCGGACCGATACACAGAGCCCAGCCCCCCTTTCTGATAAAACAGTCCTATCCGAACCGATACACAGAGCCCAGCCCCAATCTCTGATAACACAGTCCTATCCGGATCGATACTCAGAGCCCGATCCCTCTTTCTGATAACCCAGTCCTATCCGGACCGATACACAGAGCCCAGCCCCAATCTCTGATAACACAGTCCTATCCGGATCGATACTCAGAGCCCGATCCCTCTTTCTGATACACAGTCCATTCCGGACCGATACACAGAGCCCGATCCCTCTTTCTGATAACACAGTCCTATCCGGACCGATACACAGAGCCCAGCCCCCCTTTCTGATAAAACAGTCCTATCCGAACCGATACACAGAGCCCAGCCCCAATCTCTGATAACACAGTCCTATCCGGATCGATACTCAGAGCCCGATCCCTCTTTCTGATAACCCAGTCCTATCCGGACCGATACACAGAGCCCAGCCCACCTTTCTGATAACACAGTCCTATCCGGACCGATACACAGAGCCCGATCCCTCTTTCTGATAACACAGTCCTATCCAGATCAATACACAGAGCCCGATCCCTCTCTCTGATAAAACAGTCCTATCCGAACCGATACACAGAGCCCAGCCCTCCTCTCTGATAACACAGTCCTATCCAGATCAATACACAGAGCCCGATCCCTCTCTCTGATAACACAGACCTATCCGGACCGATACACAGAGCCCGATCCCTCTTTCTGATAACACAGTCCTATCCGGACCGATACACAGAGCCCGATCCCTCTTTCTGATAACACAGTCCTATCCAGATCAATACACAGAGCCCGATCCCTTCCTCTGATAGCACAGTCCATTCCGGACCGATACAAGCCCGATCCCTCTTTCTGATAACACAGTCCTATCCGGACGGATACACAGAGCCCCATCCCTCTTTCTGATAACACAGTCCTATCCAGATCAATACACAGAGCCCGATCACTTCCTCTGATAACACAGTCCATTCCGGACCGATACACAGAGCCCGATCCCTCTTTCTGATAACACAGTCCTATCCGGACGGATACACAGACACCAACCCCAATCTCTGATAACACAGTCCTATCCAGATCAATACACATAGCCCGATCCCTCTCTCTGATAACACAGTCCTATCCGGATGGATACACAGAGCCCAGCCCCAATCTCTGATAACACAGTCCTATCCGGATCGATAGACAGAGCCCAGCCCCTCTCTCTGATAACACAGTCCTATCCGGACCGATACACAGAGCCCAGCCCCCCTTTCTGATAAAACAGTCCTATCCGAACAGATACACAGAGACCAGCCCCCCTCTCTGATAACACAGTCCTATCCGGACCGATACACAGAGCCCAGCCCCCCTCTCTGAAAACACAGTTTTATCCGGACGGATACACAGACACCAGCCCCAATCTCTGATAACACAGTCCTATCCAGATCAATACACAGAGCCCGATCCCTCTCTCTGATAACACAGTCCAATCCGGACCGATACACAGAGCCCGATCCCTCCCTCTGATAACACAGTCCATTCCGGACCGATACACAGAGCCCGATCCCTCTTTCTGATAACACAGTCCTATCCGGACCGATACACAGAGCCCAGCCCTCCTCTCTGATAACACAGTCCTATCCAGATCAATACACAGAGCCCGATCCCTCTCTCTGATAACACAGTCCTATCCAGACCGATACACAGAGCCCGATCCCTCTTTCTGATAACACAGTCCTATCCAGATCAATACACAGAGCCCGATCCCTTCCTCTGATAACACAGTCCATTCCGGACCGATACACAGAGCCCGATCCCTCTTTCTGATAACACAGTCCTATCCGGACCGATACACAGAGCCCAGCCCCCCTTTCTGATAAAACAGTCCTATCCGAACCGATACACAGAGCCCAGCCCCAATCTCTGATAACACAGTCCTATCCGGATCGATACTCAGAGCCCGATCCCTCTTTCTGATAACCCAGTCCTATCCGGACCGATACACAGAGCCCAGCCCCCCTTTCTGATAACACAGTCCTATCCGGACCGATACACAGAGCCCGATCCCTCTTTCTGATAACACAGTCCTATCCGGACCGATACACAGAGCCCAGCCCCCCTTTTTGATAATACAGTCCTATCCGAACCGATACATTGAGCCCAGCCCTCCTCCCTGATAACACAGTACTATCCGGACCGATACACAGAGCCCAGCCCCCCTCTCTGATCACACAGTCCTGTCCGGACGGACACACAGACACCAGCCCCAATCTCTGATAACACAGTCCTATCCGGATCAATACACAGAGCCCGATCCCTCTCACTGATAACACAGTCCTGTCTGGACCGATACACAGAGCCCGATCTCTCTCTCTGATAACACAGTCCTATCCGAACCGATACACAGAGCCCAATCCCTCTCTCTGATAACACAGTCCTATCCGGACTGATACACAGAGCCCAATCCCTCTCTCTGATAACACAGTCCTATCCGGACTGATACACAGAGCCCAGCCGCTCTCTCTGATAACACAGTCCTATCCGGACCAATAAACAGAGCCCAGCCCCTCTCTCTGATAACACAGTCCTATCCGGACCAATACACAGAGCCCGATCCCACTCTCTGATAACACACTCCTATCCGGATCGATACACAGAGCCCGATCCCCCTGTCTATTAACACACTCCTATCCGGATCGATACACAGAGCCCGATCCCCCTCTCTGATAACACAATCCTATCCGGACCGATACACAGAGCCAGATCCCTCTCTCTGATAACACAGTCCTATCCGGATCGATACACAGAAACCGAACCCTCTCTCTGATAACACAGTCCTATCCGGACCGATACACAGAGCCCGATCCCTCCCTCTGATAACACAGTCCATTCCGGACCGATACACAGAGCCCGATCCCTCTTTCTGATAACACAGTCCTATCCGGACCGATACACAGAGCCCAGCCCCCCTTTCTGATAAAACAGTCCTATCCGAACCGATACACAGAGCCCAGCCCCAATCTCTGATAACACAGTCCTATCCGGATCGATACTCAGAGCCCGATCCGTCTTTCTGATAACCCAGTCCTATCCGGACCGATACACAGAGCCCAGCCCCGCTTTCTGATAACACAGTCCTATCCGGACCGATACACAGAGCCCGATCCCTCTTTCTGATACACAGTCCATTCCGGACCGATACACAGAGCCCGATCCCTCTTTCTGATAACACAGTCCTATCCGGACCGATACACAGAGCCCAGCCCCGCTTTCTGATAAAACAGTCCTATCCGAACCGATACACAGAGCCCAGCCCCAATCTCTGATAACACAGTCCTATCCGGATCGATACTCAGAGCCCGATCCCTCTTTCTGATAACCCAGTCCTATCCGGACCGATACACAGAGCCCAGCCCCCCTCTCTTATAACACAGTCCTATCCAGATCAATACACAGAGCCTGATGCCTCACTCTGATAAAACAGTCCTATCTGGATCGATACACAGAGCCCGATCCCTCTCTCTGATAACACAGTCCTATCCGGACTGATACACAGAGCCCGATCCCCCTCTCTGATAACACAATCCTATCCGGACCGATACACAGAGCCCGATCCCCCTCTCTGATAACACAGTCCTATCCAGATCAATACACAGAGCCCAGCCCCTCTCTCTGATAACACAGTCCTATCCGGACCGATACACAGAGCCCAGCCCCCCTCTCTGATAACACAGTCCTATCCAGATCAATACACAGAGCCCGATGCCTCTCTCTGATAACACAGTCCTATCCGGATCGATACACAGAGCCCGATCTCTCTCCCTGATAACACAGTCCTATCTGGACCGATACACAGAGCCCGATCCCTCTCTCTGATAACACAGTCCTATCCGGACCAATACACAGAGCCCAGACCCCCTTTCTGATAACACAGTCCTATCTGGACCGATACACAGAGCCCGATCCCTCTTTCTGATAACACAGTCCTATCCGGACCGATACACAGAGCCCAGACCCCCTTTCTGATAACACAGTCCTATCTGGACCGATATACAGAGCCCGATCCCTCTCTCTGATAACACAGTCCATTGCGGACTGATACACAGAGCCCGATCACTCTTTCTGATAACACAGTCCTATCCGGATCGATAGACAGAGCCCAGCCCCTCTCTCTGATAACACAGTCCTATCCGGATCGATAGACAGAGCCCAGCCCCTCTCTCTGATAACACAGTCCTATCCGGACCGATACACAGAGCCCAGCCCCCCTTTCTGATAAAACAGTCCTATCCGGACCGATACACAGAGCCCAGCCCCCCTCTCTGAAAACACAGTTTTATCCGGACGGATACACAGACACCAGCCCCAATCTCTGATAACACAGTCCTATCCAGATCAATACACAGAGCCCGATCCCTTCCTCTGATAACACAGTCCATTCCGGACCGATACACAGAGCCCGATCCCTCTTTCTGATAACACAGTCCTATCCGGACCGATACACAGAGCCCAGCCCCCCTTTCTGATAAAACAGTCCTATCCGAACCGATACACAGAGCCCAGCCCCAATCTCTGATAACACAGTCCTATCCGGATCGATACTCAGAGCCCGATCCCTCTTTCTGATAACCCAGTCCTATCCGGACCGATACACAGAGCCCAGCCCCCCTTTCTGATAACACAGTCCTATCCGTACTGATACACAGAGCCCGATCCCTCTTTCTGATAACCCAGTCCTATCCGGACCGATACACAGAGCCCAGCCCCCCTTTCTGATAACACAGTCCTATCCGGACTGATACACAGAGCCCGATCCCTCTTTCTGATAACACAGTCCTATCCGAACCGATACACAGAGCCCAGCCCTCCTCCCTGATAACACAGTACTATCCGGACCGATACACAGAGCCCAGCCCCCCTCTCTGATAACACAGTCCTATCCGGACGGACACACAGACACCAGCCCCAATCTCTGATAACACAGTCCTATCCGGATCAATACACAGAGCCCGATCCCTCTCACTGATAACACAGTCCTGTCTGGACCGATACACAGAGCCCGATCCCTCTCTCTGATAACACAGTCCTATCCGAACCGATACACAGAGCCCAATCCCTCTCTCTGATAACACAGTCCTATCCGGACTGATACACAGAGCCCAGCCGCTCTCTCTGATAACACAGTCCTATCCGGACCAATACACAGAGCCCAGCCCCTCTCTCTGATAACACAGTCCTATCTGGACCAATACACAGAGCCCGATCCCCCTCTCTGATAACACACTCCTATCCGGATCGATACACAGAGCCCGATCCCCCTCTCTGATAACACACACCTATCCGGATCGATACACAGAGCCCGATCCCCCTCTCTGATAACACAATCCTATCCGGACCGATACACAGAGCCAGATCCCTCTCTCTGATAACACAGTCCTATCCGGATCGATACACAGAAACCGAACCCTCTCTCTGATAACACAGTCCTATCTGGACGGATACACTGGGCCCAGCCCACCTCTCTGATAACACAGTCCTATCCGGACGGATACACAGAGCCCGATCCCTCTTTCTGATAACACAGTCCTATCCGGACGGATACACAGACCCCAGCCCCAATCTCTGATAACTCAGTCCTATCCGGATCGATACACAGAGCCCGATCTCTCTCTCTGATAACACAGTCCTATCCGGACCGATACGCAGAGCCCGATCTCTCTCTCTGATAACACAGTCCTATCCGGACCGATACACAGAGCCCGATCTCTCTCTCTGATAACACACTCCTATCCGGACAGACACACAGAGCCCAGCCCCACTCTCTGATAACACAGTCCTATCCGGACGGATACACAGACACCAACCCCAATCTCTGATAACACAGTCCTATCCAGATCAATACACAGAGCCCGATCCCTCTCTCTGATAACACAGTCCTATCCGGACTGATACACAGAGCCCGATCCCTCTTTCTGATAACACAGTCCTATCCGAACCGATACACAGAGCCCAATCCCTCTCTCTGATAACACAGTCCTATCCGGACTGATACACAGAGCCCAATCCCTCTCTCTGATAACACAGTCCTATCCGGACCGATACACAGAGCCCAGACCCCCTTTCTGATAACACAGTCCTATCTGGACCGATATACAGAGCCCGATCCCTCTCTCTGATAACACAGTCCATTGCGGACTGATACACAGAGCCCGATCACTCTTTCTGATAACACAGTCCTATCCGGATCGATACACAGAGCCCGATCCCTCTCACTGATAACACAGTCCTGTCTGGACCGATACACAGAGCCCGATCCCTCTCTCTGATAACACAGTCCTATCCGAACCGATACACAGAGCCCAGCCCCAATCTCTGATAACACAGTCCTATCCGGATCGATACTCAGAGCCCGATCCCTCTTTCTGATAACCCAGTCCTATCCGGACCGATACACAGAGCCCAGCCCCCCTTTCTGATAACACAGTCCTATCCGGACCGATACACAGAGCCCGATCCCTCTTTCTGATAACACAGTCCTATCCGGACCGATACACAGAGCCCAGCCCCCCTTTTTGATAATACAGTCCTATCCGAACCGATACATTGAGCCCAGCCCTCCTCCCTGATAACACAGTACTATCCGGACCGATACACAGAGCCCAGCCCCCCTCTCTGATCACACAGTCCTGTCCGGACGGACACACAGACACCAGCCCCAATCTCTGATAACACAGTCCTATCCGGATCAATACACAGAGCCCGATCCCTCTCACTGATAACACAGTCCTGTCTGGACCGATACACAGAGCCCGATCTCTCTCTCTGATAACACAGTCCTATCCGAACCGATACACAGAGCCCAATCCCTCTCTCTGATAACACAGTCCTATCCGGACTGATACACAGAGCCCAATCCCTCTCTCTGATAACACAGTCCTATCCGGACTGATACACAGAGCCCAGCCGCTCTCTCTGATAACACAGTCCTATCCGGACCAATAAACAGAGCCCAGCCCCTCTCTCTGATAACACAGTCCTATCCGGACCAATACACAGAGCCCGATCCCACTCTCTGATAACACACTCCTATCCGGATCGATACACAGAGCCCGATCCCCCTGTCTATTAACACACTCCTATCCGGATCGATACACAGAGCCCGATCCCCCTCTCTGATAACACAATCCTATCCGGACCGATACACAGAGCCAGATCCCTCTCTCTGATAACACAGTCCTATCCGGATCGATACACAGAAACCGAACCCTCTCTCTGATAACACAGTCCTATCCGGACCGATACACAGAGCCCGATCCCTCCCTCTGATAACACAGTCCATTCCGGACCGATACACAGAGCCCGATCCCTCTTTCTGATAACACAGTCCTATCCGGACCGATACACAGAGCCCAGCCCCCCTTTCTGATAAAACAGTCCTATCCGAACCGATACACAGAGCCCAGCCCCAATCTCTGATAACACAGTCCTATCCGGATCGATACTCAGAGCCCGATCCGTCTTTCTGATAACCCAGTCCTATCCGGACCGATACACAGAGCCCAGCCCCGCTTTCTGATAACACAGTCCTATCCGGACCGATACACAGAGCCCGATCCCTCTTTCTGATACACAGTCCATTCCGGACCGATACACAGAGCCCGATCCCTCTTTCTGATAACACAGTCCTATCCGGACCGATACACAGAGCCCAGCCCCGCTTTCTGATAAAACAGTCCTATCCGAACCGATACACAGAGCCCAGCCCCAATCTCTGATAACACAGTCCTATCCGGATCGATACTCAGAGCCCGATCCCTCTTTCTGATAACCCAGTCCTATCCGGACCGATACACAGAGCCCAGCCCCCCTCTCTTATAACACAGTCCTATCCAGATCAATACACAGAGCCTGATGCCTCACTCTGATAAAACAGTCCTATCTGGATCGATACACAGAGCCCGATCCCTCTCTCTGATAACACAGTCCTATCCGGACTGATACACAGAGCCCGATCCCCCTCTCTGATAACACAATCCTATCCGGACCGATACACAGAGCCCGATCCCCCTCTCTGATAACACAGTCCTATCCGGACCAATAAACAGAGCCCAGCCCCTCTCTCTGATAACACAGTCCTATCCGGACCAATACACAGAGCCCGATCCCACTCTCTGATAACACACTCCTATCCGGATCGATACACAGAGCCCGATCCCTCTTTCTGATAACACAGTCCTATCCGGACGGATACACAGACCCCAGCCCCAATCTCTGATAACTCAGTCCTATCCGGATCGATACACAGAGCCCGATCTCTCTCTCTGATAACACAGTCCTATCCGGACCGATACGCAGAGCCCGATCTCTCTCTCTGATAACACAGTCCTATCCGGACCGATACACAGAGCCCGATCTCTCTCTCTGATAACACACTCCTATCCGGACAGACACACAGAGCCCAGCCCCACTCTCTGATAACACAGTCCTATCCGGACGGATACACAGACACCAACCCCAATCTCTGATAACACAGTCCTATCCAGATCAATACACAGAGCCCGATCCCTCTCTCTGATAACACAGTCCTATCCGGACTGATACACAGAGCCCGATCCCTCTTTCTGATAACACAGTCCTATCCGAACCGATACACAGAGCCCAATCCCTCTCTCTGATAACACAGTCCTATCCGGACTGATACACAGAGCCCAATCCCTCTCTCTGATAACACAGTCCTATCCGGACCGATACACAGAGCCCAGACCCCCTTTCTGATAACACAGTCCTATCTGGACCGATATACAGAGCCCGATCCCTCTCTCTGATAACACAGTCCATTGCGGACTGATACACAGAGCCCGATCACTCTTTCTGATAACACAGTCCTATCCGGATCGATACACAGAGCCCGATCCCTCTCACTGATAACACAGTCCTGTCTGGACCGATACACAGAGCCCGATCCCTCTCTCTGATAACACAGTCCTATCCGAACCGATACACAGAGCCCAGCCCCAATCTCTGATAACACAGTCCTATCCGGATCGATACTCAGAGCCCGATCCCTCTTTCTGATAACCCAGTCCTATCCGGACCGATACACAGAGCCCAGCCCCCCTTTCTGATAACACAGTCCTATCCGGACCGATACACAGAGCCCGATCCCTCTTTCTGATAACACAGTCCTATCCGGACCGATACACAGAGCCCAGCCCCCCTTTTTGATAATACAGTCCTATCCGAACCGATACATTGAGCCCAGCCCTCCTCCCTGATAACACAGTACTATCCGGACCGATACACAGAGCCCAGCCCCCCTCTCTGATCACACAGTCCTGTCCGGACGGACACACAGACACCAGCCCCAATCTCTGATAACACAGTCCTATCCGGATCAATACACAGAGCCCGATCCCTCTCACTGATAACACAGTCCTGTCTGGACCGATACACAGAGCCCGATCTCTCTCTCTGATAACACAGTCCTATCCGAACCGATACACAGAGCCCAATCCCTCTCTCTGATAACACAGTCCTATCCGGACTGATACACAGAGCCCAATCCCTCTCTCTGATAACACAGTCCTATCCGGACTGATACACAGAGCCCAGCCGCTCTCTCTGATAACACAGTCCTATCCGGACCAATAAACAGAGCCCAGCCCCTCTCTCTGATAACACAGTCCTATCCGGACCAATACACAGAGCCCGATCCCACTCTCTGATAACACACTCCTATCCGGATCGATACACAGAGCCCGATCCCCCTGTCTATTAACACACTCCTATCCGGATCGATACACAGAGCCCGATCCCCCTCTCTGATAACACAATCCTATCCGGACCGATACACAGAGCCAGATCCCTCTCTCTGATAACACAGTCCTATCCGGATCGATACACAGAAACCGAACCCTCTCTCTGATAACACAGTCCTATCCGGACCGATACACAGAGCCCGATCCCTCCCTCTGATAACACAGTCCATTCCGGACCGATACACAGAGCCCGATCCCTCTTTCTGATAACACAGTCCTATCCGGACCGATACACAGAGCCCAGCCCCCCTTTCTGATAAAACAGTCCTATCCGAACCGATACACAGAGCCCAGCCCCAATCTCTGATAACACAGTCCTATCCGGATCGATACTCAGAGCCCGATCCGTCTTTCTGATAACCCAGTCCTATCCGGACCGATACACAGAGCCCAGCCCCGCTTTCTGATAACACAGTCCTATCCGGACCGATACACAGAGCCCGATCCCTCTTTCTGATACACAGTCCATTCCGGACCGATACACAGAGCCCGATCCCTCTTTCTGATAACACAGTCCTATCCGGACCGATACACAGAGCCCAGCCCCGCTTTCTGATAAAACAGTCCTATCCGAACCGATACACAGAGCCCAGCCCCAATCTCTGATAACACAGTCCTATCCGGATCGATACTCAGAGCCCGATCCCTCTTTCTGATAACCCAGTCCTATCCGGACCGATACACAGAGCCCAGCCCCCCTCTCTTATAACACAGTCCTATCCAGATCAATACACAGAGCCTGATGCCTCACTCTGATAAAACAGTCCTATCTGGATCGATACACAGAGCCCGATCCCTCTCTCTGATAACACAGTCCTATCCGGACTGATACACAGAGCCCGATCCCCCTCTCTGATAACACAATCCTATCCGGACCGATACACAGAGCCCGATCCCCCTCTCTGATAACACAGTCCTATCCAGATCAATACACAGAGCCCAGCCCCTCTCTCTGATAACACAGTCCTATCCGGACCGATACACAGAGCCCAGCCCCCCTCTCTGATAACACAGTCCTATCCAGATCAATACACAGAGCCCGATGCCTCTCTCTGATAACACAGTCCTATCCGGATCGATACACAGAGCCCGATCTCTCTCCCTGATAACACAGTCCTATCTGGACCGATACACAGAGCCCGATCCCTCTCTCTGATAACACAGTCCTATCCGGACCAATACACAGAGCCCAGACCCCCTTTCTGATAACACAGTCCTATCTGGACCGATACACAGAGCCCGATCCCTCTTTCTGATAACACAGTCCTATCCGGACCGATACACAGAGCCCAGACCCCCTTTCTGATAACACAGTCCTATCTGGACCGATATACAGAGCCCGATCCCTCTCTCTGATAACACAGTCCATTGCGGACTGATACACAGAGCCCGATCACTCTTTCTGATAACACAGTCCTATCCGGATCGATAGACAGAGCCCAGCCCCTCTCTCTGATAACACAGTCCTATCCGGATCGATAGACAGAGCCCAGCCCCTCTCTCTGATAACACAGTCCTATCCGGACCGATACACAGAGCCCAGCCCCCCTTTCTGATAAAACAGTCCTATCCGGACCGATACACAGAGCCCAGCCCCCCTCTCTGAAAACACAGTTTTATCCGGACGGATACACAGACACCAGCCCCAATCTCTGATAACACAGTCCTATCCGGACCGATACACAGAGCCCGATCCCTCTTTCTGATAACACAGTCCTATCCAGATCAATACACAGAGCCCGATCCCTTCCTCTGATAACACAGTCCATTCCGGACCGATACACAGAGCCCGATCCCTCTTTCTGATAACACAGTCCTATCCGGACCGATACACAGAGCCCAGCCCCCCTTTCTGATAAAACAGTCCTATCCGAACCGATACACAGAGCCCAGCCCCAATCTCTGATAACACAGTCCTATCCGGATCGATACTCAGAGCCCGATCCCTCTTTCTGATAACCCAGTCCTATCCGGACCGATACACAGAGCCCAGCCCCCCTTTCTGATAACACAGTCCTATCCGTACTGATACACAGAGCCCGATCCCTCTTTCTGATAACCCAGTCCTATCCGGACCGATACACAGAGCCCAGCCCCCCTTTCTGATAACACAGTCCTATCCGGACTGATACACAGAGCCCGATCCCTCTTTCTGATAACACAGTCCTATTCGAACCGATACACAGAGCCCAGCCCTCCTCCCTGATAACACAGTACTATCCGGACCGATACACAGAGCCCAGCCCCCCTCTCTGATAACACAGTCCTATCCGGACGGACACACAGACACCAGCCCCAATCTCTGATAACACAGTCCTATCCGGATCAATACACAGAGCCCGATCCCTCTCACTGATAACACAGTCCTGTCTGGACCGATACACAGAGCCCGATCCCTCTCTCTGATAACACAGTCCTATCCGAACCGATACACAGAGCCCAATCCCTCTCTCTGATAACACAGTCCTATCCGGACTGATACACAGAGCCCAGCCGCTCTCTCTGATAACACAGTCCTATCCGGACCAATACACAGAGCCCAGCCCCTCTCTCTGATAACACAGTCCTATCTGGACCAATACACAGAGCCCGATCCCCCTCTCTGATAACACACTCCTATCCGGATCGATACACAGAGCCCGATCCCCCTCTCTGATAACACACACCTATCCGGATCGATACACAGAGCCCGATCCCCCTCTCTGATAACACAATCCTATCCGGACCGATACACAGAGCCAGATCCCTCTCTCTGATAACACAGTCCTATCCGGATCGATACACAGAAACCGAACCCTCTCTCTGATAACACAGTCCTATCTGGACGGATACACTGGGCCCAGCCCACCTCTCTGATAACACAGTCCTATCCGGACGGATACACAGAGCCCGATCCCTCTTTCTGATAACACAGTCCTATCCGGACGGATACACAGACCCCAGCCCCAATCTCTGATAACTCAGTCCTATCCGGATCGATACACAGAGCCCGATCTCTCTCTCTGATAACACAGTCCTATCCGGACCGATACGCAGAGCCCGATCTCTCTCTCTGATAACACAGTCCTATCCGGACCGATACACAGAGCCCGATCTCTCTCTCTGATAACACACTCCTATCCGGACAGACACACAGAGCCCAGCCCCACTCTCTGATAACACAGTCCTATCCGGACGGATACACAGACACCAACCCCAATCTCTGATAACACAGTCCTATCCAGATCAATACACAGAGCCCGATCCCTCTCTCTGATAACACAGTCCTATCCGGATCGATACACAGAGCCCAGCCCCTCTCTCTGATAACACAGTCCTAGCTGGACCGATACACAGAGCCCGATCCCTCTCTCTGATAACACAGTCCATTGCGGACTGATACACAGAGCCCGATCACTCTTTCTGATAACACAGTCCTATCCGGACCGATAGACAGAGCCCAGCCCCCCTTTCTGATAAAACAGTCCTATCCGAACCGATACACAGAGCCCAGCCCCCCTCTCTGATAACACAGTCCTATCCAGATCAATACACAGAGCCCGATGCCTCTCTCTGATAACACAGTCCTATCCGGATCGATATACAGAGCCCGATCTCTCTCCCTGATAACACAGTCCTATCCGGACCGATACACAGAGCCCGATCCCTCTTTCTGATAACACAGTTCGATCCGGACCGATACACAGACCCAGACCCCCATTCTGATAACACAGTCCTATCCAGACCGATACACACAGCCCGATCCCTCTTTCTGATAACACAGTCCTATCCGGTCCGATACACAGAGCCCAACCCCCTTTCTGATCAAACAGTCCTATCCGAACCGATACACAGAGACCAGCCCCCCTCTCTGATAACACAGTCCTATCCGGACCGATACACAGAGCCCAGCACCTCTCTCTGATAACACAGTCCTATCTGGACCGATACACAGAGCCCGATCCCTCTCTCTGATAACACAGTCCTATCCGGATCGATACACAGAGCCCAGACCCCCTTTCTGATAACACAGTCCTATCTGGACCGATACACAGAGCCCGATCCCTCTTTCTGATACAACAGTCCTATCTGGACCGATACACAGAGCCCAGAACCCCTTTCTGATAACACAGTCCTATCTGGACCGATACACAGAGCCCGATCCCTCTCTCTGATAACACAGTCCATTGCGGACTGATACACAGAGCCCGATCCCTCTTTCTGATAACACAGTCCTATCCGGACCGATACACAGAGCCCAGCCCCCCTTTCTGATAAAACAGTCCTATCCGAACCGATACACAGAGCCCAGCCCCAATCTCTGATAACACAGTCCTATCCGGATCGATACTCAGAGCCCGATCCCTCTTTCTGATAACCCAGTCCTATCCGGACCGATACACAGAGCCCAGCCCCCCTTTCTGATAACACAGTCCTATCCGTACTGATACACAGAGCCCGATCCCTCTTTCTGATAACCCAGTCCTATCCGGACCGATACACAGAGCCCAGCCCCCCTTTCTGATAACACAGTCCTATCCGGACTGATACACAGAGCCCGATCCCTCTTTCTGATAACACAGTCCTATTCGAACCGATACACAGAGCCCAGCCCTCCTCCCTGATAACACAGTACTATCCGGACCGATACACAGAGCCCAGCCCCCCTCTCTGATAACACAGTCCTATCCGGACGGACACACAGACACCAGCCCCAATCTCTGATAACACAGTCCTATCCGGATCAATACACAGAGCCCGATCCCTCTCACTGATAACACAGTCCTGTCTGGACCGATACACAGAGCCCGATCCCTCTCTCTGATAACACAGTCCTATCCGAACCGATACACAGAGCCCAATCCCTCTCTCTGATAACACAGTCCTATCCGGACTGATACACAGAGCCCAGCCGCTCTCTCTGATAACACAGTCCTATCCGGACCAATACACAGAGCCCAGCCCCTCTCTCTGATAACACAGTCCTATCTGGACCAATACACAGAGCCCGATCCCCCTCTCTGATAACACACTCCTATCCGGATCGATACACAGAGCCCGATCCCCCTCTCTGATAACACACACCTATCCGGATCGATACACAGAGCCCGATCCCCCTCTCTGATAACACAATCCTATCCGGACCGATACACAGAGCCAGATCCCTCTCTCTGATAACACAGTCCTATCCGGATCGATACACAGAAACCGAACCCTCTCTCTGATAACACAGTCCTATCTGGACGGATACACTGGGCCCAGCCCACCTCTCTGATAACACAGTCCTATCCGGACGGATACACAGAGCCTGATCCCTCTTTCTGATAACACAGTCCTATCCGGACGGATACACAGACCCCAGCCCCAATCTCTGATAACTCAGTCCTATCCGGATCGATACACAGAGCCCGATCTCTCTCTCTGATAACACAGTCCTATCCGGACCGATACGCAGAGCCCGATCTCTCTCTCTGATAACACAGTCCTATCCGGACCGATACACAGAGCCCGATCTCTCTCTCTGATAACACACTCCTATCCGGACAGACACACAGAGCCCAGCCCCACTCTCTGATAACACAGTCCTATCCGGACGGATACACAGACACCAACCCCAATCTCTGATAACACAGTCCTATCCAGATCAATACACAGAGCCCGATCCCTCTCTCTGATAACACAGTCCTATCCGGATCGATACACAGAGCCCAGCCCCTCTCTCTGATAACACAGTCCTAGCTGGACCGATACACAGAGCCCGATCCCTCTCTCTGATAACACAGTCCATTGCGGACTGATACACAGAGCCCGATCACTCTTTCTGATAACACAGTCCTATCCGGACCGATAGACAGAGCCCAGCCCCCCTTTCTGATAAAACAGTCCTATCCGAACCGATACACAGAGCCCAGCCCCCCTCTCTGATAACACAGTCCTATCCAGATCAATACACAGAGCCCGATGCCTCTCTCTGATAACACAGTCCTATCCGGATCGATATACAGAGCCCGATCTCTCTCCCTGATAACACAGTCCTATCCGGACCGATACACAGAGCCCGATCCCTCTTTCTGATAACACAGTTCGATCCGGACCGATACACAGACCCAGACCCCCATTCTGATAACACAGTCCTATCCAGACCGATACACACAGCCCGATCCCTCTTTCTGATAACACAGTCCTATCCGGTCCGATACACAGAGCCCAACCCCCTTTCTGATCAAACAGTCCTATCCGAACCGATACACAGAGACCAGCCCCCCTCTCTGATAACACAGTCCTATCCGGACCGATACACAGAGCCCAGCACCTCTCTCTGATAACACAGTCCTATCTGGACCGATACACAGAGCCCGATCCCTCTCTCTGATAACACAGTCCTATCCGGATCGATACACAGAGCCCAGACCCCCTTTCTGATAACACAGTCCTATCTGGACCGATACACAGAGCCCGATCCCTCTTTCTGATACAACAGTCCTATCTGGACCGATACACAGAGCCCAGAACCCCTTTCTGATAACACAGTCCTATCTGGACCGATACACAGAGCCCGATCCCTCTCTCTGATAACACAGTCCATTGCGGACTGATACACAGAGCCCGATCACTCTTTCTGATAACACAGTCCTATCCGGACCGATACACAGAGCCCAGCCCCACTTTCTGATAACACAGTCCTATCTGGATCGATACACAGAGCCCGATCCCTCCCTCTGATAACACAATCCTATCCGGACCGATACACAGAGCCAGATCCCTCTCTCTGATAACACAGTCCTATCCGGATCGATACACAGAAACCGAACCCTCTCTCTGATAACACAGTCCTATCCGGGCCGATACACAGAGCCCGATCCCTCCCTCTGATAACACAGTCCATTCCGGACCGATACACAGAGCCCAGCCCCCCTTTATGATAAAACAGTCCTATCCGAACCGATACACAGAGCCCAGCCCTCCTCTCTGATAACACAGTCCTATCCAGATCAATACACAGAGCCCGATCCCTCTCTCTGATAACACAGTCCTATCCGGACCGATACACAGAGCCCGATCCCTCTTTCAGAGAACACAGTCCTATCTAGATCAATACACAGAGCCCGATCCCTTCCTCTGATAACACAGTCCATTCCGGACCGATACACAGAGCCCGATCCCTCTTTCTGATAACACAGTCCTATCCGGACCGATACACAGAGCCCAGCCCCCCTCTCTTATAACACAGTCCTATCCAGATCAATACACAGAGCCTGATGCCTCACTCTGATAAAACAGTCCTATCTGGATCGATACACAGAGCCCGATCCCTCTCTCTGATAACACAGTCCTATCCGGACTGATACACAGAGCCCGATCCCCCTCTCTGATAACACAATCCTATCCGGACCGATACACAGAGCCCGATCCCCCTCTCTGATAACACAGTCCTATCCAGATCAATACACAGAGCCCAGCCCCTCTCTCTGATAACACAGTCCTATCCGGACCGATACACAGAGCCCAGCCCCCCTCTCTGATAACACAGTCCTATCCAGATCAATACACAGAGCCCGATGCCTCTCTCTGATAACACAGTCCTATCCGGATCGATACACAGAGCCCGATCTCTCTCCCTGATAACACAGTCCTATCTGGACCGATACACAGAGCCCGATCCCTCTCTCTGATAACACAGTCCTATCCGGACCAATACACAGAGCCCAGACCCCCTTTCTGATAACACAGTCCTATCTGGACCGATACACAGAGCCCGATCCCTCTTTCTGATAACACAGTCCTATCCGGACCGATACACAGAGCCCAGACCCCCTTTCTGATAACACAGTCCTATCTGGACCGATATACAGAGCCCGATCCCTCTCTCTGATAACACAGTCCATTGCGGACTGATACACAGAGCCCGATCACTCTTTCTGATAACACAGTCCTATCCGGATCGATAGACAGAGCCCAGCCCCTCTCTCTGATAACACAGTCCTATCCGGATCGATAGACAGAGCCCAGCCCCTCTCTCTGATAACACAGTCCTATCCGGACCGATACACAGAGCCCAGCCCCCCTTTCTGATAAAACAGTCCTATCCGGACCGATACACAGAGCCCAGCCCCCCTCTCTGAAAACACAGTTTTATCCGGACGGATACACAGACACCAGCCCCAATCTCTGATAACACAGTCCTATCCAGATCAATACACAGAGCCCGATCCCTTCCTCTGATAACACAGTCCATTCCGGACCGATACACAGAGCCCGATCCCTCTTTCTGATAACACAGTCCTATCCGGACCGATACACAGAGCCCAGCCCCCCTTTCTGATAAAACAGTCCTATCCGAACCGATACACAGAGCCCAGCCCCAATCTCTGATAACACAGTCCTATCCGGATCGATACTCAGAGCCCGATCCCTCTTTCTGATAACCCAGTCCTATCCGGACCGATACACAGAGCCCAGCCCCCCTTTCTGATAACACAGTCCTATCCGTACTGATACACAGAGCCCGATCCCTCTTTCTGATAACCCAGTCCTATCCGGACCGATACACAGAGCCCAGCCCCCCTTTCTGATAACACAGTCCTATCCGGACTGATACACAGAGCCCGATCCCTCTTTCTGATAACACAGTCCTATCCGAACCGATACACAGAGCCCAGCCCTCCTCCCTGATAACACAGTACTATCCGGACCGATACACAGAGCCCAGCCCCCCTCTCTGATAACACAGTCCTATCCGGACGGACACACAGACACCAGCCCCAATCTCTGATAACACAGTCCTATCCGGATCAATACACAGAGCCCGATCCCTCTCACTGATAACACAGTCCTGTCTGGACCGATACACAGAGCCCGATCCCTCTCTCTGATAACACAGTCCTATCCGAACCGATACACAGAGCCCAATCCCTCTCTCTGATAACACAGTCCTATCCGGACTGATACACAGAGCCCAGCCGCTCTCTCTGATAACACAGTCCTATCCGGACCAATACACAGAGCCCAGCCCCTCTCTCTGATAACACAGTCCTATCTGGACCAATACACAGAGCCCGATCCCCCTCTCTGATAACACACTCCTATCCGGATCGATACACAGAGCCCGATCCCCCTCTCTGATAACACACACCTATCCGGATCGATACACAGAGCCCGATCCCCCTCTCTGATAACACAATCCTATCCGGACCGATACACAGAGCCAGATCCCTCTCTCTGATAACACAGTCCTATCCGGATCGATACACAGAAACCGAACCCTCTCTCTGATAACACAGTCCTATCTGGACGGATACACTGGGCCCAGCCCACCTCTCTGATAACACAGTCCTATCCGGACGGATACACAGAGCCCGATCCCTCTTTCTGATAACACAGTCCTATCCGGACGGATACACAGACCCCAGCCCCAATCTCTGATAACTCAGTCCTATCCGGATCGATACACAGAGCCCGATCTCTCTCTCTGATAACACAGTCCTATCCGGACCGATACGCAGAGCCCGATCTCTCTCTCTGATAACACAGTCCTATCCGGACCGATACACAGAGCCCGATCTCTCTCTCTGATAACACACTCCTATCCGGACAGACACACAGAGCCCAGCCCCACTCTCTGATAACACAGTCCTATCCGGACGGATACACAGACACCAACCCCAATCTCTGATAACACAGTCCTATCCAGATCAATACACAGAGCCCGATCCCTCTCTCTGATAACACAGTCCTATCCGGACTGATACACAGAGCCCGATCCCTCTTTCTGATAACACAGTCCTATCCGAACCGATACACAGAGCCCAATCCCTCTCTCTGATAACACAGTCCTATCCGGACTGATACACAGAGCCCAATCCCTCTCTCTGATAACACAGTCCTATCCGGACCGATACACAGAGCCCAGACCCCCTTTCTGATAACACAGTCCTATCTGGACCGATATACAGAGCCCGATCCCTCTCTCTGATAACACAGTCCATTGCGGACTGATACACAGAGCCCGATCACTCTTTCTGATAACACAGTCCTATCCGGATCGATACACAGAGCCCGATCCCTCTCACTGATAACACAGTCCTGTCTGGACCGATACACAGAGCCCGATCCCTCTCTCTGATAACACAGTCCTATCCGAACCGATACACAGAGCCCAGCCCCAATCTCTGATAACACAGTCCTATCCGGATCGATACTCAGAGCCCGATCCCTCTTTCTGATAACCCAGTCCTATCCGGACCGATACACAGAGCCCAGCCCCCCTTTCTGATAACACAGTCCTATCCGGACCGATACACAGAGCCCGATCCCTCTTTCTGATAACACAGTCCTATCCGGACCGATACACAGAGCCCAGCCCCCCTTTTTGATAATACAGTCCTATCCGAACCGATACATTGAGCCCAGCCCTCCTCCCTGATAACACAGTACTATCCGGACCGATACACAGAGCCCAGCCCCCCTCTCTGATCACACAGTCCTGTCCGGACGGACACACAGACACCAGCCCCAATCTCTGATAACACAGTCCTATCCGGATCAATACACAGAGCCCGATCCCTCTCACTGATAACACAGTCCTGTCTGGACCGATACACAGAGCCCGATCTCTCTCTCTGATAACACAGTCCTATCCGAACCGATACACAGAGCCCAATCCCTCTCTCTGATAACACAGTCCTATCCGGACTGATACACAGAGCCCAATCCCTCTCTCTGATAACACAGTCCTATCCGGACTGATACACAGAGCCCAGCCGCTCTCTCTGATAACACAGTCCTATCCGGACCAATAAACAGAGCCCAGCCCCTCTCTCTGATAACACAGTCCTATCCGGACCAATACACAGAGCCCGATCCCACTCTCTGATAACACACTCCTATCCGGATCGATACACAGAGCCCGATCCCCCTGTCTATTAACACACTCCTATCCGGATCGATACACAGAGCCCGATCCCCCTCTCTGATAACACAATCCTATCCGGACCGATACACAGAGCCAGATCCCTCTCTCTGATAACACAGTCCTATCCGGATCGATACACAGAAACCGAACCCTCTCTCTGATAACACAGTCCTATCCGGACCGATACACAGAGCCCGATCCCTCCCTCTGATAACACAGTCCATTCCGGACCGATACACAGAGCCCGATCCCTCTTTCTGATAACACAGTCCTATCCGGACCGATACACAGAGCCCAGCCCCCCTTTCTGATAAAACAGTCCTATCCGAACCGATACACAGAGCCCAGCCCCAATCTCTGATAACACAGTCCTATCCGGATCGATACTCAGAGCCCGATCCGTCTTTCTGATAACCCAGTCCTATCCGGACCGATACACAGAGCCCAGCCCCGCTTTCTGATAACACAGTCCTATCCGGACCGATACACAGAGCCCGATCCCTCTTTCTGATACACAGTCCATTCCGGACCGATACACAGAGCCCGATCCCTCTTTCTGATAACACAGTCCTATCCGGACCGATACACAGAGCCCAGCCCCGCTTTCTGATAAAACAGTCCTATCCGAACCGATACACAGAGCCCAGCCCCAATCTCTGATAACACAGTCCTATCCGGATCGATACTCAGAGCCCGATCCCTCTTTCTGATAACCCAGTCCTATCCGGACCGATACACAGAGCCCAGCCCCCCTCTCTTATAACACAGTCCTATCCAGATCAATACACAGAGCCTGATGCCTCACTCTGATAAAACAGTCCTATCTGGATCGATACACAGAGCCCGATCCCTCTCTCTGATAACACAGTCCTATCCGGACTGATACACAGAGCCCGATCCCCCTCTCTGATAACACAATCCTATCCGGACCGATACACAGAGCCCGATCCCCCTTTCTGATAACACAGTCCTATCCGTACTGATACACAGAGCCCGATCCCTCTTTCTGATAACCCAGTCCTATCCGGACCGATACACAGAGCCCAGCCCCCCTTTCTGATAACACAGTCCTATCCGGACTGATACACAGAGCCCGATCCCTCTTTCTGATAACACAGTCCTATCCGAACCGATACACAGAGCCCAGCCCTCCTCCCTGATAACACAGTACTATCCGGACCGATACACAGAGCCCAGCCCCCCTCTCTGATAACACAGTCCTATCCGGACGGACACACAGACACCAGCCCCAATCTCTGATAACACAGTCCTATCCGGATCAATACACAGAGCCCGATCCCTCTCACTGATAACACAGTCCTGTCTGGACCGATACACAGAGCCCGATCCCTCTCTCTGATAACACAGTCCTATCCGAACCGATACACAGAGCCCAATCCCTCTCTCTGATAACACAGTCCTATCCGGACTGATACACAGAGCCCAGCCGCTCTCTCTGATAACACAGTCCTATCCGGACCAATACACAGAGCCCAGCCCCTCTCTCTGATAACACAGTCCTATCTGGACCAATACACAGAGCCCGATCCCCCTCTCTGATAACACACTCCTATCCGGATCGATACACAGAGCCCGATCCCCCTCTCTGATAACACACACCTATCCGGATCGATACACAGAGCCCGATCCCCCTCTCTGATAACACAATCCTATCCGGACCGATACACAGAGCCAGATCCCTCTCTCTGATAACACAGTCCTATCCGGATCGATACACAGAAACCGAACCCTCTCTCTGATAACACAGTCCTATCTGGACGGATACACTGGGCCCAGCCCACCTCTCTGATAACACAGTCCTATCCGGACGGATACACAGAGCCCGATCCCTCTTTCTGATAACACAGTCCTATCCGGACGGATACACAGACCCCAGCCCCAATCTCTGATAACTCAGTCCTATCCGGATCGATACACAGAGCCCGATCTCTCTCTCTGATAACACAGTCCTATCCGGACCGATACGCAGAGCCCGATCTCTCTCTCTGATAACACAGTCCTATCCGGACCGATACACAGAGCCCGATCTCTCTCTCTGATAACACACTCCTATCCGGACAGACACACAGAGCCCAGCCCCACTCTCTGATAACACAGTCCTATCCGGACGGATACACAGACACCAACCCCAATCTCTGATAACACAGTCCTATCCAGATCAATACACAGAGCCCGATCCCTCTCTCTGATAACACAGTCCTATCCGGACTGATACACAGAGCCCGATCCCTCTTTCTGATAACACAGTCCTATCCGAACCGATACACAGAGCCCAATCCCTCTCTCTGATAACACAGTCCTATCCGGACTGATACACAGAGCCCAATCCCTCTCTCTGATAACACAGTCCTATCCGGACCGATACACAGAGCCCAGACCCCCTTTCTGATAACACAGTCCTATCTGGACCGATATACAGAGCCCGATCCCTCTCTCTGATAACACAGTCCATTGCGGACTGATACACAGAGCCCGATCACTCTTTCTGATAACACAGTCCTATCCGGATCGATACACAGAGCCCGATCCCTCTCACTGATAACACAGTCCTGTCTGGACCGATACACAGAGCCCGATCCCTCTCTCTGATAACACAGTCCTATCCGAACCGATACACAGAGCCCAGCCCCAATCTCTGATAACACAGTCCTATCCGGATCGATACTCAGAGCCCGATCCCTCTTTCTGATAACCCAGTCCTATCCGGACCGATACACAGAGCCCAGCCCCCCTTTCTGATAACACAGTCCTATCCGGACCGATACACAGAGCCCGATCCCTCTTTCTGATAACACAGTCCTATCCGGACCGATACACAGAGCCCAGCCCCCCTTTTTGATAATACAGTCCTATCCGAACCGATACATTGAGCCCAGCCCTCCTCCCTGATAACACAGTACTATCCGGACCGATACACAGAGCCCAGCCCCCCTCTCTGATCACACAGTCCTGTCCGGACGGACACACAGACACCAGCCCCAATCTCTGATAACACAGTCCTATCCGGATCAATACACAGAGCCCGATCCCTCTCACTGATAACACAGTCCTGTCTGGACCGATACACAGAGCCCGATCTCTCTCTCTGATAACACAGTCCTATCCGAACCGATACACAGAGCCCAATCCCTCTCTCTGATAACACAGTCCTATCCGGACTGATACACAGAGCCCAATCCCTCTCTCTGATAACACAGTCCTATCCGGACTGATACACAGAGCCCAGCCGCTCTCTCTGATAACACAGTCCTATCCGGACCAATAAACAGAGCCCAGCCCCTCTCTCTGATAACACAGTCCTATCCGGACCAATACACAGAGCCCGATCCCACTCTCTGATAACACACTCCTATCCGGATCGATACACAGAGCCCGATCCCCCTGTCTATTAACACACTCCTATCCGGATCGATACACAGAGCCCGATCCCCCTCTCTGATAACACAATCCTATCCGGACCGATACACAGAGCCAGATCCCTCTCTCTGATAACACAGTCCTATCCGGATCGATACACAGAAACCGAACCCTCTCTCTGATAACACAGTCCTATCCGGACCGATACACAGAGCCCGATCCCTCCCTCTGATAACACAGTCCATTCCGGACCGATACACAGAGCCCGATCCCTCTTTCTGATAACACAGTCCTATCCGGACCGATACACAGAGCCCAGCCCCCCTTTCTGATAAAACAGTCCTATCCGAACCGATACACAGAGCCCAGCCCCAATCTCTGATAACACAGTCCTATCCGGATCGATACTCAGAGCCCGATCCGTCTTTCTGATAACCCAGTCCTATCCGGACCGATACACAGAGCCCAGCCCCGCTTTCTGATAACACAGTCCTATCCGGACCGATACACAGAGCCCGATCCCTCTTTCTGATACACAGTCCATTCCGGACCGATACACAGAGCCCGATCCCTCTTTCTGATAACACAGTCCTATCCGGACCGATACACAGAGCCCAGCCCCGCTTTCTGATAAAACAGTCCTATCCGAACCGATACACAGAGCCCAGCCCCAATCTCTGATAACACAGTCCTATCCGGATCGATACTCAGAGCCCGATCCCTCTTTCTGATAACCCAGTCCTATCCGGACCGATACACAGAGCCCAGCCCCCCTCTCTTATAACACAGTCCTATCCAGATCAATACACAGAGCCTGATGCCTCACTCTGATAAAACAGTCCTATCTGGATCGATACACAGAGCCCGATCCCTCTCTCTGATAACACAGTCCTATCCGGACTGATACACAGAGCCCGATCCCCCTCTCTGATAACACAATCCTATCCGGACCGATACACAGAGCCCGATCCCCCTCTCTGATAACACAGTCCTATCCGGACCAATAAACAGAGCCCAGCCCCTCTCTCTGATAACACAGTCCTATCCGGACCAATACACAGAGCCCGATCCCACTCTCTGATAACACACTCCTATCCGGATCGATACACAGAGCCCGATCCCTCTTTCTGATAACACAGTCCTATCCGGACGGATACACAGACCCCAGCCCCAATCTCTGATAACTCAGTCCTATCCGGATCGATACACAGAGCCCGATCTCTCTCTCTGATAACACAGTCCTATCCGGACCGATACGCAGAGCCCGATCTCTCTCTCTGATAACACAGTCCTATCCGGACCGATACACAGAGCCCGATCTCTCTCTCTGATAACACACTCCTATCCGGACAGACACACAGAGCCCAGCCCCACTCTCTGATAACACAGTCCTATCCGGACGGATACACAGACACCAACCCCAATCTCTGATAACACAGTCCTATCCAGATCAATACACAGAGCCCGATCCCTCTCTCTGATAACACAGTCCTATCCGGACTGATACACAGAGCCCGATCCCTCTTTCTGATAACACAGTCCTATCCGAACCGATACACAGAGCCCAATCCCTCTCTCTGATAACACAGTCCTATCCGGACTGATACACAGAGCCCAATCCCTCTCTCTGATAACACAGTCCTATCCGGACCGATACACAGAGCCCAGACCCCCTTTCTGATAACACAGTCCTATCTGGACCGATATACAGAGCCCGATCCCTCTCTCTGATAACACAGTCCATTGCGGACTGATACACAGAGCCCGATCACTCTTTCTGATAACACAGTCCTATCCGGATCGATACACAGAGCCCGATCCCTCTCACTGATAACACAGTCCTGTCTGGACCGATACACAGAGCCCGATCCCTCTCTCTGATAACACAGTCCTATCCGAACCGATACACAGAGCCCAGCCCCAATCTCTGATAACACAGTCCTATCCGGATCGATACTCAGAGCCCGATCCCTCTTTCTGATAACCCAGTCCTATCCGGACCGATACACAGAGCCCAGCCCCCCTTTCTGATAACACAGTCCTATCCGGACCGATACACAGAGCCCGATCCCTCTTTCTGATAACACAGTCCTATCCGGACCGATACACAGAGCCCAGCCCCCCTTTTTGATAATACAGTCCTATCCGAACCGATACATTGAGCCCAGCCCTCCTCCCTGATAACACAGTACTATCCGGACCGATACACAGAGCCCAGCCCCCCTCTCTGATCACACAGTCCTGTCCGGACGGACACACAGACACCAGCCCCAATCTCTGATAACACAGTCCTATCCGGATCAATACACAGAGCCCGATCCCTCTCACTGATAACACAGTCCTGTCTGGACCGATACACAGAGCCCGATCTCTCTCTCTGATAACACAGTCCTATCCGAACCGATACACAGAGCCCAATCCCTCTCTCTGATAACACAGTCCTATCCGGACTGATACACAGAGCCCAATCCCTCTCTCTGATAACACAGTCCTATCCGGACTGATACACAGAGCCCAGCCGCTCTCTCTGATAACACAGTCCTATCCGGACCAATAAACAGAGCCCAGCCCCTCTCTCTGATAACACAGTCCTATCCGGACCAATACACAGAGCCCGATCCCACTCTCTGATAACACACTCCTATCCGGATCGATACACAGAGCCCGATCCCCCTGTCTATTAACACACTCCTATCCGGATCGATACACAGAGCCCGATCCCCCTCTCTGATAACACAATCCTATCCGGACCGATACACAGAGCCAGATCCCTCTCTCTGATAACACAGTCCTATCCGGATCGATACACAGAAACCGAACCCTCTCTCTGATAACACAGTCCTATCCGGACCGATACACAGAGCCCGATCCCTCCCTCTGATAACACAGTCCATTCCGGACCGATACACAGAGCCCGATCCCTCTTTCTGATAACACAGTCCTATCCGGACCGATACACAGAGCCCAGCCCCCCTTTCTGATAAAACAGTCCTATCCGAACCGATACACAGAGCCCAGCCCCAATCTCTGATAACACAGTCCTATCCGGATCGATACTCAGAGCCCGATCCGTCTTTCTGATAACCCAGTCCTATCCGGACCGATACACAGAGCCCAGCCCCGCTTTCTGATAACACAGTCCTATCCGGACCGATACACAGAGCCCGATCCCTCTTTCTGATACACAGTCCATTCCGGACCGATACACAGAGCCCGATCCCTCTTTCTGATAACACAGTCCTATCCGGACCGATACACAGAGCCCAGCCCCGCTTTCTGATAAAACAGTCCTATCCGAACCGATACACAGAGCCCAGCCCCAATCTCTGATAACACAGTCCTATCCGGATCGATACTCAGAGCCCGATCCCTCTTTCTGATAACCCAGTCCTATCCGGACCGATACACAGAGCCCAGCCCCCCTCTCTTATAACACAGTCCTATCCAGATCAATACACAGAGCCTGATGCCTCACTCTGATAAAACAGTCCTATCTGGATCGATACACAGAGCCCGATCCCTCTCTCTGATAACACAGTCCTATCCGGACTGATACACAGAGCCCGATCCCCCTCTCTGATAACACAATCCTATCCGGACCGATACACAGAGCCCGATCCCCCTCTCTGATAACACAGTCCTATCCAGATCAATACACAGAGCCCAGCCCCTCTCTCTGATAACACAGTCCTATCCGGACCGATACACAGAGCCCAGCCCCCCTCTCTGATAACACAGTCCTATCCAGATCAATACACAGAGCCCGATGCCTCTCTCTGATAACACAGTCCTATCCGGATCGATACACAGAGCCCGATCTCTCTCCCTGATAACACAGTCCTATCTGGACCGATACACAGAGCCCGATCCCTCTCTCTGATAACACAGTCCTATCCGGACCAATACACAGAGCCCAGACCCCCTTTCTGATAACACAGTCCTATCTGGACCGATACACAGAGCCCGATCCCTCTTTCTGATAACACAGTCCTATCCGGACCGATACACAGAGCCCAGACCCCCTTTCTGATAACACAGTCCTATCTGGACCGATATACAGAGCCCGATCCCTCTCTCTGATAACACAGTCCATTGCGGACTGATACACAGAGCCCGATCACTCTTTCTGATAACACAGTCCTATCCGGATCGATAGACAGAGCCCAGCCCCTCTCTCTGATAACACAGTCCTATCCGGATCGATAGACAGAGCCCAGCCCCTCTCTCTGATAACACAGTCCTATCCGGACCGATACACAGAGCCCAGCCCCCCTTTCTGATAAAACAGTCCTATCCGGACCGATACACAGAGCCCAGCCCCCCTCTCTGAAAACACAGTTTTATCCGGACGGATACACAGACACCAGCCCCAATCTCTGATAACACAGTCCTATCCGGACCGATACACAGAGCCCGATCCCTCTTTCTGATAACACAGTCCTATCCAGATCAATACACAGAGCCCGATCCCTTCCTCTGATAACACAGTCCATTCCGGACCGATACACAGAGCCCGATCCCTCTTTCTGATAACACAGTCCTATCCGGACCGATACACAGAGCCCAGCCCCCCTTTCTGATAAAACAGTCCTATCCGAACCGATACACAGAGCCCAGCCCCAATCTCTGATAACACAGTCCTATCCGGATCGATACTCAGAGCCCGATCCCTCTTTCTGATAACCCAGTCCTATCCGGACCGATACACAGAGCCCAGCCCCCCTTTCTGATAACACAGTCCTATCCGTACTGATACACAGAGCCCGATCCCTCTTTCTGATAACCCAGTCCTATCCGGACCGATACACAGAGCCCAGCCCCCCTTTCTGATAACACAGTCCTATCCGGACTGATACACAGAGCCCGATCCCTCTTTCTGATAACACAGTCCTATTCGAACCGATACACAGAGCCCAGCCCTCCTCCCTGATAACACAGTACTATCCGGACCGATACACAGAGCCCAGCCCCCCTCTCTGATAACACAGTCCTATCCGGACGGACACACAGACACCAGCCCCAATCTCTGATAACACAGTCCTATCCGGATCAATACACAGAGCCCGATCCCTCTCACTGATAACACAGTCCTGTCTGGACCGATACACAGAGCCCGATCCCTCTCTCTGATAACACAGTCCTATCCGAACCGATACACAGAGCCCAATCCCTCTCTCTGATAACACAGTCCTATCCGGACTGATACACAGAGCCCAGCCGCTCTCTCTGATAACACAGTCCTATCCGGACCAATACACAGAGCCCAGCCCCTCTCTCTGATAACACAGTCCTATCTGGACCAATACACAGAGCCCGATCCCCCTCTCTGATAACACACTCCTATCCGGATCGATACACAGAGCCCGATCCCCCTCTCTGATAACACACACCTATCCGGATCGATACACAGAGCCCGATCCCCCTCTCTGATAACACAATCCTATCCGGACCGATACACAGAGCCAGATCCCTCTCTCTGATAACACAGTCCTATCCGGATCGATACACAGAAACCGAACCCTCTCTCTGATAACACAGTCCTATCTGGACGGATACACTGGGCCCAGCCCACCTCTCTGATAACACAGTCCTATCCGGACGGATACACAGAGCCCGATCCCTCTTTCTGATAACACAGTCCTATCCGGACGGATACACAGACCCCAGCCCCAATCTCTGATAACTCAGTCCTATCCGGATCGATACACAGAGCCCGATCTCTCTCTCTGATAACACAGTCCTATCCGGACCGATACGCAGAGCCCGATCTCTCTCTCTGATAACACAGTCCTATCCGGACCGATACACAGAGCCCGATCTCTCTCTCTGATAACACACTCCTATCCGGACAGACACACAGAGCCCAGCCCCACTCTCTGATAACACAGTCCTATCCGGACGGATACACAGACACCAACCCCAATCTCTGATAACACAGTCCTATCCAGATCAATACACAGAGCCCGATCCCTCTCTCTGATAACACAGTCCTATCCGGATCGATACACAGAGCCCAGCCCCTCTCTCTGATAACACAGTCCTAGCTGGACCGATACATAGAGCCCGATCCCTCTCTCTGATAACACAGTCCATTGCGGACTGATACACAGAGCCCGATCACTCTTTCTGATAACACAGTCCTATCCGGACCGATAGACAGAGCCCAGCCCCCCTTTCTGATAAAACAGTCCTATCCGAACCGATACACAGAGCCCAGCCCCCCTCTCTGATAACACAGTCCTATCCAGATCAATACACAGAGCCCGATGCCTCTCTCTGATAACACAGTCCTATCCGGATCGATATACAGAGCCCGATCTCTCTCCCTGATAACACAGTCCTATCCGGACCGATACACAGAGCCCGATCCCTCTTTCTGATAACACAGTTCGATCCGGACCGATACACAGACCCAGACCCCCATTCTGATAACACAGTCCTATCCAGACCGATACACACAGCCCGATCCCTCTTTCTGATAACACAGTCCTATCCGGTCCGATACACAGAGCCCAACCCCCTTTCTGATCAAACAGTCCTATCCGAACCGATACACAGAGACCAGCCCCCCTCTCTGATAACACAGTCCTATCCGGACCGATACACAGAGCCCAGCACCTCTCTCTGATAACACAGTCCTATCTGGACCGATACACAGAGCCCGATCCCTCTCTCTGATAACACAGTCCTATCCGGATCGATACACAGAGCCCAGACCCCCTTTCTGATAACACAGTCCTATCTGGACCGATACACAGAGCCCGATCCCTCTTTCTGATACAACAGTCCTATCTGGACCGATACACAGAGCCCAGAACCCCTTTCTGATAACACAGTCCTATCTGGACCGATACACAGAGCCCGATCCCTCTCTCTGATAACACAGTCCATTGCGGACTGATACACAGAGCCCGATCACTCTTTCTGATAACACAGTCCTATCCGGACCGATACACAGAGCCCAGCCCCACTTTCTGATAACACAGTCCTATCTGGATCGATACACAGAGCCCGATCCCTCCCTCTGATAACACAATCCTATCCGGACCGATACACAGAGCCAGATCCCTCTCTCTGATAACACAGTCCTATCCGGATCGATACACAGAAACCGAACCCTCTCTCTGATAACACAGTCCTATCCGGGCCGATACACAGAGCCCGATCCCTCCCTCTGATAACACAGTCCATTCCGGACCGATACACAGAGCCCAGCCCCCCTTTATGATAAAACAGTCCTATCCGAACCGATACACAGAGCCCAGCCCTCCTCTCTGATAACACAGTCCTATCCAGATCAATACACAGAGCCCGATCCCTCTCTCTGATAACACAGTCCTATCCGGACCGATACACAGAGCCCGATCCCTCTTTCAGAGAACACAGTCCTATCTAGATCAATACACAGAGCCCGATCCCTTCCTCTGATAACACAGTCCATTCCGGACCGATACACAGAGCCCGATCCCTCTTTCTGATAACACAGTCCTATCCGGACCGATACACAGAGCCCAGCCCCCCTTTCTGATAAAACAGTCCTGTCCGAACCGATACACAGAGCCCAGCCCCAATCTCTGATAACACATTCCTATCCGGATCGATACTCAGAGCCCGATCCCTCTTTCTGATAACACAGTCCTATCCGGACCGATACACAGAGCCCAGCCCCAATCTCTGATAACACAGTCCTATCCGGATCGATACTCAGAGCCCGATCCCTCTTTCTGATAACACAGTCCTATCCGGACCGATACACAGAGCCCAGCCCCCCTTTCTGATAACACAGTACTATCCGGACCGATACACAGAGCCCAGCCCCCCTCTCTGATAACACAGTCCTGTCCGGTCCGATACACAGAGCCCGATCCCTCTCTCTGATAACACAGTCCTATCAGGATCGATACACAGAGCCCGATCCCCCTCTCTGATATCACAGTCCTATCCGGATCGATACCCAGAGCCCGATCCCTCTTTCTGATCACACAGTCCTATCCGGACCGATACACAGAGCCCGGCCCCCCTCTCTGATAACACAGTCCTATCCGGACGGACACACAGACACCAGCCCCAATCTCAGATAACACAGTCCTATCCAGATCAATACACAGAGCCCGATCTCTCTCTATGATAACACAGTCCTATCCGGATCGATACACAGAGCCCGATCCCTCTCTCTGATACCACAGTCCTATCCGGACCGATACACAGAGCCCAGCCCTCCTCCCTGATAACACAGTCCTATCCGGATCAATACACAGAGCCCAATCTCTCTCTCTGATAACACAGTCCTATCTCGACCGATACACACAGCCCGATCCCTCTCTCTGATAACACAGTCCTATCCGGATCGATACACAGAGCCAGATCCCTCTCTCTGATAACACAGTCCTATCCGGATCGATACACAGAAACCGAACCCTCTCTCTGATAACACAGTCCTATCTGGACGGATACACTGAGCCCAGCCCACCTCTCTGATAACACAGTCCTATCCGTACGGATACACAGAGCCCGATCCCTCTTTCTGATAACACAGTCCTATCCGGATCGATACTCAGAGCCCGATCCCTCTTTCTGATAACCCAGTCCTATCCGGACCGATACACAGAGCCCAGCCCCGCTTTCTGATAGCACAGTCCTATCCGGACCGATACACAGAGCCCAGCCCCACTCTCTGATAACACAGTCCTATCCGGACGGATACACAGACACCAACCCCAATCTCTGATAACACAGTCCTATCCAGATCAATACACAGACCCCGATCCCTCTCTCTGATAACACAGTCCTATCCGGACCGATACACAGAGCCCGATCACTCTCTCTGATAACACACTCCTATCCGGACAGACACACAGAGCCCAGCCCCACTCTCTGATAACACAGTCCTATCCGGACGGATACCCAGACACCAACCCCAATCTCTGATAACACAGTCCTATCCAGATCAATACACAGACCCCGATCCCTCTCTCTGATAACACAGTCCTATCCGGATCGATACACAGAGCCCAGCCCCTCTCTCTGATAACACAGTCCTAGCTGGACCGATACACAGAGCCCGATCCCTCTCTCTGATAAAACAGTCCATTGCGGACTGATACACAGAGCACCATCACTCTTTCTGATAACACAGTCCTATCCGGACCGATACACAGAGCCCAGCCCCCCTTTCTGATAAAACAGTCCTATCCGAACCGATACACAGAGCCCAGCCCCCCTCTCTGATAACACAGTCCTATCCAGATCAATACACAGAGCCTGATGCCTCACTCTGATAACACAGTCCTATCTGGATCGATACACAGAGCCCGATCCCTCTCTCTGATAACACAGTCCTATCCGGACTGATACACAGAGCCCAGCCCCTCTCTCTGATAACACAGTCCTATCCGGACCGATACACAGAGCCCAGCCCCCCTCTCTGATAACACAGTCCTATCCAGATCAATACACAGAGCCCGATGCCTCTCTCTGATAACACAGTCCTATCCGGATCGATATACAGAACCCGATCTCTCTCCCTGATAACACAGTCCTATCCGGACCGATACACAGAGCCCGATCCCTCTTTCTGATAACACAGTTCGATCCGGACCGATACATAGACCCAGACCCCCATTCTGATAACACAGTCCTATCCAGACCGATACACACAGCCCGATCCCTCTTTCTGATAACACAGTACTATCCGGTCCGATACACAGAGCCCAACCCCCTTTCTGATCAAACAGTCCTATCCGAACCGATACACAGAGACCAGCCCCCCTCTCTGATAACACAGTCCTATCCGGACCGATACACAGAGCCCAGCCCCTCTCTCTGATAACACAGTCCTATCTGGACCGATACACAGAGCCCGATCCCTCTCTCTGATAACACAGTCCGATCCGGATCGATACACAGAGCCCAGACCCCCTTTCTGATAACACAGTCCTATCTGGACCGATACACAGAGCCCGATCCCTCTTTCTGATAACACAGTCCTATCTGGACCGATACACAGAGCCCAGAACACCTTTCTGATAACACAGTCCTATCTGGACCGATACACAGAGCCCGATCCCTCTCTCTGATAACACAGTCCATTGCGGACTGATACACAGAGCCCGATCACTCTTTCTGATAACACAGTCCTATCCGGACCGATACACAGAGCCCAGCCCCCCTTTCTGATAAAACAGTCCTATCCGAACCGATACACAGAGCCTAGCCCCCCTCTCTGATAACACAGTCCTATCCAGATCAATACACAGAGCCCGATCCCACTCTCTGATAAAACAGTCCTATCCGGACCGATACACAGAGCCCAGCCCCCCTCTCTGATAACACAGTCCTATCCAGATCAATACACAGAGCCCGATGCCTCTCTCTGATAACACAGTCCTATCCGGATCAATACACAGAGCCCGATCCCTCTCTCTGATAACACAGTCCTATCCGGACTGATACACAGAGCCCAGCCCCTCTCTCTGATAACACAGTCCTATCCGGACCGATACACAGAGCCCAGCCCCCCTCTCTGATAACACAGTCCTATCCGGACCGATACACAGAGCCCGATCCCTCTTTCTGATAACACAGTCCGATCCGGACCGATACACAGAGCCCATACCCCGATTCTGATAACACAGTCCTATCCGGACCGATACACACAGCCCGATCCCTCTTTCTGATAACACAGTCCTATCCGGACCGATACACAGAGCCCTGCCCCACTTTCTGATAAAACAGTCCTATCCGAACCGATACACAGACACCAGCCCCAATCTCAGATAACACAGTCCTATCCAGATCAATACACAGAGCCCGATCTCTCTCTCTGATAACACAGTCCTATCCGGACCGATACACAGAGCCCAGCCCCCCTCTCTGATAACACAATCCTATCCGGACGGATACACAGACACCAGCCCCAATCTCTGATAACACAGTCTTATCCAGATCAATACACAGAGCCCGATGCCTCTTTCTGATAACACAGTCCTATCCGGTCCGATACACAGAGCCCAACCCCCTTTCTGATCAAACAGTCCTATCCGAACCGATACACAGAGACCAGCCCCCCTCTCTGATAACACAGTCCTATCCGGACCGATACACAGAGCCCAGCCCCTCTCTCTGATAACACAGTCCTATCTGGACCGATACACAGAGCCCGATCCCTCTCTCTGATAACACAGTCCGATCCGGATCGATACACAGAGCCCAGACCCCCTTTCTTATAACACAGTCCTATCTGGACCGATACACAGAGCCCGATCCCTCTTTCTGATAACACAGTCCTATCCGGACCGATACACAGAGCCCTGCCCTACTTTCTGATAAAACAGTCCTATCCGAACCGATACACAGACACCAGCCCCAATCTCAGATAACACAGTCCTATCCAGATCAATACACAGAGCCCGATCTCTCTCCCTGATAACACAGTCCTATCCGGACCGATACACAGAGCCCGATCCCTCTTTCTGATAACACAGTTCGATCCGGACCGATACACAGACCCAGACCCCCATTCTGATAACACAGTCCTATCCAGACCGATACACACAGCCCGATCCCTCTTTCTGATAACACAGTCCTATCCGGTCCGATACACAGAGCCCAACCCCCTTTCTGATCAAACAGTCCTATCCGAACCGATACACAGAGACCAGCCCCCCTCTCTGATAACACAGTCCTATCCGGACCGATACACAGAGCCCAGCCCCTCTCTCTGATAACACAGTCCTATCTGGACCGATACACAGAGCCCGATCCCTCTCTCTGATAACACAGTCCGATCCGGATCGATACACAGAGCCCAGACCCTCTTTCTGATAACACAGTCCTATCTGGACCGATACACAGAGCCCGATCCCTCTTTCTGATAACACAGTCCTATCTGGACCGATACACAGAGCCCAGAACCCCTTTCTGATAACACAGTCCTATCTGGACCGATACACAGAGCCCGATCCCTCTCTCTGATAACACAGTCCATTGCGGACTGATACACAGAGCCCAGCCCCTCTCTCTGATAACACAGTCCTATCCGGACCGATACACAGAGCCCAGCCCTCCTCTCTGATAACACAGTCCTATCCAGATTAATACACAGAGCCCGATGCCTCTCTCTGATAACACAGTCCTATCCGGATCAATACACAGAGCCCGATCCCTCTCTCTGATAACACAGTCCTATCCGGACTGATACACAGAGCCCAGCCCCTCTCTCTGATAACACAGTCCTATCCGGACCGATACACAGAGCCCAGCCCCCCTCTCTGATAACACAGTCCTATCCGGACCGATACACAGAGCCCGATCTCTCTCCCTGATAACACAGTCCTATCCGGACCGATACACAGAACCCGATCCCTCTTTCTGATAACACAGTCCTATCCGGACCGATACACAGAGCCCAGCCCCCTTTCTGATAACACAGTCCTATCCGGACCGATACACAGAGCCCGATCCCTCTTTCTGATAACACAGTCCGATCCGGACCAATACACAGAGCCCATACCCCGATTCTGATAACACAGTCCTATCCGGACGGATACAAAGACACCAGCCCCAATCTCTGATAACACAGTCTTATCCAGATCAATACACAGAGCCCGATGCCTCTCTCTGATAACGCAGTCCTATCCGGATCGATACACACAGCCCGATCTCTCTCCCTGATAACACAGTCCTGTCCGGTCCGATACACAGAGCCCGATCCCTCTCTCTGATAACACAGTCCTATCAGGATCGATACACAGAGCCCGATCCCCCTCTCTGATATCACAGTCCTATCCGAACCGATACACAGAGCCCGGCCCCCCTCTCTGATCACACAGTCCTATCCGGACCGATACACAGAGCCCGATCCCTCTCTCTGATAACACAGTCCTATCAGGATCGATACACAGAGCCCGATCCCCCTCCCTGATAACACAGTCCTATCCGGATCAATACACAGAGCCCAATCTCTCTCTCTGATAACACAGTCCTATCTCGACCGATACACACAGCCCGATCCCTCTCTCTGATAACACAGTCCTATCCGGATCGATACACAGAGCCAGATCCCTCTCTCTGATAACACAGTCCTATCCGGATCGATACACAGAAACCGAACCCTCTCTCTGATAACACAGTCCTATCTGGACGGATACACTGAGCCCAGCCCACCTCTCTGATAACACAGTCCTATCCGTACGGATACACAGAGCCCGATCCCTCTTTCTGATAACACAGTCCTATCCGGATCGATACTCAGAGCCCGATCCCTCTTTCTGATAACCCAGTCCTATCCGGACCGATACACAGAGCCCAGCCCCGCTTTCTGATAGCACAGTCCTATCCGGACCGATACACAGAGCCCAGCCCCACTCTCTGATAACACAGTCCTATCCGGACGGATACACAGACACCAACCCCAATCTCTGATAACACAGTCCTATCCAGATCAATACACAGACCCCGATCCCTCTCCCTGATAACACAGTCCTATCCGGACCGATACACAGAGCCCGATCACTCTCTCTGATAACACACTCCTATCCGGACAGACACACAGAGCCCAGCCCCACTCTCTGATAACACAGTCCTATCCGGACGGATACACAGACACCAACCCCAATCTCTGATAACACAGTCCTATCCAGATCAATACACAGACCCCGATCCCTCTCTCTGATAACACAGTCCTATCCGGATCGATACACAGAGCCCAGCCCCTCTCTCTGATAACACAGTCCTAGCTGGACCGATACACAGAGCCCGATCCCTCTCTCTGATAAAACAGTCCATTGCGGACTGATACACAGAGCCCGATCACTCTTTCTGATAACACAGTCCTATCCGGACCGATACACAGAGCCCAGCCCCCCTTTCTGATAAAACAGTCCTATCCGAACCGATACACAGAGCCCAGCCCCCCTCTCTGATAACACAGTCCTATCCAGATCAATACACAGAGCCTGATGCCTCACTCTGATAACACAGTCCTATCTGGATCGATACACAGAGCCCGATCCCTCTCTCTGATAACACAGTCCTATCCGGACTGATACACAGAGCCCAGCCCCTCTCTCTGATAACACAGTCCTATCCGGACCGATACACAGAGCCCAGCCCCCCTCTCTGATAACACAGTCCTATCCAGATCAATACACAGAGCCCGATGCCTCTCTCTGATAACACAGTCCTATCCGGATCGATATACAGAACCCGATCTCTCTCCCTGATAACACAGTCCTATCCGGACCGATACACAGAGCCCGATCCCTCTTTCTGATAACACAGTTCGATCCGGACCGATACATAGACCCAGACCCCCATTCTGATAACACAGTCCTATCCAGACCGATACACACAGCCCGATCCCTCTTTCTGATAACACAGTACTATCCGGTCCGATACACAGAGCCCAACCCCCTTTCTGATCAAACAGTCCTATCCGAACCGATACACAGAGACCAGCCCCCCTCTCTGATAACACAGTCCTATCCGGACCGATACACAGAGCCCAGCCCCTCTCTCTGATAACACAGTCCTATCTGGACCGATACACAGAGCCCGATCCCTCTCTCTGATAACACAGTCCGATCCGGATCGATACACAGAGCCCAGACCCCCTTTCTGATAACACAGTCCTATCTGGACCGATACACAGAGCCCGATCCCTCTTTCTGATAACACAGTCCTATCTGGACCGATACACAGAGCCCAGAACCCCTTTCTGATAACACAGTCCTATCTGGACCGATACACAGAGCCCGATCCCTCTCTCTGATAACACAGTCCATTGCGGACTGATACACAGAGCCCGATCACTCTTTCTGATAACACAGTCCTATCCGGACCGATACACAGAGCCCAGCCCCCCTTTCTGATAAAACAGTCCTATCCGAACCGATACACAGAGCCTAGCCCCCCTCTCTGATAACACAGTCCTATCCAGATCAATACACAGAGCCCGATCCCTCTCTCTGATAAAACAGTCCTATCCGGACCGATACACAGAGCCCAGCCCCCCTCTCTGATAACACAGTCCTATCCAGATCAATACACAGAGCCCGATGCCTCTCTCTGATAACACAGTCCTATCCGGATCAATACACAGAGCCCGATCCCTCTCTCTGATAACACAGTCCTATCCGGACTGATACACAGAGCCCAGCCCCTCTCTCTGATAACACAGTCCTATCCGGACCGATACACAGAGCCCAGCCCCCCTCTCTGATAACACAGTCCTATCCGGACCGATACACAGAGCCCGATCCCTCTTTCTGATAACACAGTCCGATCCGGACCGATACACAGAGCCCATACCCCGATTCTGATAACACAGTCCTATCCGGACCGATACACACAGCCCGATCCCTCTTTCTGATAACACAGTCCTATCCGGACCGATACACAGAGCCCTGCCCCACTTTCTGATAAAACAGTCCTATCTGGACCGATACACAGAGCCCGATCCCTCTTTCTGATAACACAGTCCTATCCGGACCGATACACAGAGCCCTGCCCTACTTTCTGATAAAACAGTCCTATCCTAACCGATACACAGACACCAGCCCCAATCTCAGATAACACAGTCCTATCCAGATCAATACACAGAGCCCGATCTCTCTCCCTGATAACACAGTCCTATCCGGACCGATACACAGAGCCCGATCCCTCTTTCTGATAACACAGTTCGATCCGGACCGATACACAGACCCAGACCCCCATTCTGATAACACAGTCCTATCCAGACCGATACACACAGCCCGATCCCTCTTTCTGATAACACAGTCCTATCCGGTCCGATACACAGAGCCCAACCCCCTTTCTGATCAAACAGTCCTATCCGAACCGATACACAGAGACCAGCCCCCCTCTCTGATAACACAGTCCTATCCGGACCGATACACAGAGCCCAGCCCCTCTCTCTGATAACACAGTCCTATCTGGACCGATACACAGAGCCCGATCCCTCTCTCTGATAACACAGTCCGATCCGGATCGATACACAGAGCCCAGACCCTCTTTCTGATAACACAGTCCTATCTGGACCGATACACAGAGCCCGATCCCTCTTTCTGATAACACAGTCCTATCTGGACCGATACACAGAGCCCAGAACCCCTTTCTGATAACACAGTCCTATCTGGACCGATACACAGAGCCCGATCCCTCTCTCTGATAACACAGTCCATTGCGGACTGATACACAGAGCCCAGCCCCTCTCTCTGATAACACAGTCCTATCCGGACCGATACACAGAGCCCAGCCCTCCTCTCTGATAACACAGTCCTATCCAGATTAATACACAGAGCCCGATGCCTCTCTCTGATAACACAGTCCTATCCGGATCAATACACAGAGCCCGATCCCTCTCTCTGATAACACAGTCCTATCCGGACTGATACACAGAGCCCAGCCCCTCTCTCTGATAACACAGTCCTATCCGGACCGATACACAGAGCCCAGCCCCCCTCTCTGATAACACAGTCCTATCCGGACCGATACACAGAGCCCGATCTCTCTCCCTGATAACACAGTCCTATCCGGACCGATACACAGAACCCGATCCCTCTTTCTGATAACACAGTCCTATCCGGACCGATACACAGAGCCCAGCCCCCTTTCTGATAACACAGTCCTATCCGGACCGATACACAGAGCCCGATCCCTCTTTCTGATAACACAGTCCGATCCGGACCAATACACAGAGCCCATACCCCGATTCTGATAACACAGTCCTATCCGGACGGATACAAAGACACCAGCCCCAATCTCTGATAACACAGTCTTATCCAGATCAATACACAGAGCCCGATGCCTCTCTCTGATAACGCAGTCCTATCCGGATCGATACACAGAGCCCGATCTCTCTCCCTGATAACACAGTCCTGTCCGGTCCGATACACAGAGCCCGATCCCTCTCTCTGATAACACAGTCCTATCAGGATCGATACACAGAGCCCGATCCCCCTCTCTGATATCACAGTCCTATCCGAACCGATACACAGAGCCCGGCCCCCCTCTCTGATCACACAGTCCTATCCGGACCGATACACAGAGCCCGGCCCCCCTCTCTGATAACACAGTCCTATCCGGACGGACACACAGACACCAGCCCCAATCTCAGATAACACAGTCCTATCCAGATCAATACACAGAGCCCGATCTCTCTCTATGATAACACAGTCCTATCCGGATCGATACACAGAGCCCGATCCCTCTCTCTGATAACACAGTCCTATCCGGACCGATACACAGAGCCCAGCCCTCCTCCCTGATAACACAGTCCTATCCGGATCAATACACAGAGCCCAATCTCTCTCTCTGATAACACAGTCCTATCTCGACCGATACACACAGCCCGATCCCTCTCTCTGATAACACAGTCCTATCCGGATCGATACACAGAGCCCAGCCCCTCTCTCTGATAACACAGTCCTATCTGGATGGATACACAGAGCCCAGCCCCAATCTCTGATAACACAGTCCTATCCGGATCGATAGACAGAGCCCAGCCCCTCTCTCTGATAACACAGTCCTATCCGGACCGATACACAGAGCCCAGCCCCCCTTTCTGATAAAACAGTCCTATCCGAACCGATACACAGAGACCAGCCCCCCTGTCTGATAACACAGTCCAATCCGGACCGATACACAGAGCCCAGCCCCCCTCTCTGATAACACAGTTTTATCCGGACGGATACACAGACATCAGCCCCAATCTCTGATAACACAGTCCTATCCAGATCAATACACAGAGCCCGATCCCTCTCTCTGATTACACAGTCCATTCCGGACCGATGCACAGAGCCCGATCCCTCTTTCTGATAACACAGTCCTATCCGGTCCGATACACAGAGCCCAGCCCCCCTTTCTGATCAAACAGTCCTATCCGAACCGATACACAGAGACCAGCCCCCCTCTCTGATAACACAGTCCTATCCGGACCGATACACAGAGCCCAGCCCCTCTCTCTGATAACACAGTCCTATCTGGACCGATACACAGAGCCCGATCCCTCTCTCTGATAACACAGTCCGATCCGGATCGATACACAGAGCCCAGACCCCCTTTCTTATAACACAGTCCTATCTGGACCGATACACAGAGCCCGATCCCTCTTTCTGATAACACAGTCCTATCCGGACCGATACACAGAGCCCGGCCCCCCTCTCTGATAACACAGTCCTATCCGGACGGACACACAGACACCAGCCCCAATCTCAGATAACACAGTCCTATCCAGATCAATACACAGAGCCCGATCTCTCTCTATGATAACACAGTCCTATCCGGATCGATACACAGAGCCCGATCCCTCTCTCTGATAACACAGTCCTATCCGGACCGATACACAGAGCCCAGCCCTCCTCCCTGATAACACAGTCCTATCCGGATCAATACACAGAGCCCAATCTCTCTCTCTGATAACACAGTCCTATCTCGACCGATACACACAGCCCGATCCCTCTCTCTGATAACACAGTCCTATCCGGATCGATACACAGAGCCCAGCCCCTCTCTCTGATAACACAGTCCTATCTGGATGGATACACAGAGCCCAGCCCCAATCTCTGATAACACAGTCCTATCCGGATCGATAGACAGAGCCCAGCCCCTCTCTCTGATAACACAGTCCTATCCGGACCGATACACAGAGCCCAGCCCCCCTTTCTGATAAAACAGTCCTATCCGAACCGATACACAGAGACCAGCCCCCCTGTCTGATAACACAGTCCAATCCGGACCGATACACAGAGCCCAGCCCCCCTCTCTGATAACACAGTTTTATCCGGACGGATACACAGACATCAGCCCCAATCTCTGATAACACAGTCCTATCCAGATCAATACACAGAGCCCGATCCCTCTCTCTGATTACACAGTCCATTCCGGACCGATGCACAGAGCCCGATCCCTCTTTCTGATAACACAGTCCTATCCGGTCCGATACACAGAGCCCAGCCCCCCTTTCTGATCAAACAGTCCTATCCGAACCGATACACAGAGACCAGCCCCCCTCTCTGATAACACAGTCCTATCCGGACCGATACACAGAGCCCAGCCCCTCTCTCTGATAACACAGTCCTATCTGGACCGATACACAGAGCCCGATCCCTCTCTCTGATAACACAGTCCGATCCGGATCGATACACAGAGCCCAGACCCCCTTTCTTATAACACAGTCCTATCTGGACCGATACACAGAGCCCGATCCCTCTTTCTGATAACACAGTCCTATCCGGACCGATACACAGAGCCCTGCCCTACTTTCTGATAAAACAGTCCTATCCGAACCGATACACAGACACCAGCCCCAATCTCAGATAACACAGTCCTATCCAGATCAATACACAGAGCCCGATCTCTCTCCCTGATAACACAGTCCTATCCGGACCGATACACAGAGCCCGATCCCTCTTTCTGATAACACAGTTCGATCCGGACCGATACACAGACCCAGACCCCCATTCTGATAACACAGTCCTATCCAGACCGATACACGCAGCCCGATCCCTCTTTCTGATAACACAGTCCTATCCGGTCCGATACACAGAGCCCAACCCCCTTTCTGATCAAACAGTCCTATCCGAACCGATACACAGAGACCAGCTCCCCTCTCTGATAACACAGTCCTATCTGGACCGATACACAGAGCCCAGCCCCTCTCTCTGATAACACAGTCCTATCTGGACCGATACACAGAGCCCGATCCCTCTTTCTGATAACACAGTCCTATCTGGACCGATACACAGAGCCCAGAACCCCTTTCTGATAACACAGTCCTATCTGGACCGATACACAGAGCCCGATCCCTCTCTCTGATAACACAGTCCATTGCGGACTGATACACAGAGCCCAGCCCCTCTCTCTGATAACACAGTCCTATCCGGACGGATACACAGAGCCCAGCCCTCCTCTCTGATAACACAGTCCTATCCAGATTAATACACAGAGCCCGATGCCTCTCTCTGATAACACAGTCCTATCCGGATCAATACACAGAGCCCGATCCCTCTCTCTGATAACACAGTCCTATCCGGACTGATACACAGAGCCCAGCCCCTCTCTCTGATAACACAGTCCTATCCGGACCGATACACAGAGCCCAGCCCCCCTCTCTGATAACACAGTCCTATCCGGACCGATACACAGAGCCCGATCTCTCTCCCTGATAACACAGTCCTATCCGGACCGATACACAGAACCCGATCCCTCTTTCTGATAACACAGTCCTATCCGGACCGATACACAGAGCCCAGCCCCCTTTCTGATAACACAGTCCTATCCGGACCGATACACAGAGCCCGATCCCTCTTTCTGATAACACAGTCCGATCCGGACCGATACACAGAGCGCATACCCCGATTCTGATAACACAGTCCTATCCGGACGGATACACAGACACCAGCCCCAATCTCTGATAACACAGTCTTATCCAGATCAATACACAGAGCCCGATGCCTCTCTCTGATAACGCAGTCCTATCCGGATCGATACACAGAGCCCGATCCCCCTCACTGATATCACAGTCCTATCCGAACCGATACACAGAGCCCGGCCCCCCTCTCTGATCACACAGTCCTATCCGGACCGATACACAGAGCCCGGCCCCCCTCTCTGATAACACAGTCCTATCCGGACGGACACACAGACACCAGCCCCAATCTCAGATAACACAGTCCAATCCAGATCAATACACAGAGCCCGATCCCTCTCTCTGATAACACAGTCCTATCCGGACCGATACACAGAGCCCAGCCCTCCTCCCTGATAACACAGTCCTATCCGGATCAATACACAGAGCCCAATCTCTCTCTCTGATAACACAGTCCTATCTCGACCGATACACACAGCCCGATCCCTCTCTCTGATAACACAGTCCTATCCGGATCGATACAGAGAGCCCAGCCCCTCTCTCTGATAACACAGTCCTATCTGGATGGATACACAGAGCCCAGCCCCAATCTCTGATAACACAGTCCTATCCGGATCGATAGACAGAGCCCAGCCCCTCTCTCTGATAACACAGTCCTATCCGGACCGATACACAGAGCCCAGCCCCCCTTTCTGATAAAACAGTCCTATCCGAACCGATACACAGAGACCAGCCCCCCTCTCTGATAACACAGTCCAATCCGGACCGATACACAGAGCCCAGCCCCCCTCTCTGATAACACAGTTTTATCCGGACGGATACACAGACACCAGCCCCAATCTCTGATAACACAGTCCTATCCAGATCAATACACAGAGCCCGATCCCTCTCTCTGATTACACAGTCCATTCCGGACCGATGCACAGAGCCCGATCCCTCTTTCTGATAACACAGTCCTATCCGGACCGATACACAGAGCCCAGCCCTCCTCCCTGATAACACAGTCCTATCCGGATCAATACACAGAGCCCAATCTCTCTCTCTGATGACACAGTCCTATCTCGACCGATACACACAGCCCGATCCCTCTCTCTGATAACACAGTCCTATCCGGATCGATACACAGAGCCCAGCCCCTCTCTCTGATAACACAGTCCTATCTGGATGGATACACAGAGCCCAGCCCCAATCTCTGATAACACAGTCCTATCCGGATCGATAGACAGAGCCCAGCCCCTCTCTCTGATAACACAGTCCTATCCGGACCGATACACGGAGCCCAGCCCCCCTTTCTGATAAAACAGTCCTATCCGAACCGATACACAGAGACCAGCCCCCCTCTCTGATAACACAGTCCAATCCGGACCGATACACAGAGCCCAGCCCCCCTCTCTGATAACACAGTTTTATCCGGACGGATACACAGACACCAGCCCCAATCTCTGATAACACAGTCCTATCCAGATCAATACACAGAGCCCGATCCCTCTCTCTGATTACACAGTCCATTCCGGACCGATGCACAGAGCCCGATCCCTCTTTCTGATAACACAGTCCTATCCGGACCGATACACAGTGCCCAGCCCCCCTTTCTGATAAAACAGTCCTATCCGAACCGATACACAGAGCCCAGCCCCCCTCTCTGATAACACAGTCCTATCCGGACGGATACACAGACACCAGCCCCAATCTCTGATAACACAGTCCTATGCAGATCAATACACAGAGCCCGATGCCTCTCTCTGATAACACAGTCCTATCCGGATCGATACACAGAGCCCGATCTCTCTCACTGATAACACAGTCCTGTCCGGACCGATACACAGAGCCCGCTCCCTCTCTCTGATAACACAGTCCTATCAGGATCGATACACAGAGCCCGATCCCCCTCTCTGATAACACAGTCCTATCAGGATCGATACACAGAGCCCGATCCCTCTCTCTGATAACACAGTCCTATCCGGACCGATACACAGAGCCCAGCCCCCCTTTCTGATAACACAGTCCTATCCGGACCGATACACAGAGCCCGATCCCTCTCTGTGATAACACAGACCTATCCGGACCAATACCCAGATCCTGATCCCCCTCTCTGATAACACAATCCTATCCGGATCGATACACAGAGCCCGATCTCTCTCACTGATAACACAGTCATATCCAGACCGATACACAGAGCCCGATCCCTCTCTCTGATAACACAGTCCTATCCGGACCGATACACAGAGCCCAACCCCTCTCTGATAACACAGTCCTATCCGGACCGATACACAGAGCCCAACCCCCCTTTCTGATAACACAGTCCTATCCGGATCGATACACAGAGCCCAGCCCGCCTCTCTGATAACACAGTCCTATCCGGACCGATACACAGAGCCCAACCCCTCTCTGATATCACAGTCCTATCCGGACCGATACACAGAGCCCAACCCCTCTCTCTGATAACACAGTCCTATCCGGACCGATACACAGAGCCCGATCCCCCTCTCTGATAACACAGTCCTATCCGGACCGATACACAGAGCCCAACCCCTCTCTCTGATAACACAGTCCTATCCGGACCGCTACACAGAGCCCGATCCCTCTCTCTGATAACACAGTCCTATCCGGACTGATACACAGAGCCCAACCCCTCACTCTGATAACACAGTCCTATCCGAACCGATACACAGAGCCCAGCCCCTCTCTCTGATAACAGAGTCCTATCCGGACCGATACACAGAGCCCAGCCCCCCTTTCTGATAACACAGTCCTATCCGAACCGATACACAGAGCCCAGCCCCTCTCTCTGATAACACAGTCCTATCCGAACCGATACACAGAGCCCAGCCCCTCTCTCTGATAACAGAGTCCTATCCGAACCGATACACAGAGCCCAGCCCTCCTCCCTGATAACACAGTCCTATCCGGACCGATACACAGAGCCCAGCCCTCCTCTCTGATAACACAGTCCTATCCGGACGGACACAGACACCAGCCCCAATCTCGGATAACACAGTCCTATCCAGATCAATACACAGAGCCTGATCCCTCTCTCTGATAACACAGTCCTATCCGGATCAATACACAGAGCCCGATCCCTCTCCCTGATAACACAGTCCTATCCGGACTGATACACAGAGCCCAGCCCCTCTTTCTGATAACACAGTCCTATCCGGACCGATACACAGAGCCCAGCCCCTCTCTCTGATAACACAGTCCTATCCGGACCAATACACAGAGCCCGATCCCCCTCTCTGATAACACACCCATATCCGGACCGATACACAGAGCCCAGCCGCAATCTCTGATAACACAGTCCTATCTGGATGGATACACAGAGCCCAGCCCCAATCTCTGATAACACAGTCCTATCCGGATCGATAGACAGAGCCCAGCCCCTCTCTCTGATAACACAGTCCTATCCGGACCGATACACAGAGCCCAGCCCCCCTTTCTGATAAAACAGTCCTATCCGAACCGATACACAGAGACCAGCCCCCCTCTCTGATAACACAGTCCAATCCGGACCGATACACAGAGCCCAGCCCCCCTCTCTGATAACACAGTTTTATCCGGACGGATACACAGACACCAGCCCCAATCTCTGATAACACAGTCCTATCCAGATCAATACACAGAGCCCGATCCCTCTCTCTGATTACACAGTCCATTCCGGACCGATGCACAGAGCCCGATCCCTCTTTCTGATAACACAGTCCTATCCGTTCCGATACACAGAGCCCAGCCCCCCTTTCTGATCAAACAGTCCTATCCGAACCGATACACAGAGACCAGCCCCCCTCTCTGATAACACAGTCCTATCCGGACCGATACACAGAGCCCAGCCCCTCTCTCTGATAACACAGTCCTATCTGGACCGATACACAGAGCCCGATCCCTCTCTCTGATAACACAGTCCGATCCGGATCGATACACAGAGCCCAGACCCCCTTTCTTATAACACAGTCCTATCTGGACCGATACACAGAGCCCGATCCCTCTTTCTGATAACACAGTCCTATCCGGACCGATACACAGAGCCCTGCCCTACTTTCTGATAAAACAGTCCTATCCGAACCGATACACAGACACCAGCCCCAATCTCAGATAACACAGTCCTATCCAGATCAATACACAGAGCCCGATCCCTCTTTCTGATAACACAGTTCGATCCGGACCGATACACAGACCCAGACCCCCATTCTGATAACACAGTCCTATCCAGACCGATACACACAGCCCGATCCCTCTTTCTGATAACACAGTTCGATCCGGACCGATACACAGACCCAGACCCCCATTCTGATAACACAGTCCTATCCGGACCGATACACAGAGCCCTGCCCTACTTTCTGATAAAACAGTCCTATCCGAACCGATACACAGACACCAGCCCCAATCTCAGATAACACAGTCCTATCCAGATCAATACACAGAGCCCGATCCCTCTTTCTGATAACACAGTTCGATCCGGACCGATACACAGACCCAGACCCCCATTCTGATAACACAGTCCTATCCAGACCGATACACACAGCCCGATCCCTCTTTCTGATAACACAGTCCTATCCGGTCCGATACACAGAGCCCAACCCCCTTTCTGATCAAACAGTCCTATCCGAACCGATACACAGAGACCAGCCCCCCTCTCTGATAACACAGTCCTATCTGGACCGATACACAGAGCCCAGCCCCTCTCTCTGATAACACAGTCCTATCTGGACCGATACACAGAGCCCGATCCCTCTTTCTGATAACACAGTCCTATCTGGACCGATACACAGAGCCCAGAACCCCTTTCTGATAACACAGTCCTATCTGGACCGATACACAGAGCCCGATCCCTCTCTCTGATAACACAGTCCATTGCGGACTGATACACAGAGCCCAGCCCCTCTCTCTGATAACACAGTCCTATCCGGACCGATACACAGAGCCCAGCCCTCCTCTCTGATAACACAGTCCTATCCAGATTAATACACAGAGCCCGATGCCTCTCTCTGATAACACAGTCCTATCCGGATCAATACACAGAGCCCGATCCCTCTCTCTGATAACACAGTCCTAACCGGACTGATACACAGAGCCCAGCCCCTCTCTCTGATAACACAGTCCTATCCGGACCGATACACAGAGCCCAGCCCCCCTCTCTGATAACACAGTCCTATCCGGACCGATACACAGAGCCCGATCTCTCTCCCTGATAACACAGTCCTATCCGGACCGATACACAGAACCCGATCCCTCTTTCTGATAACACAGTCCTATCCGGACCGATACACAGAGCCCAGCCCCCTTTCTGATAACACAGTCCTATCCGGACCGATACACAGAGCCCGATCCCTCTTTCTGATAACACAGTCCGATCCGGACCGATACACAGAGCCCATACCCCGATTCTGATAACACAGTCCTATCCGGACGGATACAGAGACACCAGCCCCAATCTCTGATAACACAGTCTTATCCAGATCAATACACAGAGCCCGATGCCTCTCTCTGATAACGCAGTCCTATCCGGATCGATACACAGAGCCCGATCTCTCTCCCTGATAACACAGTCCTGTCCGGTCCGATACACAGAGCCCGATCCCTCTCTCTGATAACACAGTCCTATCAGGATCGATACACAGAGCCCGATCCCCCTCTCTGATATCACAGTCCTATCCGAACCGATACACAGAGCCCGGCCCCCCTCTCTGATCACACAGTCCTATCCGGACCGATACACAGAGCCCGGCCCCCCTCTCTGATAACACAGTCCTATCCGGACGGACACACAGACACCAGCCCCAATCTCAGATAACACAGTCCTATCCAGATCAATACACAGAGCCCGATCCCTCTCTCTGATAACACAGTCCTATCCGGACCGATACACAGAGCCCAGCCCTCCTCCCTGATAACACAGTCCTATCCGGATCAATACACAGAGCCCAATCTCTCTCTCTGATAACACAGTCCTATCTCGACCGATACACACAGCCCGATCCCTCTCTCTGATAACACAGTCCTATCCGGATCGATACACAGAGCCCAGCCCCTCTCTCTGATAACACAGTCCTATCTGGATGGATACACAGAGCCCAGCCCCAATCTCTGATAACACAGTCCTATCCGGATCGATAGACAGAGCCCAGCCCCTCTCTCTGATAACACAGTCCTATCCGGACCGATACACAGAGCCCAGCCCCCCTTTCTGATAAAACAGTCCTATCCGAACCGATACACAGAGACCAGCCCCCCTCTCTGATAACACAGTCCAATCCGGACCGATACACAGAGCCCAGCCCCCCTCTCTGATAACACAGTTTTATCCGGACGGATACACAGACACCAGCCCCAATCTCTGATAACACAGTCCTATCCAGATCAATACACAGAGCCCGATCCCTCTCTCTGATTACACAGTCCATTCCGGACCGATGCACAGAGCCCGATCCCTCTTTCTGATAACACAGTCCTATCCGGACCGATACACAGAGCCCAGCCCTCCTCCCTGATAACACAGTCCTATCCGGATCAATACACAGAGCCCAATCTCTGTCTCTGATAACACAGTCCTATCTCGACCGATACACACAGCCCGATCCCTCTCTCTGATAACACAGTCCTATCCGGATCGATACACAGAGCCCAGCCCCTCTCTCTGATAACACAGTCCTATCTGGATGGATACACAGAGCCCAGCCCCCCTCTCTGATAACACAGTCCTATCCGGACGGTTACACAGACACCAGCCCCAATCTCTGATAACACAGTCCTATGCAGATCAATACACAGAGCCCGATGCCTCTCTCTGATAACACAGTCCTATCCGGATCGATACACAGAGCCCGATCTCTCTCACTGATAACACAGTCCTGTCCGGACCGATACACAGAGCCCGATCCCTCTCTCTGATAACACAGTCCTATCAGGATCGATACACAGAGCCCGATCCCCCTCTCTGATAACACAGTCCTATCAGGATCGATACACAGAGCCCGATCCCACTCTCTGATAACACAGTCCTATCCGGACCGATACACAGAGCCCAGCCCCCCTTTCTGATAACACAGTCCTATCCGGACCGATACACAGAGCCCGATCCCTCTCTGTGATAACACAGACCTATCCGGACCAATACCCAGATCCTGATCCCCCTCTCTGATAACACAATCCTATCCGGATCGATACACAGAGCCCGATCTCTCTCACTGATAACACAGTCATATCCAGACCGATACACAGAGCCCGATCCCTCTCTCTGATAACACAGTCCTATCCGGACCGATACACAGAGCCCAACCCCTCCCTGATAACACAGTCCTATCCGGACCGATACACAGAGCCCAACCCCCCTTTCTGATAACACAGTCCTATCCGGATCGATACACAGAGCCCAGCCCCCCTCTCTGATAACACAGTCCTATCCGGACCGATACACAGAGCCCAACCCCTCTCTGATATCACAGTCCTATCCGGACCGATACACAGAGCCCAACCCCTCTCTCTGATAACACAGTCCTATCCGGACCGATACACAGTGCCCGATCCCCCTCTCTGATAACACAGTCCTATCCGGACCGATACACAGAGCCCAACCCCTCTCTCTGATAACACAGTCCTATCCGGACCGCTACACAGAGCCCGATCCCTCTCTCTGATAACACAGTCCTATCCGGACTGATACACAGAGCCCAACCCCTCACTCTGATAACACAGTCCTATCCGGTCCGATACACAGAGCCCAACCCCCTTTCTGATCAAACAGTCCTATCCGAACCGATACACAGAGACCAGCCCCCCTCTCTGATAACACAGTCCTATCTGGACCGATACACAGAGCCCAGCCCCTCTCTCTGATAACACAGTCCTATCTGGACCGATACACAGAGCCCGATCCCTCTTTCTGATAACACAGTCCTATCTGGACCGATACACAGAGCCCAGAACCCCTTTCTGATAACACAGTCCTATCTGGACCGATACACAGAGCCCGATCCCTCTCTCTGATAACACAGTCCATTGCGGACTGATACACAGAGCCCAGCCCCTCTCTCTGATAACACAGTCCTATCCGGACCGATACACAGAGCCCAGCCCTCCTCTCTGATAACACAGTCCTATCCAGATTAATACACAGAGCCCGATGCCTCTCTCTGATAACACAGTCCTATCCGGATCAATACACAGAGCCCGATCCCTCTCTCTGATAACACAGTCCTAACCGGACTGATACACAGAGCCCAGCCCCTCTCTCTGATAACACAGTCCTATCCGGACCGATACACAGAGCCCAGCCCCCCTCTCTGATAACACAGTCCTATCCGGACCGATACACAGAGCCCGATCTCTCTCCCTGATAACACAGTCCTATCCGGACCGATACACAGAACCCGATCCCTCTTTCTGATAACACAGTCCTATCCGGACCGATACACAGAGCCCAGCCCCCTTTCTGATAACACAGTCCTATCCGGACCGATACACAGAGCCCGATCCCTCTTTCTGATAACACAGTCCGATCCGGACCGATACACAGAGCCCATACCCCGATTCTGATAACACAGTCCTATCCGGACGGATACAGAGACACCAGCCCCAATCTCTGATAACACAGTCTTATCCAGATCAATACACAGAGCCCGATGCCTCTCTCTGATAACGCAGTCCTATCCGGATCGATACACAGAGCCCGATCTCTCTCCCTGATAACACAGTCCTGTCCGGTCCGATACACAGAGCCCGATCCCTCTCTCTGATAACACAGTCCTATCAGGATCGATACACAGAGCCCGATCCCCCTCTCTGATATCACAGTCCTATCCGAACCGATACACAGAGCCCGGCCCCCCTCTCTGATCACACAGTCCTATCCGGACCGATACACAGAGCCCGGCCCCCCTCTCTGATAACACAGTCCTATCCGGACGGACACACAGACACCAGCCCCAATCTCAGATAACACAGTCCTATCCAGATCAATACACAGAGCCCGATCCCTCTCTCTGATAACACAGTCCTATCCGGACCGATACACAGAGCCCAGCCCTCCTCCCTGATAACACAGTCCTATCCGGATCAATACACAGAGCCCAATCTCTCTCTCTGATAACACAGTCCTATCTCGACCGATACACACAGCCCGATCCCTCTCTCTGATAACACAGTCCTATCCGGATCGATACACAGAGCCCAGCCCCTCTCTCTGATAACACAGTCCTATCTGGATGGATACACAGAGCCCAGCCCCAATCTCTGATAACACAGTCCTATCCGGATCGATAGACAGAGCCCAGCCCCTCTCTCTGATAACACAGTCCTATCCGGACCGATACACAGAGCCCAGCCCCCCTTTCTGATAAAACAGTCCTATCCGAACCGATACACAGAGACCAGCCCCCCTCTCTGATAACACAGTCCAATCCGGACCGATACACAGAGCCCAGCCCCCCTCTCTGATAACACAGTTTTATCCGGACGGATACACAGACACCAGCCCCAATCTCTGATAACACAGTCCTATCCAGATCAATACACAGAGCCCGATCCCTCTCTCTGATTACACAGTCCATTCCGGACCGATGCACAGAGCCCGATCCCTCTTTCTGATAACACAGTCCTATCCGGACCGATACACAGAGCCCAGCCCTCCTCCCTGATAACACAGTCCTATCCGGATCAATACACAGAGCCCAATCTCTGTCTCTGATAACACAGTCCTATCTCGACCGATACACACAGCCCGATCCCTCTCTCTGATAACACAGTCCTATCCGGATCGATACACAGAGCCCAGCCCCTCTCTCTGATAACACAGTCCTATCTGGATGGATACACAGAGCCCAGCCCCCCTCTCTGATAACACAGTCCTATCCGGACGGTTACACAGACACCAGCCCCAATCTCTGATAACACAGTCCTATGCAGATCAATACACAGAGCCCGATGCCTCTCTCTGATAACACAGTCCTATCCGGATCGATACACAGAGCCCGATCTCTCTCACTGATAACACAGTCCTGTCCGGACCGATACACAGAGCCCGATCCCTCTCTCTGATAACACAGTCCTATCAGGATCGATACACAGAGCCCGATCCCCCTCTCTGATAACACAGTCCTATCAGGATCGATACACAGAGCCCGATCCCACTCTCTGATAACACAGTCCTATCCGGACCGATACACAGAGCCCAGCCCCCCTTTCTGATAACACAGTCCTATCCGGACCGATACACAGAGCCCGATCCCTCTCTGTGATAACACAGACCTATCCGGACCAATACCCAGATCCTGATCCCCCTCTCTGATAACACAATCCTATCCGGATCGATACACAGAGCCCGATCTCTCTCACTGATAACACAGTCATATCCAGACCGATACACAGAGCCCGATCCCTCTCTCTGATAACACAGTCCTATCCGGACCGATACACAGAGCCCAACCCCTCCCTGATAACACAGTCCTATCCGGACCGATACACAGAGCCCAACCCCCCTTTCTGATAACACAGTCCTATCCGGATCGATACACAGAGCCCAGCCCCCCTCTCTGATAACACAGTCCTATCCGGACCGATACACAGAGCCCAACCCCTCTCTGATATCACAGTCCTATCCGGACCGATACACAGAGCCCAACCCCTCTCTCTGATAACACAGTCCTATCCGGACCGATACACAGTGCCCGATCCCCCTCTCTGATAACACAGTCCTATCCGGACCGATACACAGAGCCCAACCCCTCTCTCTGATAACACAGTCCTATCCGGACCGCTACACAGAGCCCGATCCCTCTCTCTGATAACACAGTCCTATCCGGACTGATACACAGAGCCCAACCCCTCACTCTGATAACACAGTCCTATCCGAACCGATACACAGAGCCCAGCCCCTCTCTCTGATAACAGAGTCCTATCCGGACCGATACACAGAGCCCAGCCCCCCTTTCTGATAACACAGTCCTATCCGAACCGATACACAGAGCCCAGCCCCTCTCTCTGATAACAGAGTCCTATCCGAACCGATACACAGAGCCCAGCCCTCCTCCCTGATAACACAGTCCTATCCGGACCGATACACAGAGCCCAGCCCTCCTCTCTGATAACACAGTCCTATCCGGACGGACACACAGACACCAGCCCCAATCTCGGATAACACAGTCCTATCCAGATCAATACACAGAGCCTGATCCCTCTCTCTGATAAGACAGTCCTATCCGGATCAATACACAGAGCCCGATCCCTCTCCCTGATAACACAGTCCTATCCGGACTGATACACAGAGCCCAGCCCCTCTTTCTGATAACACAGTCCTATCCGGACCGATACACAGAGCCCAGCCCCTCTCTCTGATAACACAGTCCTATCCGGACCAATACACAGAGCCCGATCCCCCTCTCTGATAACACACCCATATCCGGACCGATACACAGAGCCCAGCCGCAATCTCTGATAACACAGTCCTATCTGGAGCGATACACAGAGCGAGACCCTCTCTCTGATAACACAGTCCTATCCGGATCGATACACAGAACCCGAACCCTCTCTCTGATAACACAGTCCTATCCAGATCATAACACAGAGCCCGATCCCTCTCTCTGATAACACAGTCCTATCCGGACAGATACACAGACCCCAGCCCCAATCTCTGATAACACAGTCCTATCCGGATCGATACACAGAGCCCGATCTCTCTCTCTGATAACACAGTCCTATCTGTTCCGATACACAGAGCCCGATCTCTCTCTCTGATAACACAGTCCTATCTGGACCGATACACAGAGCCCGATCTCTCTCTCTGATAACACACTCCTATCCGGACGGACACACAGAGCCCAGCCCCACTCTCTGATAACACAGTCCTATCGGGACGGATACACAGACACCAACCCCAATCTCCGATAACACAGTCCTATCCAGATCAATACACAGAGCCCGATGCCTCTCTCGGATAACACAGTCCTATCCGGATCGATAGACAGAGCCCAGCCCCTCTCTCTGATAACACAGTCCTATCCGGATCGATACACAGAGCCCAGCCCCTCTCTCTTATAACTCAGTCCTATCCGGACGGATACACAGACACCAGCCCCAATCTCTGATAACACAGTTCTATCCGGATCAATACACAGAGCCCAATCTCTCCCTCTGATACACAGAGCCCGATCCCTCTCTCTGATAACACAGTCCTATCCAGACGGATACACAGAACCCGATCCCTCTCTCTGATAACACAGTCGTATCCAGACGGATACACAGAGCCCGTTCCCTCTCTCTGATAACACAGTCGTATCCGGACCGATACACAGAGCCCGATCTCTCTCTCTGATAACACAGACCTATCCGGATCGAAACACAGAGCCCAGCCCCAGTCTCTGATAACACAGTCCTATCCGGACAGATACACAGAGCCCAGACCCCCTCTCTGATAACACAGTCCTATCCGGATGGATACACAGAGCCCAGCCCAAATCTCTGATAACACAGTCCTATCCGGACCGACACACAGAGCCCAGCCCCAATCTCTGATAACAGAGTCCTATCCGGACCGATACTCAGAGCCCAGCCCCCCTTTCAGATAACACAGTCCTATCCGGACCGATACACAGAGCCCAGCCCCCCTCTCTGATAACACAATCCTATCCGGACGGATACACAGACACCAGCCCCAATCTCTGATAACACAGTCTTATCCAGATCAATACACAGAGCCCGATGCCTCTCTCTGATAACACAGTCCTATCAGGATCGATACACAGAGCCCGATCCCCCTCTCTGATATCACAGTCCTATCCGGATCGATACACAGAGCCCGATCCCCCTCTCTGATATCACAGTCCTATCCGGATCGGTACACAGAGCCCGATCCCTCTTTCTGATAACACAGTCCTATCTGGACCGATACACAGAGCCCAGCCCCACTTTCTGATAAAACAGTCCTATCCGAACCGATACACAGAGCCCAGCCCCCCTCTCTGATAAAACAGTCCTATCCGAACCGATACACAGAGCCCAGCCCCCCTATCTGATAACACAGTCCTATTCGGACGGACACACAGACACCAGCCCCAATCTCAGATAACACAGTCCTATCCAGATCAATACACAGAGCCCGATCTCTCTCTCTGATAACACAGTCCTATCCGGATCGATACACAGAGCCCGATCTCTCTCACTGATAACACAGTCATATCCAGACCGATACACAGAGCCCGATCCCTCTCTCTGATAACACAGTCCTATCCGGACCGATACACAGAGCCCAACCCCTCCCTGATAACACAGTCCTATCCGGACCGATACACAGAGCCCAACCCCCCTTTCTGATAACACAGTCCTATCCGGATCGATACACAGAGCCCAGCCCCCCTCTCTGATAACACAGTCCTATCCGGACCGATACACAGAGCCCAACCCCTCTCTGAAATCACAGTCCTATCCGGACCGATACACAGACCCCAGCCCCAATCTCTGATAACACAGTCCTATCCGGATCGATACACAGAGCCCGATCTCTCTCTCTGATAACACAGTCCTATCTGTTCCGATACACAGAGCCCGATCTCTCTCTCTGATAACACAGTCCTATCTGGACCGATACACAGAGCCCGATCTCTCTCTCTGATAACACACTCCTATCCGGACGGACACACAGAGCCCAGCCCCACTCTCTGATAACACAGTCCTATCGGGACGGATACACAGACACCAACCCCAATCTCCGATAACACAGTCCTATCCAGATCAATACACAGAGCCCGATGCCTCTCTCGGATAACACAGTCCTATCCGGATCGATAGACAGAGCCCAGCCCCTCTCTCTGATAACACAGTCCTATCCGGATCGATACACAGAGCCCAGCCCCTCTCTCTTATAACTCAGTCCTATCCGGACGGATACACAGACACCAGCCCCAATCTCTGATAACACAGTTCTATCCGGATCAATACACAGAGCCCAATCTCTCCCTCTGATACACAGAGCCCGATCCCTCTCTCTGATAACACAGTCCTATCCAGACGGATACACAGAACCCGATCCCTCTCTCTGATAACACAGTCGTATCCAGACGGATACACAGAGCCCGTTCCCTCTCTCTGATAACACAGTCGTATCCGGACCGATACACAGAGCCCGATCTCTCTCTCTGATAACACAGACCTATCCGGATCGAAACACAGAGCCCAGCCCCAGTCTCTGATAACACAGTCCTATCCGGACAGATACACAGAGCCCAGACCCCCTCTCTGATAACACAGTCCTATCCGGATGGATACACAGAGCCCAGCCCAAATCTCTGATAACACAGTCCTATCCGGACCGACACACAGAGCCCAGCCCCAATCTCTGATAACAGAGTCCTATCCGGACCGATACTCAGAGCCCAGCCCCCCTTTCAGATAACACAGTCCTATCCGGACCGATACACAGAGCCCAGCCCCCCTCTCTGATAACACAATCCTATCCGGACGGATACACAGACACCAGCCCCAATCTCTGATAACACAGTCTTATCCAGATCAATACACAGAGCCCGATGCCTCTCTCTGATAACACAGTCCTATCAGGATCGATACACAGAGCCCGATCCCCCTCTCTGATATCACAGTCCTATCCGGATCGATACACAGAGCCCGATCCCCCTCTCTGATATCACAGTCCTATCCGGATCGGTACACAGAGCCCGATCCCTCTTTCTGATAACACAGTCCTATCCGGAGCTATACACAGAGCCCGGCCCCCCTCTCTGATAACACAGTCCTATCCGGACCGATACACAGAGCCCGATCCCTCTTTCTGATAACACAGTCCTATCTGGACCGATACACAGAGCCCAGCCCCACTTTCTGATAAAACAGTCCTATCCGAACCGATACACAGAGCCCAGCCCCCCTCTCTGATAAAACAGTCCTATCCGAACCGATACACAGAGCCCAGCCCCCCTATCTGATAACACAGTCCTATTCGGACGGACACACAGACACCAGCCCCAATCTCAGATAACACAGTCCTATCCAGATCAATACACAGAGCCCGATCTCTCTCTCTGATAACACAGTCCTATCCGGATCGATACACAGAGCCCGATCTCTCTCACTGATAACACAGTCATATCCAGACCGATACACAGAGCCCGATCCCTCTCTCTGATAACACAGTCCTATCCGGACCGATACACAGAGCCCAACCCCTCCCTGATAACACAGTCCTATCCGGACCGATACACAGAGCCCAACCCCCCTTTCTGATAACACAGTCCTATCCGGATCGATACACAGAGCCCAGCCCCCCTCTCTGATAACACAGTCCTATCCGGACCGATACACAGAGCCCAACCCCTCTCTGATATCACAGTCCTATCCGGACCGATACACAGAGCCCAACCCCTCTCTCTGATAACACAGTCCTATCCGGACCGATACACAGAGCCCGATCCCCCTCTCTGATAACACAGTCCTATCCGGACCGATACACAGAGCCCAACCCCTCTCTCTGATAACACAGTCCTATCCGGACCGCTACACAGAGCCCGATCCCTCTCTCTGATAACACAGTCCTATCTGGACTGATACACAGAGCCCAACCCCTCACTCTGATAACACAGTCCTATCCGAACCGATACACAGAGCCCAGCCCCTCTCTCTGATAACAGAGTCCTATCCGGACCGATACACAGAGCCCAGCCCCCCTTTCTGATAACACAGTCCTATCCGAACCGATACACAGAGCCCAGCCCCTCTCTCTGATAACACAGTCCTATCCGAACCGATACACAGAGCCCAGCCCCTCTCTCTGATAACAGAGTCCTATCCGAACCGATACACAGAGCCCAGCCCTCCTCTCTGATAACACAGTCCTATCCGGACGGACACACAGACACCAGCCCCAATCTCGGATAACACAGTCCTATCCAGATCAATACACAGAGCCTGATCCCTCTCTCTGATAACACAGTCCTATCCGGATCAATACACAGAGCCCGATCCCTCTCCCTGATAACACAGTCCTATCCGGACTGATACACAGAGCCCAGCCCCTCTTTCTGATAACACAGTCCTATCCGGACCGATACACAGAGCCCAGCCCCTCTCTCTGATAACACAGTCCTATCCGGACCAATACACAGAGCCCGATCGCCCTCTCTGATAACACACCCATATCCGGACCGATACACAGAGCCCAGCCGCAATCTCTGATAACACAGTCCTATCTGGAGCGATACACAGAGCGAGACCCTCTCTCTGATAACACAGTCCTATCCGGATCGATACACAGAACCCGAACCCTCTCTCTGATAACACAGTCCTATCCGGACAGATACACAGACCCCAGCCCCAATCTCTGATAACACAGTCCTATCCGGATCGATACACAGAGCCCGATCTCTCTCTCTGATAACACAGTCCTATCTGTTCCGATACACAGAGCCCGATCTCTCTCTCTGATAACACAGTCCTATCCGGACGGACACACAGAGCCCAGCCCCACTCTCTGATAACACAGTCCTATCGGGACGGATACACAGACACCAACCCCAATCTCCGATAACACAGTCCTATCCAGATCAATACACAGAGCCCGATGCCTCTCTCGGATAACACAGTCCTATCCGGATCGATAGACAGAGCCCAGCCCCTCTCTCTGATAACACAGTCCTATCCGGATCGATACACAGAGCCCAGCCCCTCTCTCTTATAACACAGTCCTATCCGGACGGATACACAGACACCAGCCCCAATCTCTGATAACACAGTCCTATCCAGATCAATACACAGAGCCTGATCTCTCTCTCTGATAACACAGTTCTATCCGGATCAATACACAGAACCCGAACCCTCTCTCTGATAACACAGTCCTATCCGGATCATAACACAGAGCGCGATCCCTCTCTCTGATAACACAGTCCTATCCGGACAGATACACAGACCCCAGCCCCAATCTCTGATAACACAGTCCTATCCGGATCGATACACAGAGCCCGATCTCTCTCTCTGATAACACAGTCCTATCTGTTCCGATACACAGAGCCCGATCTCTCTCTCTGATAACACACTCCTATCCGGACGGACACACAGAGCCCAGCCCCACTCTCTGATAACACAGTCCTATCGGGACGGATACACAGACACCAACCCCAATCTCCGATAACACAGTTCTATCCAGATCAATACACAGAGCCCGATGCCTCTCTCGGATAACACAGTCCTATCCGGATCGATAGACAGAGCCCAGCCCCTCTCTCTGATAACACAGTCCTATCCGGATCGATACACAGAGCCCAGCCCCTCTCTCTTATAACACAGTCCTATCCGGACGGATACACAGACACCAGCCCCAATCTCTGATAACACAGTCCTATCCAGATCAATACACAGAGCCTGATCTCTCTCTCTGATAACACAGTTCTATCCGGATCAATACACAGAGCCCAATCTCTCCCTCTGATACACAGAGCCCGATCCCTCTCTCTGATAACACAGTCCTATCCAGACGGATACACAGAACCCGATCCCTCTCTCTGATAACACAGTCGTATCCAGACGGATACACAGAGCCCGTTCCCTCTCTCTGATAACACAGACCTATCCGGATCGAAACACAGAGCCCAGCCCCAGTCTCTGATAACACAGTCCTATCCGGACAGATACACAGAGCCCAGACCCCCTCTCTGATAACACAGTCCTATCCGGATGGATACACAGAGCCCAGCCCTAATCTCTGATAACACAGTCCTATCCGGACCGACACACAGAGCCCAGCCCCAATCTCTGATAACAGAGTCCTATCCGGACCGATACTCAGAGCCCAGCCCCCCTTTCAGATAACACAGTCCTATCCGGACCGATACACAGAGCCCAGCCCCCCTCTCTGATAACACAATCCTATCCGGACGGATACACAGACACCAGCCCCAATCTCTGATAACACAGTCTTATCCAGATCAATACACAGAGCCCGATGCCTCTCTCTGATAACACAGTCCTATCAGGATCGATACACAGAGCCCGATCCCCCTCTCTGATATCACAGTCCTATCCGGATCGATACACAGAGCCCGATCCCCCTCTCTGATATCACAGTCCTATCCGGATCGGTACACAGAGCCCGATCCCTCTTTCTGATAACACAGTCCTATCCGGAGCTATACACAGAGCCCGGCCCCACTCTCTGATAACACAGTCCTATCCGGACCGATACACAGAGCCCGATCCCTCTTTCTGATAACACAGTCCTATCTGGACCGATACACAGAGCCCAGCCCCACTTTCTGATAAAACAGTCCTATCCGAACCGATACACAGAGCCCAGCCCCCCTCTCTGATAAAACAGTCCTATCCGAACCGATACACAGAGCCCAGCCCCCCTATCTGATAACACAGTCCTATTCGGACGGACACACAGACACCAGCCCCAATCTCAGATAACACAGTCCTATCCAGATCAATACACAGAGCCCGATCTCTCTCTCTGATAACACAGTCCTATCCGGATCGATACACAGAGCCCGATCCCTCTCTCTGATAACACAGTCCTATCCGGACTGATACACAGAGCCCGATCTCTGTCTCTGATAACACAGTCCTATCCAGATCAATACACAGCGCCTGATCTCTCTCTCTGATAACACAGTTCTATCCGGATCAATACACAGAGCCCAATCTCTCCCTCTGATACACAGAGCCCGATCCCTCTCTCTGATAACACAGTCCCATCCGGACGGACACACAGACACCAGCCCCAATCTCAGATAACACAGTCCTATCCAGATCAATACACAGAGCCTGATCTCTCTCTCTGATAACACAGTTCTATCCGGATCAATACACAGAGCCCAATCTCTCCCTCTGATACACAGAGCCCGATCCCTCTCTCTGATAACACAGTCCTATCCAGACGGATACACAGAACCCGATCCCTCTCTCTGATAACACAGACCTATCCGGATCGAAACACAGAGCCCGATCCCTCTCTCTGATAACACAGTCCTATCCAGATCGATACACAGAGCCCGATCACTCTCTCTGATAACACAGTCCTATCCGGATGGATACACAGAGCCCAGCCCCAGTCTCTGATAACACAGTCCTATCCGGACAGATACACAGAGCCCAGACCCCCTCTCTGATAACACAGTCCTATCCGGATGTATACACAGTGCCCAGCCCAAATCTCTGATAACACAGTCCTATCCGGACCGATACACAGAGCCCAGCCCCAATCTCTGATAACAGAGTCCTATCCGGACCGATACTCAGAGCCCAGCCCCCCTTTCTGATAACACAGTCCTATCCGGACCGATACACAGAGCCCAGCCCCCCTCTCTGATAACACAATCCTATCCGGACGGATACACAGACACCCGACCCAATCTCTGATAACACAGTCCTATCCAGACCAATACACAGAGCCCGATGCCTCTCTCTGATAACGCAGTCCTATCCGGATCGATACACAGAGCCCGATCTCTCTCCCTGATAACACAGTCCTGTCCGGTCCGATACACAGAGCCCGATCCCCCTCTCTGATATCACAGTCCAATCCGGATCGATACACAGAGCCCGATCCCTCTTTCTGATCACACAGTCCGATCCAGACCGATACACAGAGCCCGGCCCCCCTCTCTGATAAAACAGTCCTATCCGAACCGATACACAGAGACCAGCCCCCCTCTCTGATAACACAGTCCTATCCGGACGGACACACAGACACCAGCCCCAATCTCAGATAACACAGTCCTATCCAGATCAATACACAGAGCCCGATCTCTCTCTCTGATAACACAGTCCTATCCGGATCGATACACAGAGCCCGATCTCTCTCTCTGATAACACAGTCCTATCCAGACCGATACACAGAGCCCGATCCCTCTCTCTGATAACACAGTCCTATCCGGACCGATACACAGAGCCCAGCCCTAGTCACTGATAACACAGTCCTATCCGGATCAATACACAAAGCCCGATCTCTCTCTCTGATAACACAGTCCTATCCGGACCGATACACACAGCCCGATCCCTCTCTCTGATAACACAGTCCAATCCGGACCGATACACAAAGCCCAGCCCCCCTCTCTGATAACACAATCCTATCCGGACGGATACACAGACACCAGCCCCAATCTCTGATAACACAGTCCTATCCAGATCAATACACAGAGCCCGATGCCTCTCTCTGATTACACAGTCCATTCCGGACCGATACACAGAGCCCGATCCCTCTTTCTGATAACACAGTCCTATCCGGACCGATACACAGTGCCCAGCCCCCCTTTCTGATAAAACAGTCCTATCCGAACCGATACACAGAGCCCAGCCCCCCTCTCTGATAACACAGTCCTATCCGGACGGATACACAGACACCAGCCCCAATCTCTGATAACACAGTCCTATGCAGATCAATACACAGAGCCCGATGCCTCTCTCTGATAACACAGTCCTATCCGGATCGATAGACAGAGCCCAGCCCCTCTCTCTGATAACACAGTCCTATCCGGATCGATACACAGAGCCCAGCCCCTCTCTCTTATAACACAGTCCTATCCGGACGGATACACAGACACCAGCCCCAATCTCTGATAACACAGTCCTATCCAGATCAATACACAGAGCCTGATCTCTCTCTCTGATAACACAGTTCTATCCGGATCAATACACAGAGCCCAATCTCTCCCTCTGATACACAGAGCCCGATCCCTCTCTCTGATAACACAGTCCTATCCAGACGGATACACAGAGCCCGATCCCTCTCTCTGATAACACAGTCGTATCCGGACCGATACAGAGAGCCCGATCTCTCTCTCTCTGATAACACAGTTCTATCCGGATCAATACACAGAGCCCAATCTCTCCCTCTGATACACAGAGCCCGATCCCTCTCTCTGATAACACAGTCCTATCCAGACGGATACACAGAGCCCGTTCCCTCTCTCTGATAACACAGTCGTATCCGGACCGATACACAGATCCCGATCTCTCTCACTGATAACATAGACCTATCCGGATCGAAACACAGAGCCCAGCCCCAGTCTCTGATAACACAGTCCTATCCGGACAGATACACAGAGCCCAGACCCCCTCTCTGATAACACAGTCCTATCCGGATGGATACACAGAGCCCTGCCCAAATCTCTGATAACACAGTCCTATCCGGACCGATACACAGAGCCCAGCCCCAATCTCTGATAACACAGTCTTATCCAGATCAATACACAGAGCCCGATGCCTCTCTCTGATAACGCAGTCCTATCCGGATCGATACACAGAGCCCGATCTCTCTCCCTGATAACACAGTCCTGTCCGGTCCGATACACAGAGCCCGATCCCCCTCTCTGATATCACAGTCCTATCCGGACCGATACACAGAGCCCGGCCCCCCTCTCTGATAACAGTCCTCTCCGGACCGATACACAGAGCCCGATCCCTCTTTCTGATAACACAGTCCTATCCGGACCGATACACAGAGCCCAGCCCCACTTTCTGATAAAACAGTCCTATCCGAACCGATACACAGAGCCCAGCCCCCCTCTCTGATAAAACAGTCCTATCCGAACCGATACACAGAGCCCAGCCCCTCTCTCTGATACACAGAGCCCGATCTCTCTCTCTGATAACACAGTCGTATCCGGACCGATACACAGAGCCCGATCTCTCTCTCTGATAACACAACCTATCCGGATCGATAGACAGAGCCCGATCCCTCTCTCTGATAACACAGTCCTATCCAGATCGATACACAGAGCCCGATCTCTCTCTCTGATAACACAGTCCTATCCGGATGGATACACAGAGCCCAGCCCCAGTCTCTGATAACACAGTCCTATCCGGACAGATACACAGAGCCCAGACCCCCTCTCTGATAACACAGTCCTATCCAGATCAATACACAGAGCCCGATGCCTCTCTCTGATTACACAGTCCATTCCGGACCGATACACAGAGCCCGATCCCTCTTTCTGATAACACAGTCCTATCCGGACCGATACACAGTGCCCAGCCCCCCTTTCTGATAAAACAGTCCTATCCGAACCGATACACAGAGCCCAGCCCCCCTCTCTGATAACACAGTCCTATCCGGACGGATACACAGACACCAGCCCCAATCTCTGATAACACAGTCCTATGCAGATCAATACACAGAGCCCGATGCCTCTCTCTGATAACACAGTCCTATCCGGATCGATAGACAGAGCCCAGCCCCTCTCTCTGATAACACAGTCCTATCCGGATCGATACACAGAGCCCAGCCCCTCTCTCTTATAACACAGTCCTATCCGGACGGATACACAGACACCAGCCCCAATCTCTGATAACACAGTCCTATCCAGATCAATACACAGAGCCTGATCTCTCTCTCTGATAACACAGTTCTATCCGGATCAATACACAGAGCCCAATCTCTCCCTCTGATACACAGAGCCCGATCCCTCTCTCTGATAACACAGTCCTATCCAGACGGATACACAGAGCCCGATCCCTCTCTCTGATAACACAGTCGTATCCGGACCGATACAGAGAGCCCGATCTCTCTCTCTCTGATAACACAGTTCTATCCGGATCAATACACAGAGCCCAATCTCTCCCTCTGATACACAGAGCCCGATCCCTCTCTCTGATAACACAGTCCTATCCAGACGGATACACAGAGCCCGTTCCCTCTCTCTGATAACACAGTCGTATCCGGACCGATACACAGATCCCGATCTCTCTCACTGATAACATAGACCTATCCGGATCGAAACACAGAGCCCAGCCCCAGTCTCTGATAACACAGTCCTATCCGGACAGATACACAGAGCCCAGACCCCCTCTCTGATAACACAGTCCTATCCGGATGGATACACAGAGCCCTGCCCAAATCTCTGATAACACAGTCCTATCCGGACCGATACACAGAGCCCAGCCCCAATCTCTGATAACACAGTCTTATCCAGATCAATACACAGAGCCCGATGCCTCTCTCTGATAACGCAGTCCTATCCGGATCGATACACAGAGCCCGATCTCTCTCCCTGATAACACAGTCCTGTCCGGTCCGATACACAGAGCCCGATCCCCCTCTCTGATATCACAGTCCTATCCGGACCGATACACAGAGCCCGGCCCCCCTCTCTGATAACAGTCCTCTCCGGACCGATACACAGAGCCCGATCCCTCTTTCTGATAACACAGTCCTATCCGGACCGATACACAGAGCCCAGCCCCACTTTCTGATAAAACAGTCCTATCCGAACCGATACACAGAGCCCAGCCCCCCTCTCTGATAAAACAGTCCTATCCGAACCGATACACAGAGCCCAGCCCCTCTCTCTGATACACAGAGCCCGATCTCTCTCTCTGATAACACAGTCGTATCCGGACCGATACACAGAGCCCGATCTCTCTCTCTGATAACACAACCTATCCGGATCGATAGACAGAGCCCGATCCCTCTCTCTGATAACACAGTCCTATCCAGATCGATACACAGAGCCCGATCTCTCTCTCTGATAACACAGTCCTATCCGGATGGATACACAGAGCCCAGCCCCAGTCTCTGATAACACAGTCCTATCCGGACAGATACACAGAGCCCAGACCCCCTCTCTGATAACACAGTCCTATCCGGATGAATACACAGTGCCCAGCCCAAATCTCTGATAACACAGTCCTATCCGGACCGATACACAGAGCCCAGCCCCAATCTCTGATAACAGAGTCCTATCCGGACCGATACTCAGAGCCCAGCCCCCCTTTCTGATAACACAGTCCTATCCGGACCGATACACAGAGCCCAGCCCCCCTCTCTGATAACACAATCCTATCCGGACGGATACACAGACACCCGCCCCAATCTCTGATAACACAGTCCTATCCAGACAAATACACAGAGCCCGATGCCTCTCTCTGATAACGCAGTCCTATCCGGATCGATACACAGAGCCCGATCTCTCTCCCTGATAACACAGTCCTGTCCGGTCCGATACACAGAGCCCGATCCCCCTCTCTGATATCACAGTCCTATCCGGATCGATACACAGAGCCCGATCGCTCTTTCTGATCACACAGTCCTATCCGGACCGATACACAGAGCCCGGCCCCCCTCTCTGATAAAACAGTCCTATCCGAACCGATACACAGAGACCAGCCCCCCTCTCTGATAACACAGTCCTATCCGGACGGACACACAGACACCAGCCCCAATCTCAGATAACACAGTCCTATCCAGATCAATACACAGAGCCCGATCTCTCTCTCTGATAACACAGTCCTATCCGGATCGATACACAGAGCCCGATCTCTCTCTCTGATAACACAGTCCTATCCGGACCGATACACAGAGCCCGATCCCTCTCTCTGATAACACAGTCCTATCCGGACCGATACACAGAGCCCGATGCCTCTCTCTGATAACGCAGTCCTATCCGGATCGATACACAGAGCCCGATCTCTCTCCCTGATAACACAGTCCTGTCCGGTCCGATACACAGAGCCCGATCCCCCTCTCTGATATCACAGTCCTATCCGGATCGATACACAGAGCCCGATCGCTCTTTCTGATCACACAGTCCTATCCGAACCGATACACAGAGACCAGCCCCCCTCTCTGATAACACAGTCCTATCCGGACGGACACACAGACACCAGCCCCAATCTCAGATAACACAGTCCTATCCAGATCAATACACAGAGCCCGATGCCTCTCTCTGATAACGCAGTCCTATCCGGATCGATACACAGAGCCCGATCTCTCTCCCTGATAACACAGTCCTGTCCGGTCCGATACACAGAGCCCGATCCCCCTCTCTGATATCACAGTCCTATCCGGATCGATACACAGAGCCCGATCGCTCTTTCTGATCACACAGTCCTATCCGAACCGATACACAGAGACCAGCCCCCCTCTCTGATAACACAGTCCTATCCGGACGGACACACAGACACCAGCCCCAATCTCAGATAACACAGTCCTATCCAGACCGATACACAGAGCCCAGCTCCCCTCTCTGATAACACAGTTTTATCCGGATGGATACACAGACACCAGCCCCAATCTCTGATAACACAGTCCTATCCAGATCAATACACAGAGCCCGATCCCTCTCTCTGATTACACAGTCCATTCCGGACCGATACACAGTGCCCAGCCCCCCTTTCTGATAAAACAGTCCTATCCGAACCGATACACAGAGCACAGCCCCCCTCTCTGATAACACAGTCCTATCCGGACGGATACACAGACACCAGCCCCAATCTCTGATAACACAGTCCTATCCGGACCGATACACAGAGACCAACCTCTCCCTCTGATACACAGAGCCCGATCCCTCTCTCTGATAACACAGTCCTATCCAGACGGATACACAGAGCCCGATCCCTCTCTCTGATAACACAGACCTATCCGGATCGAAACACAGAGCCCGATCCCTCTCTCTGATAACACAGTCCTATCCAGATCGATACACAGAGCCCGATCTCTCTCTCTGATAACACAGTCCTATCCGGATGGATACACAGAGCCCAGCCCCAGTCTCTGATAACACAGTCCTATCTGGACAGATACACAGAGCCCAGACCCCCTCTCTGATAACACAGTCCTATCCAGATGTATACACAGTGCCCAGCCCAAATCTCTGATAACACAGTCCTATCCGGATCGATACACAGTGCCCAGCCCCAATCTCTGATAACAGAGTCCTATCCGGACCGATACTCAGAGCCCAGCCCCCCTTTCTGATAACACAGTCCTATCCGGACCGATACACAGAGCCCAGCCCGCCTCTCTGATAACACAATCCTATCCGGACGGATACACAGACACCCGCCCCAATCTCTGATAACGCAGTCCTATCCAGACAAATACACAGAGCCCGATGCCTCTCTCTGATAACGCAGTCCTATCCGGATCGATACACAGAGCCCGATCTCTCTACCTGATAACACAGTCCTGTCCGGTCCGATACACAGAGCCCGATCCCCCTCTCTGATATCACAGTCCTATCTGGATCGATACACAGAGCCCGATTGCTCTTTCTGATCACACAGTCCTATCCGGACCGATACACAGAGCCCGGCCCCCCTCTCTGATAAAACAGTCCTATCCGAACCGATACACAGAGACCAGCCGCCCTCTCTGATAACACAGTCCTATCCGGACGGACACACAGACACCAGCCCCAATCTCAGATAACACAGTCCTATCCAGATCAATACACAGAGCCCGATCTCTCTCTCTGATAACACAGTCCTATCCGGATCGATACACAGAGCCCGATCTCTCTCTCTGATAACACAGTCCTATCCGGACCGATACACAGAGCCCGATCCCTCTCTCTGATAACACAGTCCTATCCGGACCGATACACAGAGCCCAGCCCTCCTCCCTGATAACACAGTCCTATCCGGATCAATACACAGAGCCCGATCTCTCTCTCTGATAACACAGTCCTATCCGGACCGATACACACAGCCCGATCCCTCTCTCTGATAACATAGTCCTATCCGGATCGATACACAGAGCCCAGCCCCTCTCTCTGATAACACAGTCCTATCTGGATGGATACACAGAGCCCAGCCCCAATCTCTGATAACACAGTCCTATCCGGATCGATAGACAGAGCCCAGCCCCTCTCTCTGATAACACAGTCCTATCCGGACCGATACACAGAGCCCAGCCCCCCTTTCTGATAAAACAGTCCTATCCGAACCGATACACAGAGACCAGCCCCCCTCTCTGATAACACAGTCCAATCCGGACCGATACACAGAGCCCAGCCCCCCTCTCTGATAACACAGTTTTATCCGGACGGATACACAGACACCAGCCCCAATCTCTGATAACACAGTCCTATCCAGATCAATACACAGAGCCCGATCCCTCTCTCTGATTACACAGTCCATTCCGGACCGATGCACAGAGCCCGATCACTCTTTTTGATAACACAGTCCTATCCGGACCGATACACAGAGCCCAGCCCCCCTCCCTGATAACACAGTCCTATCCGGACGGATACACAGACACCAGCCCCAATCTCAGATAACAGAGTCCTATGCAGATCAATACACAGAGCCCGATGCCTCTCTCTGATAACACAGTCCTATCCGGATCGATACACAGAGCCCGATCTCTCTCACTGATAACACAGACCTGTCCGGACCGATACACAGAGCCCGATCCCTCTCTCTGATAACACAGACCTATCCGGACCGATACACAGAGCCCGATCCCCCTCTCTGATAACACAGTCCTATCAGGATCGATACACAGAGCCCGATCCCCCTCTCTGTTAACACAGACCTATCCGGACCGATACACAGAGCCCGATCCCCCACTCTGATAACACAGTCCTATCAGGATCGATACACAGAGCCCGATCCCTCTCTCTGATAACACAGTCCTATCAGGATCGATACACAGAGCCCGATCCCTCTCTCTGATAACACAGTCCTATCAGGATCGATACACAGAGCCCGATCCCTCTCTCTTTGATAACACAGTCCTATCCGGACCAATACACAGAGCCCAGCCCCCTTTCTGATAACACAGTCCTATCCGGACCGATACACAGAGCCCGATCCCTCTCTGTGATAACACAGACCTATCCGGACCAATACCCAGTTCCTGATCCCCCTTTCTGATAACACAGTCCTATCCAGACCGATACACAGAGCCCGATCCCTCTCTCTGATAACACAGTCCTATCCGGACCGATACACAGAGCCCGATCCCCCTCTCTGATATCACAGTCCTATCCGGACTGATACACAGAGCCCAACCCCTCTCTCTGATAACACAGTCCTATCCGGACCGATACACATAGCCCAGCCCTCCTCTCTGATAACACAGTCCTATCCGGACTGATACACAGAGCCCAACGCCTCTCTCTGATAACACAGTCCTATCCGGACCAATACACAGAGCCCAGCCCCTCTCTCTGATAACAGAGTCCTATCCGGACCGATACACAGAGCCCAGCCCCCCTTTCTGATAACACAGTCCTATCCGAACCGATACACAGAGCCCAGCCCTCCTCCCTGATAACACAGTCCTATCCGGACCGATACACAGAGCCCAGCCCTCCTCTCTGATAACACAGTCCTATCCGGACGGACACACAGACACCAGCCCCAATCTCTGATAACACAGTCCTATCCAGATCAATACACAGAGCCTGATCCCTCTCTCTGATAACACAGTCCTATCCGGATCAATACACAGAGCCCGATCTCTCTCTCTGATAACACAGTCCTATCCGAACCGATACACAGAGCCCGATCCCTCTCCCTGATAACACAGTCCTATCCGGACTGATACACAGAGCCCAGCCCCTCTTTCTGATAACACAGTCCTATCCGGACCGATACACAGAGCCCAGCCCCTCTCTCTGATAACACAGTCCTATCCGGACCAATACACAGAGACCGATCCCCCTCTCTGATAACACACCCATATCCGGACCGATACACAGAGCCCAGCCGCAATCTCTGATAACACAGTCCTATCTGGAGCGATACACAGAGCGAGACCCTCTCTCTGATAACACAGTCCTATCCAGACAAATACACAGAGCCCGATGCCTCTCTCTGATAACGCAGTCCTATCCGGATCGATACACAGAGCCCGATCTCTCTCCCTGATAACACAGTCCTGTCCGGTCCGATACACAGAGCCCGATCCCCCTCTCTGATATCACAGTCCTATCCGGATCGATACACAGAGCCCGATCGCTCTTTCTGATCACACAGTCCTATCCGGACCGATACACAGAGCCCGGCCCCCCTCTCTGATAAAACAGTCCTATCCGAACCGATACACAGAGACCAGCCCCCCTCTCTGATAACACAGTCCTATCCGGACGGACACACAGACACCAGCCCCAATCTCAGATAACACAGTCCTATCCAGATCAATACACAGAGCCCGATCTCTCTCTCTGATAACACAGTCCTATCCGGATCGATACACAGAGCCCGATCTCTCTCTCTGATAACACAGTCCTATCCGGACAGATACACAGAGCCCGATCCCTCTCTCTGATAACACAGTCCTATCCGGACCGATACACAGAGCCCGATGCCTCTCTCTGATAACGCAGTCCTATCCGGATCGATACACAGAGCCCGATCTCTCTCCCTGATAACACAGTCCTGTCCGGTCCGATACACAGAGCCCGATCCCCCTCTCTGATATCACAGTCCTATCCGGATCGATACACAGAGCCCGATCGCTCTTTCTGATCACACAGTCCTATCCGGACCGATACACAGAGCCCGGCCCCCCTCTCTGATAAAACAGTCCTATCCGAACCGATACACAGAGACCAGCCCCCCTCTCTGATAACACAGTCCTATCCGGACGGACACACAGACACCAGCCCCAATCTCAGATAACACAGTCCTATCCAGATCAATACACAGAGCCCGATCTCTCTCTCTGATAACACAGTCCTATCCGGATCGATACACAGAGCCCGATCTCTCTCTCTGATAACACAGTCCTATCCGGACCGATACACAGAGCCCGATCCCTCTCTCTGATAACACAGTCCTATCCGGACCGATACACAGAGCCCAGCCCTCCTCCCTGATAACACAGTCCTATCCGGATCAATACACAGAGCCCGATCTCTCTCTCTGATAACACAGTCCTATCCGGACCGATACACACAGCCCGATCCCTCTCTCTGATAACACAGTCCTATCCGGATCGATACACAGAGCCCAGCCCCTCTCTCTGATAACACAGTCCTATCCGGATGGATACACAGAGCCCAGCCCCAATCTCTGATAACACAGTCCTATCCGGATCGATAGACAGAGCCCAGCCCCTCTCTCTGATAACACAGTCCTATCCGGATCGATACACAGAGCCCAGCCCCTCTCTCTGATAACACAGTCCTATCCGGACCGATACACAGAGCCCAGCCCCCCTTTCTGATAAAACAGTCCTATCCGAACCGATACACAGAGACCAGCCCCTCTCTCTGATAACACAGTCCAATCCAGACCGATACACAGAGCCCAGCTCCCCTCTCTGATAACACAGTTTTATCCGGATGGATACACAGACACCAGCCCCAATCTCTGATAACACAGTCCTATCCAGATCAATACACAGAGCCCGATCCCTCTCTCTGATTACACAGTCCATTCCGGACCGATACACAGTGCCCAGCCCCCCTTTCTGATAACACAGTCCTATCCGAACCGATACACAGAGCACAGCCCCCCTCTCTGATAACACAGTCCTATCCGGACGGATACACAGACACCAGCCCCAATCTCTGATAACACAGTCCTATCCGGACCGATACACAGAGCCCGATCTCTCTCTCTGATAACACAGTCCTATCCGGATGGATACACAGAGCCCAGCCCCAGTCTCTGATAACACAGTCCTATCTGGACAGATACACAGAGCCCAGACCCCCTCTCTGATAACACAGTCCTATCCGGATGTATACACAGTGCCCAGCCCAAATCTCTGATAACACAGTCCTATCCGGATCGATACACAGTGCCCAGCCCCAATCTCTGATAACAGAGTCCTATCCGGACCGATACTCAGAGCCCAGCCCCCCTTTCTGATAACACAGTCCTATCCGGACCGATACACAGAGCCCAGCCCGCCTCTCTGATAACACAATCCTATCCGGACGGATACACAGACACCCGCCCCAATCTCTGATAACGCAGTCCTATCCAGACAAATACACAGAGCCCGATGCCTCTCTCTGATAACGCAGTCCTATCCGGATCGATACACAGAGCCCGATCTCTCTACCTGATAACACAGTCATGTCCGGTCCGATACACAGAGCCCGATCCCCCTCTCTGATATCACAGTCCTATCCGGATCGATACACAGAGCCCGATTGCTCTTTCTGATCACACAGTCCTATCCGGACCGATACACAGTGCCCGGCCCCCCTCTCTGATAAAACAGTCCTATCCGAACCGATACACAGAGACCAGCCCCCCTCTCTGATAACACAGTCCTATCCGGACGGACACACAGACACCAGCCCCAATCTCAGATAACACAGTCCTATCCAGATCAATACACAGAGCCCGATCTCTCTCTCTGATAACACAGTCCTATCCGGAACGATACACAGAGCCCGATCTCTCTCTCTGATAACACAGTCCTATCCGGACCGATACACAGAGCCCGATCCCTCTCTCTGATAACACAGTCCTATCCGGACCGATACACAGAGCCCAGCCCTCCTCCCTGATAACACAGTCCTATCCGGATCAATACACAGAGCCCGATCTCTCTCTCTGATAACACAGTCCTATCCGGACCGATACACACAGCCCGATCCCTCTCTCTGATAACACAGTCCTATCCGGATCGATACACAGAGCCCAGCCCCTCTCTCTGATAACACAGTCCTATCCGGATGGATACACAGAGCCCAGCCCCAATCTCTGATAACACAGTCCTATCCGGATCGATAGACAGAGCCCAGCCCCTCTCTCTGATAACACAGTCCTATCCGGACCGATACACAGAGCCCAGCCCCCCTTTCTGATAAAACAGTCCTATCCGAACCGATACACAGAGACCAGCCCCCCTCTCTGATAACACAGTCCAATCCGGACCGATACACAGAGCCCAGCCCCCCTCTCTGATAACACAGTTTTATCCGGACGGATACACAGACACCAGCCCCAATCTCTGATAACACAGTCCTATCCAGATCAATACACAGAGCCCGATCCCTCTCTCTGATTACACAGTCCATTCCGGACCGATGCACAGAGCCCGATCACTCTTTTTGATAACACAGTCCTATCCGGACTGATACACAGTGCCCAGCCCCCCTTTCTGATAAAACAGTCCTATCCGAACCGATACACAGAGCCCAGCCCCCCTCCCTGATAACACAGTCCTATCCGGACGGATACACAGACACCAGCCCCAATCTCTGATAACAGAGTCCTATGCAGATCAATACACAGAGCCCGATGCCTCTCTCTGATAACACAGTCCTATCCGGATCGATACACAGAGCCCGATCTCTCTCACTGATAACACAGACCTGTCCGGACCGATACACAGAGCCCGATCCCTCTCTCTGATAACACAGACCTATCCGGACCGATACACAGAGCCCGATCCCCCTCTCTGATATCACAGTCCTATCAGGATCGATACACAGAGCCCGATCCCCCTCTCTGATAACACAGACCTATCCGGACCGATACACAGAGCCCGATCCCCCTCTCTGATAACACAGTCCTATCAGGATCGATACACAGAGCCCGATCCCTCTCTCTGATAACACAGTCCTATACGGACCGTTACACAGAGCCCAGCCCCCCTTTCTGATAAAACAGTCCTATCCGAACAGATACACAGAGCCCAGCCCCTCTCTCTGATAACAGAGTCCTATCCGGACCGATACACAGAGCCCAGCCCCCCTTTCTGATAACACAGTCCTATCCGAACCGATACACAGAGCCCAGCCCTCCTCCCTGATAACACAGTCCTATCCGGACCGATACACAGAGCACAGCCCTCCTCTCTGATAACACAGTCCTATCCGGACGGACACACAGACACCAGCCCCAATCTCTGATAACACAGTCCTATCCAGATCAATACACAGAGCCTGATCCCTCTCTCTGATAACACAGTCCTATCCGGATCAATACACAGAGCCCGATCTCTCTCTCTGATAACACAGTCCTATCCGAACCGATACACAGAGCCCGATCCCTCTCCCTGATAACACAGTCCTATCCGGACTGATACACAGAGCCCAGCCCCTCTTTCTGATAACACAGTCCTATCCGGACCGATACACAGAGCCCAGCCCCTCTCTCTGATAACACAGTCCTATCCGGACCAATACACAGAGACCGATCACCCACTCTGATAACACACCCATATCCGGACCGATACACAGAGCCCAGCCGCAATCTCTGATAACTCAGTCCTATCTGGAGCGATACACAGAGCGAGACCCTCTCTCTGATAACACAGTCCTATCCGGATCGATACACAGAACCCGAACCCTCTCTCTGATAACACAGTCCTATCCGGATCGATACACAGAGCCCGATCCCTCTCTCTGATAACACAGTCCTATCCGGACAGATACACAGACCCCAGCCCCAATCTCTGATAACACAGTCCTATCCGGATCGATACACAGAGCCCGATCTCTCTCTCTGATAACACAGTCCTATCTGTTCCGATACACAGAGCCCGATCTCTCTCTCTGATAACACAGTCCTATCCGGACCGATACACAGAGCCCGATCCCTCTCTCTGATAACACAGTCCTATCCGGATCGATAGACAGAGCCCAGCCCCTCTCTCTGATAACACAGTCCTATCCGGATCGATACACAGAGCCCAGCCCCTCTCTCTTATAACACAGTCCTATCCGGACGGATACACAGACACCAGCCCCAATCTCTGATAACACAGTCCTATCCAGATCAATACACAGAGCCTGATCTCTCTCTCTGATAACACAGTTCTATCCGGATCAATACACAGAGCCCAATCTCTCCCTCTGATACACAGAGGCCGATCCCTCTCTCTGATAACACAGTCGTATCCAGACGGATACACAGAGCCCGATCTCTCTCTCTGATAACACAGACCTATCCGGATCGAAACACAGAGCCCAGCCCCAGTCTCTGATAACACAGCCCTATCCGGATGGATACACAGAGCCCAGCCCCACTTTCTGATAAAACAGTCCTATCCTAACCGATACACAGAGCCCAGCCCCTCTCTCTGATAACACAGTCCTATCCGGATCGATACACAGAGCCCAGCCCCTCTCTCTTATAACACAGTCCTATCCGGACGGATACACAGACACCAGCCCCAATCTCTGATAACACAGTCCTATCCAGATCAATACACAGAGCCTGATCTCTCTCTCTGATAACACAGTTCTATCCGGATCAATACACAGAGCCCAATCTCTCCCTCTGATACACAGAGCCCGATCCCTCTCTCTGATAACACAGTCCTATCCGAACCGATACACAGAACCCGATCCCTCTCCCTGATAACACAGTCCTATCCGGACTGATACACAGAGCCCAGCCCCTCTTTCTGATAACACAGTCCTATCCGGACCGATACACAGAGCCCAGCCCCTCTCTCTGATAACACAGTCCTATCCGGACCAATACACAGAGACCGATCCCCCTCTCTGATAACACACCCATATCCGGACCGATACACAGAGCCCAGCCGCAATCTCTGATAACACAGTCCTATCTGGAGCGATACACAGAGCGAGACCCTCTCTCTGATAACACAGTCCTATCCGGATCGATACACAGAACCCGAACCCTCTCTCTGATAATACAGTCCTATCCGGATCGATACACAGAGCCCGATCCCTCTCTCTGATAACACAGTCCTATCCGGACAGATACACAGACCCCAGCCCCAATCTCTGATAACACAGTCCTATCCGGATCGATACACAGAGCCCAATCTCTCTCTCTGATAACACAGTCCTATCTGTTCCGATACACAGAGCCCGATCTCTCTCTCTGATAACACAGTCCTATCCGGACCGATACACAGAGCCCGATCTCTCTCTCTGATAACACACTCCTATCCGGACGGACACACAGAGCCCACCCCACTCTCTGATAACACAGTCCTATCCGGATCGATAGACAGAGCCCAGCCCCTCTCTCTGATAACACAGTCCTATCCGGATCGATACACAGAGCCCAGCCCCTCTCTCTTATAACACAGTCCTATCCGGACAGATACACAGACACCAGCCCCAATCTCTGATAACACAGTCCTATCCAGATCAATACACAGAGCCTGATCTCTCTCTCTGATAACACAGTTCTATCCGGATCAATACACAGAGCCCAATCTCTCCCTCTGATACACAGAGCCCGATCCCTCTCTCTGATAACACAGTCGTATCCAGACGGATACACAGAGCCCGATCTCTCTCTCTGATAACACAGACCTATCCGGATCGAAACACAGAGCCCAGCCCCAGTCTCTGATAACACAGCCCTATCCGGACAGATACACAGAGCCCAGACCCCCTCTCTGATAACACAGTCCTATCCGGATGGATACACAGAGCCCAGCCCCACTTTCTGATAAAACAGTCCTATCCTAACCGATACACAGAGCCCAGCCCCTCTCTCTGATAACACAGTCCTATCCGGATCGATACACAGAGCCCAGCCCCTCTCTCTTATAACACAGTCCTATCCGGACGGATACACAGACACCAGCCCCAATCTCTGATAACACAGTCCTATCCAGATCAATACACAGAGCCTGATCTCTCTCTCTGATAACACAGTTCTATCCGGATCAATACACAGAGCCCAATCTCTCCCTCTGATACACAGAGCCCGATCCCTCTCTCTGATAACACAGTCGTATCCAGACGGATACACAGAGCCCGATCTCTCTCTCTGATAACACAGACCTATCCGGATGGATACACAGAGCCCAGCCCCCCTCTCTGATAAAACAGTCCTATCCGAACCGATACACAGAGCCCAGCCCCCCTCTCTGATAACACAGTCCTATCCGGACGGACACACAGACACCAGGCCCAATCTCAGATAACACAGTCCTATCCAGATCAATACACAGAGCCCGATCTCTCTCTCTGATAACACAGTCCTATCCGGATCGATACACAGAGCCCGATCCCTCTCTCTGATAACACAGTCCTATCCGGACTGATACACAGAGCCCGATCTCTCTCTCTGATAACACAGTCCTATCCGGACGGATACACAGAGCCCAGCCCCACTTTCTGATAACACAGTCCTATCCAGATCAATACACAGCGCCTGATCTCTCTCTCTGATAACACAGTTCTATCCGGATCAATACACAGAGCCCAATCTCTCCCTCTGATACACAGAGCCCGATCCCTCTCTCTGATAACACAGTCCTATCCGGACGGACACACAGACACCAGCCCCAATCTCAGATAACACAGTCCTATCCAGATCAATACACAGAGCCTGATCTCTCTCTCTGATAACACAGTTCTATCCGGATCAATACACAGAGCCCAATCTCTCCCTCTGATACACAGAGCCTGATCTCTCTCTCTGATAACACAGTTCTATCCGGATCAATACACAGAGCCCAATCTCTCCCTCTGATACACAGAGCCCGATCCCTCTCTCTGATAACACAGTCCTATCCGGACGGATACACAGAGCCCAGCCCCTCTCTCTGATAACGCAGTCCTATCCAGACGGATACACACAGCCCGATCCCTCTCTCTGATAACACAGACCTATCCGGATCGAAACACAGAGCCCGATCCCTCTCTCTGATAACACAGTCCTATCCAGATCGATACACAGAGCCCGATCTCTCTCTCTGATAACACTGTCCTATCCGGATGGATACACAGAGCCCAGCCCCAGTCGCTGATAACACAGTCCTATCCGGACAGATACACAGAGCCCAGACCCCCTCTCTGATAACACAGTCCTATCCGGATGTATACACAGTGCCCAGCCCAAATCTCTGATAACACAGTCCTATCCGGACCGATACACAGAGCCCAGCCCCAATCTCTGATAACAGAGTCCTATCCGGACCGATACTCAGAGCCCAGCCCCCCTTTCTGATAACACAGTCCTATCCGGACCGATACACAGAGCCCAGCCCCCCTCTCTGATAACACAATCCTATCCGGACGGATACACAGACACCCGCCCCAATCTCTGATAACACAGTCCTATCCAGACAAATACACAGAGCCTGATGCCTCTCTCTGATAACGGAGTCCTATCCGGATCGATACACAGAGCCCGATCTCTCTCCCTATATCACAGTCCTGTCCGGTCCGATACACAGAGCCCGATCCCCCACTCTGATATCACAGTCCTATCCGGATCGATACACAGAGCCCGATCGCTCTTTCTGATCACACAGTCCTATCCGGACCGATACACAGAGCCCGGCCCCCCTCTCTGATAAAACAGTCCTATCCGAACCGATACACAGAGACCAGCCCCCCTCGCTGATAACACAGTCCTATCCGGACGGACACACAGACACCAGCCCCAATCTCAGGTAACACAGTCCTATCCAGATCAATACACAGAGCCCGATCTCTCTCTCTGATAACACAGTCCTATCCGGATCGATACACAGAGCCCGATCTCTCTCTCTGATAACACAGTCCTATCCGGACCGATACACACAGCCCGATCCCTCTCTCTGATAACACAGTCCTATCCGGATCGATACACAGAGCCCAGCCCCCCTTTCTGATAACACAGTCCTATCCAGATCAATACACAGCGCCTGATCTCTCTCTCTGATAACACAGTTCTATCCGGATCAATACACAGAGCCCAATCTCTCCCTCTGATACACAGAGCCCGATCCCTCTCTCTGATAACACAGTCCTATCCGGACGGACACACAGACACCAGCCCCAATCTCAGATAACACAGTCCTATCCAGATCAATACACAGAGCCTGATCTCTCTCTCTGATAACACAGTTCTATCCGGATCAATACACAGAGCCCAATCTCTCCCTCTGATACACAGAGCCCGATCCCTCTCTCTGATAACACAGTCCTATCCGGACGGATACACAGAGCCCAGCCCCTCTCTCTGATAACGCAGTCCTATCCAGACGGATACACAGAGCCCGATCCCTCTCTCTGATAACACAGACCTATCCGGATCGAAACACAGAGCCCGATCCCTCTCTCTGATAACACAGTCCTATCCAGATCGATACACAGAGCCCGATCTCTCTCTCTGATAACACAGTCCTATCCGGATGGATACACAGAGCCCAGCCCCAGTCTCTGATAACACAGTCCTATCCGGACAGATACACAGAGCCCAGACCCACTCTCTCTGATAACACAGTCCTATCCGGACCGATACACAGAGCCCAGCCCCCCTCTCTGATAACACAATCCTATCCGGACGGATACACTGAGACCCGCCCCAATCTCTGATAACACAGTCCTATCCAGACAAATACACAGAGCCCGATGCCTCTCTCTGATAACGCAGTCCTATCCGGATCGATACACAGAGCCCGATCTCTCTCCCTGATAACACAGTCCTGTCCGGTCCGATACACAGAGCCCGATCCCCCACTCTGATATCACAGTCCTATCCGGATCGATACACAGAGCCCGATCTCTCTCTCTGATAACACAGTCCTATCTGTTCCGATACACAGAGCCCGATCTCTCTCTCTGATAACACAGTCCTATCTGGACCGATACACAGAGCCCGATCTCTCTCTCTGATAACACACTCCTATCCGGACGGACACACAGAGCCCAGCCCCCCTCCCTGATAACACAGTCCTATCCGGACGGATACACAGAGACCAGCCCCCCTCTCTGATAACACAGTCCAATCCGGACCGATACACAGAGCCCAGCCCCCCTCTCTGATAACACAGTTTTATCCGGACGGATACACAGACACCAGCCCCAATCTCTGATAACACAGTCCTATCCAGATCAATACACAGAGCCCGATCCCTCTCTCTGATTACACAGTCCATTCCGGACGGATGCACAGAGCCCGATCCCTCTTTCTGATAACACAGTCCTATCCGGACCGATACACAGTGCCCAGCCCCCCTTTCTGATAAAACAGTCCTATCCGAACCGATACACAGAGCCCAGCCCCCCTCTCTGATAACACAGTCCTATCCGGACGGATACACAGACACCAGCCCCAATCTCTGATAACACAGTCCTATGCAGATCAATACACAGAGCCCGATGCCTCTCTCTGATAACACAGTCCTATCCGGATCGATACACAGAGCCCGATCTCTCTCACTGATAACACAGTCCTGTCCGGACCGATACACAGAGCCCGATCCCTCTCTCTGATAACACAGTACTATCAGGATCGATACACAGAGCCCGATCCCTCTCTCTGATAACACAGTCCTATCAGGATCGATACACAGAGCCCGATCCCTCTCTCTGATAACACAGTCCTCTCAGGATCGATACACAGAGCCCGATCCCTCTCTCTTTGATAACACAGTCCTATCCGGACCGATACACAGAGCCCAGCCCCCCTTTCTGATAACACAGTCCTATCCGGACCGATACACAGAGCCCGATCCCTCTCTGTGATAACACAGACCTATCCGGACCAATACCCAGATCCTGATCCCCCTTTCTGATAACACAGTCCTATCCAGACCGATACACAGAGCCTGATCCCTCTCTCTGATAACACAGTCGTATCCGGACCGATACACAGAGCCCGTTCCCTCTCTCTGATAACACAGTCGTATCCGGACCGATACACAGAGCCCGATCTCTCTCTCTGATAACACAGACCTATCCGGATCGAAACACAGAGCCCAGCCCCAGTCTCTGATAACATAGTCCTATCCGGACAGATACACAGAGCCCAGACCCCCTCTCTGATAACACAGTCCTATCCGGATGTATACACAGAGCCCAGCCCCCCTCTCTGATAACACAGTCCTATGCAGATCAATACACAGAGCCCGATGCCTCTCTCTGATAACGCAGTCCTATCCGGATCGATACACAGAGCCCGATCCCCCTCTCTGATAACACAGTCCTATCAGGATCGATACACAGAGCCCGATCCCCCTCTCTGATATCACAGTCCTATCCGGATCGATACACAGAGCCCGATCCCTCTTTCTGATCACACAGTCCTATCCGGACCGATACACAGAGCCCGGCCCCCCTCTCTGATAACACAGTCCTATCCGGACCGATGCACAGAGCCCGATCCCTCTTTCTGATAACACAGTCCTATCCGGACCGATACACAGAGTCCAGCCCCACTTTCTGATAAAACAGTCCTATCCGAACCGATACACAGAGCCCAGCCCCCCTCTCTGATAACACAGTCCTATCCGGACCGATACACAGAGCCCAGCCCCCCTTTCTGATAAAACAGTCCTATCCGGACGGACACACAGACCCCAGCCCCAATCTCAGATAACACAGTCCTATCCGGATCGATACACAGAGCCCGATCCCTCTCTCTGATAACACAGTCCTATCCGGATCAATACACAGAGCCCGATCGCTCTCTCTGATAACACAGACCTATCAGGACCGATACAGAGAGCCCGATCTCTCTCTCTGATAACACAGTTCTATCCGGACCGATACACAGAGCCCGATCTCTCTATCTGATAACACAGTCCTAACCGGCCGGACACACAGAGCCCAGACCCCCTCTCTGATAACACAGTCCTATCCGGACGGATACACAGACACCAACCCCAATCTCTGATAACACAGTCCTATCCAGATCAATACACAGAGCCTGATCTCTCTCTCTGATAACACAGTCCTATCCAGATCAATACACACAGCCCGATCCCTCTCTCTGATAACACAGTCCTATCCGGATCGATACACAGAGCCCAGCCCCTCTCTCTGATAACACAGTCCTATCCGGATGGATACACAGAGCCCAGCCCCAATCTCTGATAACACAGTCCTATCCGGATCGATAGACAGAGCCCAGCCCCTCTCTCTGATAACACAGTCCTATCCGGACCGATACACAGAGCCCAGCCCCCCTTTCTGATAAAACAGTCCTATCCGAACCGATACACAGAGACCAGTCCCCCTCTCTGATAACACAGTCCAATCCGGACCGATACACAGAGCCCAGCCCCCCTCTCTGATAACACAGTTTTATCCGGACGGATACACAGACACCAGCCCCAATCTCTGATAACACAATCCTATCCGGACGGATACACAGACACCAGCCCCAATCTCTGATAACTCAGTCTTATCCAGATCAATACACAGAGCCCGATGCCTCTCTCTGATAACGCAGTCCTATCCGGATCGATACACAGAGCCCGATCCCCCTCTCTGATATCACAGTCCTATCCGGATCGATACACAGAGCCCGATCCCTCTTTCTGATCACACAGTCCTATCCGGACCGATACACAGAGCCCGGCCCCCCTCTCTGATAACACAGTCCTATCCGGACCGATACACAGAGCCCGATCCCTCTTTCTGATAACACAGTCCTATCCGGACCGATACACAGAGTCCAGCCCCACTTTCTGATAAAACAGTCCTATCCGGACCGATACACAGAGACCAGCCCCCCTTTCTGATAACACAGTCCTATCCGGACTGATACACAGAGCCCAGCCCCCCTTTCTGATAAAACAGTCCTATCCGGACGGACACACAGACCCCAGCCCCAATCTCAGATAACACAGTCCTATCCGGATCGATACACAGAGCCCGATCCCTCTCTCTGATAACACAGTCCTATCCAGATCAATACACAGAGCCCGATCGCTCTCTCTGATAACACAGACCTATCAGGACCGATACAGAGAGCCCGATCTCTCTCTCTGATAACACAGTCCTATCCGGACGGATACACAGACACCAACCCCAATCTCTGATAACACAGTCCTATCCAGATCAATACACAGAGCCTGATCTCTCTCTCTGATAACACAGTCCTATCCAGATCAATACACACAGCCCGATCCCTCTCTCTGATAACACAGTCCTATCCGGATCGATACACAGAGCCCAGCCCCTCTCTCTGATAACACAGTCCTATCCGGATGGATACACAGAGCCCAGCCCCAATCTCTGATAACACAGTCCTATCCGGATCGATAGACAGAGCCCAGCCCCTCTCTCTGATAACACAGTCCTATCCGGACCGATACACAGAGCCCAGCCCCCCTTTCTGATAAAACAGTCCTATCCGAACCGATACACAGAGACCAGTCCCCCTCTCTGATAACACAGTCCAATCCGGACCGATACACAGTGCCCAGCCCCCCTCTCTGATAACACAGTTTTATCCGGACGGATACACAGACACCAGCCCCAATCTCTGATAACACAATCCTATCCGGACGGATACACAGACACCAGCCCCAATCTCTGATAACTCAGTCTTATCCAGATCAATACACAGAGCCCGATGCCTCTCTCTGATAACGCAGTCCTATCCGGATCGATACACAGAGCCCGATCCCCCTCTCTGATAACACAGTCCTATCAGGATCGATACACAGAGCCCGATCCCCCTCTCTGATAACACAGTCCTATCAGGACCGATACACTGAGCCCAGCCCTCCTCTCTGATAACACAGTCCTATCCGGACTGATACACAGAGCCCAACCCCTCTCTCTGATAACACAGTCCTATCTGGATCGATACACAGAGCACGATCCCCCTCTCTGATAACACAGTCCTATCCGGACCGTTACACTGAGCCCAGCCCCCCTCTCTGATAACACAGTCCTATCCGAACCGATACACAGAGCCCAGCCCCTCTCTCTGATAACAGAGTCCTATCCGGACCGATACACAGAGCCCAGCCCCTCTCTCTGATAACACAGTCCTATCCGGACCGATACACAGAGCCCAGCCCCCCTTTCTGATAACACAGTCCTATCAGGATCGATACACAGAGCCCCATCCCCCTCTCTGATAACACAGTCCTATCCGGATCGATACACAGAGCCCAGCCCCTCTCTCTGATAACACAGTCCTATCCGAACCGATACACAGAGCCCAGCCCCCCTCTCTGATAACACAGTCCTATCTGGACCGATACACAGAGCCCAACCCCTCTCTCTGATAACACAGTCCTATCTGGACCGATACACAGAGCCCAACCCCCCTCTCTGATAACACAGTCCTATCTGGACCGATACACAGAGCCCAACCCCTCTCTCTGATAACACAGTCCTATCTGGACCGATACACAGAGCCCGATCCCTCCCTCTGATAACACAGTCCTATCCGGACGGACACACAGAGCCCAGCCACCGTTTCTGATAACACAGTCCTATCTGGACCGATACACAGAGCCCGATCCCTCTTTCTGATAACACAGTCCTATCCGGATGGACACACAGAGCCCAGCCCCCCTTTCTGATAACACAGTCCTATCCTGACGGACACACAGAGCCCAGCCCCCCTTTCTGATAACACAGTCCTATCCGGACGGACACACAGAGCCCAGCCCCCCTTTCTGATAACACAGTCCTATCCGGACGGATACACAGAGCCCAGCCCCCCTTTCTGATAACACAGTCCTATCCGGACGGACACACAGACACCAGCCCCTCTCTCTGATAACACAGTCCTATCCGGACCGATACACAGAGCCCAGCCCCCCTTTCTGATAACACAGTCCTATCCGGACGGATACACAGAGCCCGATCCCTGCTTCAGCTCAGGTTCAGCTTAGTGCTGCATTCTAACTTCAGCGCCTTTGACTTGGTCTGAACATCCCTGGACAACTGTCGAGCTGGTGCGGGTGGGGGAGAGGGGCATTGGTCAGCTGTGGGGTGTGCGGAGGTGCATCATTCGTCAGTCTGTCACCTTTGTTCAATCTCTCTCCAGATACTTCACCTATGTTCACCTTGACTTCAGGACAATCTTCAACCCCTTTTTGCCCTCCCCCAACCCTCTGGACCTCCCCCTTTGTCCTTCCCCTTACTGCTTACACATTCTGCCTGGAATCTGAGGCCCCCCACTTGGCATGTGTGGAGTCACTCACCATGACACGGTCTCGTGTTCGAAACCCCATCTCCATTTCAGAGAGGATCCGGTGCAGGAAGACCCACTTATCTTGAAAGTTTTTCCATAAATGCAGAAGATCACCTGTAGAACAGCAGGAGGAATATACACAAACACAACTGAAAATGGAAGTGCAGACATGGGAACACAAAGAAGGTTCAGGTGTGGGTGCATTTGTGGAATGATGCAGGATGAAGGAAAGAGATATAGAAACACAGAGGACGAGTGGAGGGGATGTGGGAACACGGATGACGAGGCGAGGGGACATGGGAACATGGAGGATGAGGGGAGGGGACATGAGTAATCGGAGGACGAGGGGAGGGGATGTGGGAACACGGATGACGAGGCGAGGGGACGTGGGAACATGGAGGATGAGGGGAGGGGACATGAGTATACGGAGGACGAGGGGAGGGGATGTGGGGACACGGAGGATGAGGGGAGGGTACGTGGGAACACGGATGACGAGGCGACGGGACGTGGGAACACAGAGGATGAGGGGAGGGGACGTGGGAATACGGAGGACGAGGGGAGGGGACGTGGGAACACGGAGGATGAGGGGAGGGGACGTGGGAACATGGAGGACGTGGCGAGGGGATGTGGGAATACGGAGGACGAGGGGAGGGGACGTGGGAATACGGAGGACCAGGGGAGGGGACGTGGGTAAATGGAGGATGAGGGGAGGGGACGTGGGAATACGGAGGAAGAGGGGAGGGGACGTGGGAATACGGAGGGCCAGGGGAGGGGACGTGGGAATGGAGGACCAGGGGAGAGGAAGTGGGTACATGGAGGACGTGGCGAGGGGATGTGGGAATACGGAGGACGAGGGGAGGGGACGTGGGAATACGGAGGACCAGGGGAGGGGACGTGGGTAAATGGAGGATGAGGGGAGGGGACGTGGGAATACGGAGGAAGAGGGGAGGGGACGTGGGAATACGTAGGATGAGGGGAGGGGACGTGGGTACATGGAGGATGAGGGGAGGGGACGTGGGAATACGGAGGGCCAGGGGAGGGGACGTGGGAATGGAGGACCGGGGAGAGGAGGTGGGTACATGGAGGACGTGGCGAGGGGACGTGGGAATACGGAGGACGAGGGGAGGGGACATAGGAACACAGAGGATGAGGGGAGGGGACTCGGGAATACGGAGGACGAGGGGAGGGGACGTGGGAACACGGAGGACCAGGGGAGGGGACGTGGGAACATGGAGGACGTGGCGAGGGGACGTGGGAACATGGAGGATGAGGGGAGGGGACGTGGGAACGGAGGACCGGGGAGAGGAAGTGGGTACATGGAGGATGAGGGGAGGGGACGTAGGAATACGGAGGACCAGGGGAGGGGATGTGGGAACATGGAGGACGTGGCGAGGGGACGTGGGAATACGGAGGACGACGGGGGGGACGTGGGAACACGGAGGATGAGGGGAGGGGACATGGGAATACGGAGGACGAGGGGAGGGGACGTGGGAATACGGAGGATGAGGGGAGGGGACATGGGAACACGGAGGATGAGAGGAGGGGACGTGGGAACATGGAGGATGAGGGGAGGGAATGTGGGAATATGGAGGATGAGGGGAGGGGACGTGGGAACATGGAGGATGAGGGGAGGGGACGTGGGAATATGGAGGACCAGGGGAGGGGACGTGGGTACATGGAGGACAAGGCGAGGGGATGTGGGAATACGGAGGACAAGGGGGGGGACGTGGGAATACGGAGGACAAGGCGAGGGGATGTGGGAATACGGAGGATGAGGGGAGGGGACGTGGGAATACGGAGGACCAGGGGAGGGGACGTGGGTACATGGAGAACGTGGCGAGGGGACGTGGGAACATGGAGGATGAGGGGAGGGGACGTGGGAACGGAGGACCAGGGGAGGGGATGTGGGAACATGGAGGACGTGGCGAGGGGACGTGGGAATACGGAGGACCAGGGGAGGGGACGTGGGTACATGGAGGACGTGGCGAGGGGACGTGGGAATACGGAGGACCAGGGGAGGGGACGTGGGAATATGGAGGACCAGGGGAGGGGACGTGGGTACATGGAAGATGTGGCGAGGGGACGTGGGAATACGGAGGACCAGGAGAGGGGACGTGGGTACATGGAGGACGTGGCGAGGGGACGTGGGAATACGGAGGACCAGGCGAGGGGACGTGGGAATACGGAGGACCAGGGGAGGGGACGTGGGAATATGGAGGACCAGGGGAGGGGACGTGGGAACATGGAGGATGAGGGGAGGGGACGTGGGAATACGGAGGACCAGGGGAAGGGACGTGGGTACATGGAGGACGTGGCGAGGGGACGTGGGAATACGGAGGACCAGGGGAGGGGACGTGGGAATACGGAGGACCAGGGGAGGGGACGTGGGTACATGGAGGGCGAGGCGAGGAGACGTGGAAACATGGATGATGAGAGGTGGTGATGTGGGATTCACAGGTCTGACAAAGAGCTTGAAGAAGCAGCAAGTTATTGATTGAAGTACTGTGCAGATTCAACAGGAGCGTTCTCATACAGATCCAACAAAGATTTTTGACGGGAAACCCAGTCTCTATAAAAGAGAGGTACTGCCTAGCGGAGCGGTCATCGTGGGAGTGGTCTGAGGCAGAGTAGGAAGGCCTTGGCTCAGCATAGCTTCGATGAGAACAGGTCAGTTTGTTTCTTATTTTTACCCATTGGGGGTATGTCTACAAAGCCAGTATACTGTTCAGGGTGTCAGATGTGGGATGTCCAGGAGACTCCCAGCCTCCCCGACAGCCACGTCTGCGCCAGGTGCATCGAGCTGCAGCTCCTTAGCAATCGGGTTAGGGAACTGGAGATGCAGCTCGATGACCTTCGTCTGTCAGGGTAAGTGAGACAGGAGATACAGGGAGGTTGTCACTCTAAGGCCACAGGAGACAGATAAATGGGTGACTGTCCAGAGAGGGAAGGTAGAATGTCAGATAGTGGAGAGCACCCCATGGCTGTTCCCTCAAGAATAAGTACTCCAACAAGTACTCCATTCCTACCTGGGGGAAGCGACAGTGGCCGTGCCTCTGGCATTGAGTCTGGCCCTGCGGCTCAGAGAGGTAGGGAAAGGAAGAGGATGGCAGCAATGATAGGGGAATCTATAGTCAGGGGAACAGATAGGCGATTCTGTGGACATGAGAAAGAAACAAAGATGGTAATTTGCCTCCTGGGTGCCAGGGTCCGAGATGTTTCTGGGCACATCCACAATAACCTGAAATGGGAGGGTGAACAGCCAGAGGTCGTGGTACATATTGGTATCAATGACATATGTAGAAAAAGGGAGGAGGTCCTGAAAGCAGACTACAGGGAGTTAGGAAGGAAGCTGAGAAGTGTGGTAGTAAGCTCGAGATTGCTGCCTGTGCCACACGACAGTGAGTATAGGAATAGAGTGAGGTGGAGGATAAATGTGTGGCTAAAGGATTGGAGCAGGGATGGGGGCTCAGATTTTGGGATAATTGGGACCTCTTCTAGGGCAGGTGGGACCTGTACAAAGGGATGGGTTGCACTTGAATCTGAGGGGGGCCAATATTCTTTTGAGCAGATTTACATTGTATCGAAGAGATAGGGAGGCAGCTTTCAGAAGGTGTTTGATAAGCTGCCACACATGAGGCTGCTTAACAAGATAAAATCCGACGGAGTTACAGGAAAGATACTGGCATGGATAGCGGAATGGCTGACAGGCAGGAGGCAGTGAGTGGGAATAAAAGGGGCCTTTTCTGGATGGCTACCAGTGACTAGTGGAGTTCCTCAGGAGTCAGTATTAGGACCACTACTTCTCAGAATCAGAATCAGGTTTATTATCACCGGCATGTGACATAAAATTTGTTAACTTAGCAGCAGCAGTTCAATGCAATACATAATGTAGCAGAGAAAGAAAAAAAATTTAAATAAATAAGTAAATCGATTACATACAGTGAATAGATTTTTTAAAATGTACAAAAACAGAAATACTGTATATTAAAAAAGTGAGGTAGTCCAAAGATTCAATGTCCATTTAGGAATTGGATGGCAGAGGGGAAGAAGCTGTTCCTGAATCGCTGAGAGTGTGCCTTCAGGCTTCTGTACCTCCTACCTGATGGTAACAGTGAGAAAAGGACATGCCCTGGGTGCGGGTGGTCCTTAATAATGGATGCTGCCTTTCTGAGACACTGCTCCCTAAAGATGTCCTGGGTACTTTGCAGGCTAGTGACCAAGATGGAGCTGACTAGATTTACAACCCTCTCCAGCTTCTTTTGATCCTGTGCAGTAGTTCCTCCATACCAGACAGTGATGCAGCCTGTCAGAATGCTCTCCACAGTACAACTACAGAAGTTTTTGAGTGTATTTGTTGACATGCCAAATCTCTCCAAACTCCTAATAATGTATAGCTGTTGTCTTGCCTTCTTTATAACTACATCGATATGTTGGGACCAGGTTAGATCCTCAGAGATCTTTACACTCAGGAACTTGAAACTGCTCACTCTCCACTTCTGATACCTCTATGAGGATTGGTATGTGTTCCTTCGTCTTACCCTTCCTAAAGTCCACAATCACCTCTTTCGTCTTACTGATGTTGAGTGCCAGGTTGTTGCTGTGGCACCATTCCATTAGTTGGCATATCTCACTCCTGTACGCCCTCTCGTCTCCATCTGAGATTCTACCAACAATGGTTGTATCGTCAGCAAATTTATGGATGGTATTTGAGCTATGCCTAGCCACATTGTCATGGGTGTAGAGAGTAGAGCATTATTTCTCCATGATTTAGATAATGGAATTGACGGCTTTGTGGCAAAGTTTGTGGATAATACAAAGGTAGGTGGAGGGGTAGACAGTGCTGGGAAAACAATGCGATTAAATTGGAAAAATGGGCAATAAAGTGGCAGATGGAATACAGTGTTGGGAAATGTATGGTAATGCATTTTGGTAACAGGAACAAAAAAAAAGTACGGACTATTATCTAAATGGGAAGAAAGTTCAAACATCAGAGGTGCAGAGGGACTTGGTACTCATGCAAGACTCCCAGAAGACTCCCAGCTAATTTACAGGTTGAGTTTGTGGTAAAGAAGGCAAATGCAATGTTGGCATTTATTTCAAGGGAAATAGAACGTAAAAGTAAGGAGATTAATGCTGAGCCTTTATGCATTAGTCAGGCCGCACTTGGATTATTGTCAACAATTTTGGGCCCCTTATCTCAAAAAGGATGTGTAGTTATTGGAGAGAGTCCAGAGGAGGTTCACGAGGATGATTCCAGGAATGAAGGGGTTAACATATGAGGAGTGTTTGGCACTTTGGGCTTGTACTCACTGGAATTTAGAAGAATGCGGGGGATCTCATTGAAACCTACTGAATGTTGAAAGGACTAAATAAGGTGGATGTGGAGAGGATGTTTCCTCTGGTGCGGGTGTCCAGAATTAGAGGGCACAGCCTCAAAATTGAGGGGAGACCCTTTAGAACAACAGTAAGGAGGATCTTTTTTTAGCCAGAGAGTAGTGAACCTGTGCAATCTTCTGTCTCAGACTGCGGAGGAGGCCAAGTCTGCGGGTAGATTTAAGGCAGAAGTTGATAGTTTCCTGATCAGATAGGGCATCAAAGGATTTGGCGAGAAGGCAGGTTTATGAGGCTAAGTGGGATCCGGGATCAGCAATGATGGAATGGTGGAGCAGTCTTGATGGGCTGAATGGCCTAATTCAACTCCTATATCTTATGGTCCCCTCCTCTTGACCCCTGAGTCCTCATGTCCCCTCCTCTCGTCCACTGTCGTGTTCCCATGTCCTGTTCTCTCGTGATCTGTTGTTCTCTATGCCGCTCCGCTCGTCCTCTATCATGTCCCCGTCCCCTTCCTTCATCCTCCATTGTGTCCCCGTCCCCTCCCCTCATCATCATGTCCCCGTCCCCTCCCCTCATCATCATGTCCCCATGTCCCCTCCCCTCGTTCTCCATCATGTCCACACGTTCCCTCTCCTCATCCTCCATCGCGTCCCCACATCCCCTCTCCTCATCCTCCATGGTCCCATATCCTCTCCTCTCATCCTCCATCTTACCACGTCCCCTCCCCTCATCCTCCATGGTCTCATGTCCTCTCTTTTGTTCTCCATTGTGTCCCCACGTCCCCTCCCCTCATCCATTATTGTATTCTTACTTCCCGTCTTCTTGTCCACTGTCATGTTCCCATGCCTCATCCCTCATCCTTCATGTTCCCACGCCTCATCCCTCGTCCTTCATGTTCCAATGCCTCATCCCTCATCCTTCATGTTCCCACGCCTCATCCCTCATCAATCATGTTCCCACGCCCTCGTCCTTCATGTTCCCACGCCTCATCCCTCATCCTTCGTTCCCACACCTCATCCCTCATCCTTCATGTTACCACGCCTCATCCCTCGTCCTTCATGTTCCCACACCTCATCCCTCGTCCTTCATGTTCCCATGCCTCATCCCTCATCCTTCATGTTCCCACGCCTCATCCCTCATCAATCATGTTCCCACGCCCTCGTCCTTCATATTCCCACGCCTCATCCCTCATCCTTCATGTTCCCACGCCTCATCCCTCGTCCTTCATGTTCCCACACCTCATCCCTCGTCCTTCATGTTCCCACGCCTCATCCCTCATCCTTCATGTTCCCAAGCCTCATCCCTCGTCCTTCATGTTCCCACGCCTAATCCCTCATCCTTCATGTTCCCACGCCTCATTCCTCGTCCTTCATGTTCCCACGCCTCATCCCTCATCCTTCATGTTCCCACGCCTCATCCCTCATCCTTCATGTTCCCACGCCTCATCCCTCATCCTTCATGTTCACATGCCTCATCCCTCGTCCTTCATGTTCCCACGCCCTCGTCCTTCATGTTCCCACGCCTCATCCCTCCACCTTCATGTTCCCACGCCTCATCCCTCCACCTTCATGTTCCCATGCCTCGTCCCTCCACCTTCATGTTCCCACACCTCAAGCCTCATCCTTCATGTTCCCACGCCCTCGTCCTTCATGATCCCACGCCTCATCCCTCATCCTTCATGTTCCCACGCCTCATCCCTCATCCTTCATGTTCCCACGCCTCATCCCTCATCCTTCATGTTCCCACACCTCATCCCTCGTCCTTCATGTTCACACGCCTCATCCCTCGTCCTTCATGTTCCCACGCCCTCGTCCTTCATGTTCCCACGCCTCATCCCTCCACCTTCATGTTCCCACGCCTCATCCCGCCACCTTCATGTTCCCATGCCTCGTCCCTCCACCTTCATGTTCCCACACCTCAAGCCTCATCCTTCATGTTCCCACGCCTCATCCCTCATCCTTCATGTTCCCACGCCCTCGTCCTTCATGATCCCACGCCTCATCCCTCATCCTTCATGTTCCCACGCCTCATCCCTCCTCCTTCATGTTCCCACGCCTCATCCCTTGTCCTTCATGTTCCCACGCATCCCTCCACCATCATGTTCCCACGCAACATCCATCGCCTCATCCCTCGTCCTTCATGTTCCCACGCCCTCGTCCTTCATGATCCCACGCCTCATCCCTCGTTCTTCATGTTCCCACGCCTCATCCCTCGTCCTTCATGTTCCCACGCCTCATCCCTCGTCCTTCATGTTCCCACGCCTCATCCCTCGTCCTTCATGTTCCCACGTCTCATCCCTCCACCTTCATGTTCCCACGCTTCATCCCTCATCCTTCATGTACCCACACCTCATCCCTCATTCTTCATGTTCACACGCCTCATCCCTCATCCTTCATGTTCCCACGGCTCATCCCTCGTCCTTCATGTTCTCACGCCCTCGTCCTTCATGTTCCCACGCCTCATCCCTCATCCTTCATGTACCCACACCTCATCCCTCCACCTTCATGTTCCCACGCCTCATCCCTCATCCTGCATGTACCCACACCTCATCCCTCATCCTTCATGTTCACACGCCTCATCCCTCATCCTTCATGTTCCCACGGCTCATCCCTCGTCCTTCATGTTCCCATGCCTCATCCCTCGTCCTTCATGTTCCCACACCACATCCCTCATCCTTCATGTTCCCACGCCTCATCCCTCATCCTTCATGTTCCCACGCCCTCGTCCTTCATGTTCCCACGCCCAAATCCCTCATCCTTCATGTTCCCACGCCTCATCCCTCATCCTTCATGTTCCCACGCCCTGATCCCTCATCCTTCATGTTCCCACGCCTCATCCCTCGTCCTTCATGTTCCCATGCCTCATCCCTCGTCCTTTATGTTCCCATGCCCTCATCCCTCATCCTTCATGTTCCCATGCTCTCATCCTTCATGTTCCCACGCCCTCATCCCTCATCCTTCATGTTCCCACACCTCATCCCTCATCCTTCATGTTCCCACGCCTCATCCCTCGTCCTTCATGTTCCCACGCCTCATCCCTCGTCCTTCATGTTCCCATGCCCTCATCCCTCATCCTTCATGTTCCCACGCCCTCGTTCTTCATGTTCCCACGCCTCATCCCTCATCCTTCATGTTCCCACGCCTCATCCCTCATCCTTCATGTTCCCACGCCTCATCCCTCGTCCTTCATGTTCCCATGCCTCATCCCTCGTCCTTCATGTTCCCACGCCCTCATCCTTCATGTTCCCACACCTCATCCCTCGTCCTTCATGTTCACACGCCACATCCCTCGTTCTTCATGTTCCCACGTCACATCCCTCGTCCTTCATGTTCCCAAGCCTCATCCCTCGTCCTTCATGTTCCCACGCCACATCCCTCGTCCTTCATGTTCCCACGCCTCATCCCTCGTTCTTCATGTTCCCATGCCTCATCCCTCGTCCTTCATGTTCCCGCACCTCATCCCTCATCCTTCATGTTCCCACGCCCTCGTCCTTCATGTTCCCACACCTCATCCCTCATCCTTCATGTTCCCGCACCTCATCCCTCGTCCTTCATGTTCCCACGCCTCATCCCTCGTCCTTCATGTTCCCACACCTCATCCCTCATCCTTCATGTTCCCATGCCTCATCCCTCATCCTTCATGTTCCCACACCTCATCCCTCATCCTTCATGTTCCCACGCCTCATCCCTCATTCTTCATGTTCCCAAGCATCATCCCTCGTCCTTCATGTTCCCACACCTCATCCCTCGACCTTCATGTTCCCACGCCTCATCCCTCGTACTTCATGTTCCCACGCCTCATCCCTCGTCCTTCATGTTCCCACGCCTCATCCCTCGTCCTTCTTGATCCCACGCCTCATCCCTCGTCCTTCTTGTTCCCACGCCTCATCCCTCGTCCTTCATGTTCCCTCACCTCATCCCTCATCCTTCATGTTCCCACGCCCTCATCCCTCATCCTTCATGTTCCCACGCCCTCGTCCTTCATGTTCCCACGCCCTAATCCCTCATCCTTCATGTTCCCACGCCTCATCCCTCGTCCTTCATGTTCCCACGCCCTCATCCCTCATCCTTCACGTTCCCACGCCTCATCCCTCGTCCTTCATGTTCCCACGCCTCATCCCTCATCCTTCATGTTCCAACGCCTCATCCCTCGTCCTTCATGTTCCCACGCCTCATCCCTTGTCCTTCATGATCCCACGCCTCATCCCTCGTCCTTCATCTTCTCACGCCTCATCCCTCGTCCTTCATGTTCCCACGCCCTGATCCCTCATCCTTCATGTTCCCACGCCCTGATCCCTCATCCTTCATGTTCCCACGCTTCATCCCTCATCCTTCATGTTCCCACGCCTCATCCCTCATCCTTCATGATCCCACGCCTCATCCTTCGTCCTTCATGTTCCCACGCCCTCATCCCTCGTCCTTCATGTTCCCACGCCCTCATCCCTCATCCTTCATGTTCCCACACCCTGATCCCTCATCCTTCATGTTCCCACGCCTCATCCCTCGTCCTTCATGTTCCCACGCCTCATCCCTCGTCCTTCACGTTCCCACGCCTCATCCCTCGTCCTTCACGTTCCCACGCCTCATCCCTCGTCCTTCATGTTCCCACGCCTCATCCCTCGTCCTTCATGTTCCCACGCCCTCGTCCTTCATGTTCCCACGCCTCATCCCTCGTCCTTCATGTTCCCACGGCTCATCCCTCGTCCTTCATGTTCCCACGCCTCATCCCTCATCATTCATGTTCCCACGCCCTGATCCCTCATCCTTCATGTTCCCACGCCTCATCCCTCGTCCTTCATGTTCCCACGCCCTCATCCCTCATCCTTCATGTTCCCACGCCTCATCCCTCGTCCTTCATGTTCCCACGGCTCATCCCTCATCCTTCATGTTCCTACGCCCTGATCCCTCATCCTTCATGTTCCCACGCCTCATCCCTCGTCCTTCATGTTCCCACGCCCTCATCCCTCATCCTTCATGTTCCCACGCCCTCGTCCTTCATGTTCCCACGCCCTCATCCCTCGTCCTTCACGTTCCCATGCCTCATCCCTCGTCCTTCACGTTCCCACGCCTCATCCCTCGTCCTTCACGTTCCCACGCCTCATCCCTCGTCCTTCATGTTCCCACGCCTCATCCCTCGTCCTTCATGTTCCCACGCCTCATCCCTCGTCCTTCATGTTCCCACGCCTCATCCGTCGTCCTTCATGTTCCCACGGCTCATCCCTCGTCCTTCATGTTCCCACGTCACATCCCTCGTCCTTCATGTTCCCACGCCCTCATCCCTCGTCCCTCATGTTCCCACGCCTCATCCCTCGTCCTTCATGTTCCCACGCCTCATCCCTCGTCCTTCATATTCCCACGCCTCATCCCTCGTCCTTCATGTTCCCACGTCACATCCCTCGTCCTTCATGTTCCCACGCCCTCATCCCTCGTCCTTCATGTTCCCACGCCTCATCCCTCGTCCTTCATGTTCCCACGGCCTCGTCCTTCATGTTCCCACGCCTCATCCCTCATCCTTCATGTTCCCACACCTCATCCCTCATCCTTCATGTTCCCACGCCTCATCCCTCATCCTTCATGTTCCCACGCCCTCGTTCTTCATGTTCCCACGCCTCATCCCTCATCCTTCATGTTCATACGCCTCATCCCTCATCCTTCATGTTCCCACGCCTCATCCCTCGCCCTTCATGTTCCCACGCCTCATTCCTCGTCCTTCATGTTCCCACGCGTCATCCCTCATCCTTCATGTTCCCACGCGTCATCCCTCATCCTTCATGTTCCCACGCGTCATCCCTCATCCTTCATGTTCCCAAGCCTCATCCCTCATCCTTCATGTTCCCACGCCTCATCCCTCATCCTTCATGTTCCCACGCCTCATCCCTCATCCTTCATGTTCCCACGCCTCATCCCTCGTCCTTCATGTTCCCACGCCTCATCGCTCGCCCTTCATGTTCCCACGCCTCATCCCTCGTCCTTCATGTTCCCACGCCTCATCCCTCGTCCTTCATGTTTCCACGCCTCATCCCTTGCCCTTCATGTTCCCACGCCTCATCCCTCGTCCTTCATGTTCCCACGCCCTTGTCACTCGTCCTTCATGTTCTCACGCCCTTGTCCCTCGTCCTTCATGTTCCCACGCCTCATCCCTCATCCTTCATGTTCCCACGCCCTCGTTCTTCATGTTCCCCCGCCTCATCCCTCATCCTTCATGATCCCACGCCTCATCCCTCGTCCTTCATGTTCCCACGCCTCATCCCTCGTCCATCATGTTCCCCCGCCTCATCCCTCATCCTTCATGTTCCCACGCCTCATCCCTCGTCCATCATGTTCCCCCGCCTCATCCCTCATCCTTCATGTTCCCACGCCCTTGTCCCTCATCATGTTCCCACGCCTCATCCCTCATCCTTCATGTTCCCACGCCTCATCCCTCATCCTTTATGTTCCCACGCCTCATCCCTCATCCTTTATGTTCCCACGCCTCATCCCTTATCCTTCATGTTCCCACACCTCATCCCTCATCCTTCATGTTCCCACGCCTCATCCCTCATCCTTCATGTTCCCACGCCCTCGTTCTTCATGTTCCCCCGCCTCATCCCTCATCCTTCATGATCCCACGCCTCATCCCTCGTCCTTCATGTTCCCACGCCTCATCCCTCGTCCATCATGTTCCCCCGCCTCATCCCTCATCCTTCATGTTCCCACGCCTCATCCCTCGTCCTTCATGTTCCCACGCATCATCCCTCATCCTTCATGTTCCCACGCCTCATCCCTCATCCTTCATGTTCCCAAGCCTCATCCCTCGTCCTTCATGTTCCCACGCCCTCATCCCTCGTCCTTCATGTTCCCACGCCCTCATCCTTCATGTTCCCACGCCCTCATCCCTCATCCTTCATGTTCCCACGCCCTGATCCCTCATCCTTCATGTTCCCACGCCTCATCCTTCATGTTCCCACACCTCATCCCTCATCCTTCATGTTCCCACGCCCTCGTCCTTCATGTTCACACGCCTCATCCCTCGTCCTTCATGTTCCCACGGCTCATCCCTCGTCCTTCATGTTCCCACGCCTCATCCCTCGTCCTTCATGTTCCCACGCCTCATCCCTCGTCCTTCATGTTCCCACGCCTCATCCCTCGTCCTTCATGTTCCCACGCCTCATCCCTCGTCCTTCATGTTCCCACGCCCTGATCCCTCATCCTTCATGTTCCCACGCCTCATCCCTCGTCCTTCATGTTCCCACGCCTCATCCCTCGTCCTTCACGTTCCCACGCCTCATCCCTCGTCCTTCACGTTCCCACGCCTCATCCCTCGTCCTTCACGTTCCCACGCCCTGATCCCTCATCCTTCATGTTCCCACGCCTCATCCCTCGTCCTTCATGTTCCCACGCCCTCATCCCTCATCCTTCATGTTCCCACGCCTCATCCCTCGTCCTTCATGTTTCCACGCCTCATCCCTCGTCCTTCATGTTCCCACGGCTCATCCCTCATCCTTCATGTTCCCACGCCCTGATCCCTCATCCTTCATGTTCCCACGCCTCATCCCTCGTCCTTCATGTTCCCACGCCCTCATCCCTCATCCTTCATGTTCCCACGCCTCATCCCTCGTCCTTCATGTTTCCACGCCTCATCCCTCGTCCTTCATGTTCCCACGGCTCATCCCTCATCCTTCATGTTCCCACACCTCATCCCTCGTCCTTCATGTTCCCACGCCTCATTCCTCGTCCTTCATGTTCCCACGCCTCATCCCTCGTCCTTCACGTTCCCACGCCTCATCCCTCGTCCTTCACGTTCCCACGCCTCATCCCTCGTCCTTCATGTTTCCACGCCTCGTCCCTCGTCCTTCATGTTCCCACGCCCTCGTCCTTCATGTTCCCACGCCTCATCCCCCGTCCTTCATGTTCCCACGCCTCATCCCTCGTCCTTCATGTTCCCACGCCTCATCCCTCATCCTTCATGTTCCCACGGCTCATCCCTCGTCCTTCATGTTCCCACGTCACATCCCTCGTCCTTCATGTTCCCACGCCTCATCCCTCCTCCTTCATGTTCCCACGCCTCATCCCTCGTCCTTCATGTTCCCACGCCTCATCCCTCGTCCTTCATGTTCCCACGCCCTCATCCCTCATCCTTCATGTTCCCACGCCTCATCCCTCATCCTTCATGTTCCCACGCCCTCATCCTTCATGTTCCCACGCCTCATCCCTCATCCTTCATGTTCCCACGCCCTCGTCCTTCATGTTCCCACGCCTCATTCCTCATCCTTCATGTTCCCACGCCTCATTCCTCATCCTTCATGTTCCCACGCCTCATCCCTCATCCTTCATGTTCCCACGCCCTCGTCCTTCATGTTCCCAAGCCTCATCCCTCATCCTTCATGTTCCCACGCGTCATCCCTCATCCTTCATGTTCCCACGCCCTCGTCCTTCATGTTCCCAAGCCTCATCCCTCATCCTTCATGTTCCCACGCCCTCATCCCTCATCCTTTATGTTCCCACGCCTCATCCCTCGTCCTTCATGTTCCCACGCCTCATCCCTCGTCCTTCATGTTTCCACGCCTCATCCCTCGTCCTTCATGTTCCCACGCCCTTGTCCCTCGTCCTTCATGTTCCCACGCCTCATCCCTCGTCCTTCATGTTCCCACGCCTCATCCCTCGTCCTTCATGTTCCCATGCCTCATCCCTCATCCTTCATGTTCCCACGACTCATCCCTCGTCCTTCATGTTCCCACGCCCTTGTCCCTAATCATGTTCCCACGCCTCATCCCTCATCCTTCATGTTCCCACGCCTCATCCCTCATCCTTTATGTTCCCACGCCTCATCCCTCATCCTTTATGTTACCACGCCTCATCCCTCGTCCATCATGTTCCCCCGCCTCATCCCTCATCCTTCATGTTCCCACGCCTCATCCCTCGTCCTTCATGTTCCCACGCCTCATCCCTCGTCCTTCATGTTCCCACGCCTCATCCCTCATCATTCATGTTCCCACGCATCATCCCTCATCCTTCATGTTCCCACGCCTCATCCCTCATCCTTCATGTTCCCAAGACTCATCCCTCGTCCTTCATGTTCCCACGCCCTCATCCCTCGTCCTTCATGTTCCCACGCCCTCATCCCTCATCCTTCATGTTCCCACGCCTCATCCCTCGTCCTTCATGTTCCCACGCCCTCATCCCTCGTCCTTCATGTTCCCACACCTCATCCCTCGTCCTTCATGTTCCCACGCCTCATCCCTCATTCTTCATGTTCCCACGCCTCATCCCTCGTCCTTCATGTTCCCACGCCCTCGTCCTTCATGTTCCCACGCCTCATCCCTCGTCCATCATGTTCCCACGGCTCCTCCCTCGTCCTTCATGTTCCCACGCCTCATCCCTCGTCCTTCCTGTTCCCACGCCTCATCCCTCGTCCTTCATGTTCCCACGCCTAATCCCTCATCCTTCATGTTCCCACGCCTAATCCCTCATCCTTCATGTTCCCACGCCTCATCCCTCATCCTTCATGTTCCCACGCCTAATCCCTCATCCTTCATGTTCCCACGCCTCATTCCTCATCCTTCATGTTCCCACGCCTCATCCCTCATCCTTCAAGTTCCCACGCCTCATCCCTCATCCTTCAAGTTCCCACACCTCATCCCTCGTCCTTCATGTTCCCACGCCTCATCCCTCGTCCTTCATGTTCCCATGCCCTCATCCTTCATGTTCCCACGCCTCATCCCTCATCCTTCATGTTCCCAAGCCTCATCCCTCGTCCTTCATGTTCCCACGCCCTCATCCCTCGTCCTTCATGTTCCCACGCCCTCATCCCTCATCCTTCATGTTCCCACGCCTCATCCCACATCCATCGTGTTCCCACGCCCTCATCCTTCATGTTCCCACGCCTCATCCCTCGTCCTTCATGTTCCCACGCCCTCATCCCTCATCCTTCATGTTCCCACGTCTCATCCCACATCCATCGTGTTCCCACGCCCTCGTCCTTCATGTTCACACGCCTCATCCCTCGTCCTTCATGTTCCCACGCCTCATCCCTCATCCTCCATGTTCCCACGCCTCATCCCTCGTCCATGTTCCCACGCCTCATCCCTCATCCTTCATGTTCCCACGCCTAATCCCTCATCCTTCATGTTCCCACGCCTAATCCCTCATCCTTCATGTTCCCACGCCTCATCCCTCATCCTTCATGTTCCCACGCCTCATCCCTCATCCTTCATGTTCCCACGCCTAATCCCTCATCCTTCATGTTCCCACGCCTCATTCCTCATCCTTCATGTTCCCACACCTCATCCCTCGTCCTTCATGTTCCCACGCCTCATCCCTCGTCCTTCATGTTCCCATGCCCTCATCCTTCATGTTCCCACGCCTCATCCCTCCACCTTCATGTTCCCACGCCTCATCCCTCCACCTTCATGTTCCCATGCCTCGTCCCTCCACCTTCATGTTCCCACACCTCATGCCTAATCCTTCATGTTCCCACGCCTCCTCCCTCGTCCTTCATGTTCCCACGCCCTCGTCCTTCATGTTCCCACGCCTCATCCCTCCACCTTCATGTTCCCACGCCTCATCCCTCCACCTTCATGTTCCCATGCCTCGTCCCTCCACCTTCATGTTCCCACACCTCAAGCCTCATCGTTCATGTTCCCACGCCTCATCCCTCGTCCTTCATGTTCCCACGCCTCATCCCTCATCCTTCATGTTCCCACGCCCTCGTCCTTCATGATCCCAAGCCTCATCCCTCATCCTTCATGTTCACACGCCTCATCCCTTGTCCTTCATGTTCCCACGCCCTCGTCCTTCATGTTCCCACGCCTCATCCCTCATCCTTCATGTTCCCACGCCTCATCCCTCCTCCTTCATGTTCCCACGCCTCATCCCTCATCCTTCATGTTCCCACGCCTCATCCATTGTCCTTCATGTTCCCACGCCCTCGTCCTTCATGTTCCCACGCCTCATCCCTCATCCTTCATGTTCCCACGCCTCATCCATTGTCCTTCATGTTCCCACGCCCTCGTCCTTCATGTTCCCACGCCCTCATCCCTCATCCTTCATGTTCCCACGCCCTTGTCCTTCATGATCCCACGCCTCATCCCTCGTCCTTCATGTTCCCACGCCCTCGTCCTTCATGATCCCACGCCTCATCCCTCATCCTTCATGTTCCCACGCCTCATACCTCGTCCTTCATGTTCCCACGCCTCATCCCTCGTCCTTCATGTTCCCACGCCCTCGTCCTTCATGTTCCCACGCCTCATCCCTCCACCTTCATGTTCCCACGCCTCATCCCTCATCCTTCATGTTCCCACGCCTTCGTCCTTCATGATCCCAAGCCTCATCCCTCATCCTTCATGTTCCCACGCCTCATCCCTCCTCCTTCATGTTCCCACGCCTCATCCCTTGTCCTTCATGTTCCCACGCCCTCGTCCTTCATGTTCCCACGCCTCATCCCTCATCCTTCATGTTCCCACGCCTCATCCCTCCTCCTTCATGTTCCCACGCCTCATCCCTCATCCTTCATGTTCCCACGCCTCATCCATTGTCCTTCATGTTCCCACGCCCTCGTCCTTCATGTTCCCACGCCCTTGTCCTTCATGATCCCACGCCTCATCCCTCGTCCTTCATGTTCCCACGCCCTCGTCCTTCATGATCCCACGCCTCATCCCTCATCCTTCATGTTCCCACGCCTCATACCTCGTCCTTCATGTTCCCACGCCTCATCCCTCGTCCTTCATGTTCCCACGCCCTCGTCCTTCATGTTCCCACGCCTCGTCCCTCCACCTTCATGTTCCCACACCTCAAGCCTCATCCTTCATGTTCCCACGCCTCATCCCTTGTCCTTCATGTTCCCACGCCCTCGTCCTTCATGTTCCCACGCCCTCATCCCTCATCCTTCATGTTCCCACGCCTCATCCCTCATCCTTCATGTACCCACACCTCATCCCTCGTCCTTCATGTTCCCACGCCTCATCCCTCGTCCTTCATGTTCCCACGCCCTCGTCCTTCATGTTCCCACGCCTCATCCCTCCACCTTCATGTTCCCACGCCTCATCCCTCATCCTTCATGTACCCACACCTCATCCCTCTTCCTTCATGATCCCACGCCTCATAACTCATCCTTCATGTTCCCACGCCTCATCCCTCGTCCTTCCTGTTCCCACGCCCTCGTCCTTCATGTTCCCACGCCTCATCCCTCCACCTTCATGTTCCCACGCCTCATCCCTCGTCCTTCATGTTCCCACGCCTCAACCCTCATCCTTCATGTACCCACACCTCATCCCTCCTCCTTCATGTTCCCACGCCTCATCCCTCATCCTTCATGTTCCCACGCCTCATCCCTTGTCCTTCATGTTCCCACGCCTCATCCCTCGTCCTTCATGTTCCCACGCCTCATCCCTCGTCCTTCATGTTCCCACGCCTCATCCCTCATCCTTCATGTTCCCACGCCCTCATCCCTCGTCCTTCATGTTCCCACGCCTCATCCCTCATCCTTCATGTTCCCACGCCTCATCCCTTGTCCTTCATGTTCCCACGCCTCATCCCTCGTCCTTCATGATCCCACGCCTCATCCCTCATCCTTCATGTTCCCACGCCTCATACCTCGTCCTTCATGTTCCCACGCCCTCGTCCTTCATGTTCCCACGCCTCATCCCTCCACCTTCATGTTCCCACGCCTCATCCCTCATCCTTCATGTACCCACACCTCATCCCTCGTCCTTCATGTTCCCACGCCTCATCCCTCGTCCTTCATGTTCCCACGCCCTCGTCCTTCATGTTCCCACGCCTCATCCCTCCACCTTCATGTTCCCACGCCTCATCCCTCCACCTTCATGTTCCCATGCCTCGTCCCTCCACCTTCATGTTCCCACACCTCAAGCCTCATCCTTCATGTTCCCACGCCTCATCCCTTGTCCTTCATGTTCCCACGCCCTCGTCCTTCATGTTCCCACGCCCTCATCCCTCATGTTCCCACGCCCTCGTCCTTCATGATCCCACGCCTCATCCCTCGTCCTTCATGTTCCCACGCCCTCGTCCTTCATGATCCCACGCCTGATCACTCATCCTTCATGTTCCCACGCCTCATACCTCGTCCTTCATGTTCCCACGCCCTCGTCCTTCATGTTCCCACGCCTCATCCCTCCACCTTCATGTTCCCACGCCTCATCCCTCATCCTTCATGTACCCACACCTCATCCCTCGTCCTTCATGTTCCCACGCCTCATCCCTCGTCCTTCATGTTCCCACGCCCTCGTCCTTCATGTTCCCACGCCTCATCCCTCCACCTTCATGTTCCCACGCCTCATCCCTCATCCTTCATGTACCCACACCTCATCCCTCGTCCTTCATGATCCCACGCCTCATAACTCATCCTTCATGTTCCCACGCCTCATCCCTCGTCCTTCCTGTTCCCACGCCTCATCCCTCCACCTTCATGTTCCCACGCCTCATCCCTCGTCCTTCATGTTCCCACGCCTCATCCCTCATCCTTCATGTACCCACACCTCATCCCTCGTCCTTCATGTTCACACGCCTCATCCTTCCACCATCATGTTCCCACGCCTCATCCATCATCCTTCATGTTCCCACGCATCGTCCCTCATCCTTCATGTTCCCACGCCTCATCCCTCGTCCTTCATGTTCCCACGCATCGTCCCTCATCCTTCATGTTCCCACGCATCGTCCCTCATCCTTCATGTTCCCACGCCTCATCCCTCATCCTTCATGTACCCACGCATCGTCCCTCATCCTTCATGTTCCCACGCCTCATCCCTCATCCTTCATGTTCCCACGCATCGTCCCTCATCCTTCATGTTCCCACGCATCGTCCCTCATCCTTCATGTTCCCACGCCTCATCCCTCATCCTTCATGTACCCACACCTCATACCTCGTCCTTCATGTTCCCACGCCTCATCCCTCGTCCTTCATGTTCCCACGCCTCATCCCTTATCCTTCATGTTCCCACGCATCGTCCCTCATCCTTCATGTTCCCACGCCTCATCCCTCGTCCTTCATGTTCCCACGCCTCATCCCTCATCCTTCATGTTCCCACGCATCGTCCCTCATCCTTCATGTTCCCACGCCTCATCCCTCGTCCTTCATGTTCCCACGCCTCATCCCTCATCCTTCATGTTCCCACGCATCGTCCCTCATCCTTCATGTTCCCACGCCTCGTCCCTCATGTTCCCACGCCTCATCCCTCGTCCTTCATGTTCCCACGCCTCATCCCTCGTCTTTCAAGTTCCCACGCCCTCATCCTTCATGTTCCCACGCCCTGATCCCTCATCGTTCATGTTCCCACGCCTCATCCCTCATCCTTCATGTTCCCACGCCCTGATCCCTCATCCTTCATGTTCCCACACCTCATCCCTCATCCTTCATGTTCCCACGCCCACATCCCTCATCCTTCATGTTCCCACGCCCTGATCCCTCATCCTTCATGTTCCCACGCCTCATCCCTCGTCCTTCATGTTCCCACACCTCATCCCTCGTCCTTCATGTTCCCATGCCCTCATCCCTCGTCCTTCATGTTCCCACGCCTCATCCCTCGTCCTTCATGTTCCCACGCCTCATCCCTCGTCCTTCATGTTCCCACGCCTCATCCCTCATCCTTCATGTTCCCACGCCTCATCGCTCATCCTTCTTGTTCCCACGCCTCATCCCTCGTCCTTCATGTTCCCACGCCTCATCCCTCGTCCTTCATGTTCCCACGCCTCATCGCTCATCCTTCTTGTTCCCACGCCTCATCGCTCATCCTTCTTGTTCCCACGCCTCATCCCTCGTCCTTCATGTTCCCAGGCCTCATCCCTCTTCCTTCATGTTGCCACGGCTCATCCCTCGTCCTTCATGTTCCCACGCCTCATCCCTCGTCCTTCATGTTCCCACGCCCTCATCCTTCATGTTCCCACGCCCTCATCCTTCATGTTCCCACGCCTCATCCCTCGTCCTTCATGTTCCCACTCCTCATCCATTGTCCTTCATGTTCCCACGCCTCATCCCTCGTCCTTCATGTTCCCACGCCTCATCCCACATCCATCATGTTCCCACGCCCTCGTCCTTCATGTTCACACGCCTCATCCCTCGTCCTTCATGTTCACACGCCTCATCCCTCGTCCTTCATGTTCCCACGGCTCATCCCTCATCCTTCATGTTCCCACGCCTCATCCCTCGTCCTTCATGTTCCCACGCCTCATCCCTCGTCCTTCATGTTCCCACGCCTCATCCCTTCTCCTTCATGTTCCCACGCCTCATCCCTCGTCCTTCATGTTCCCACGCCTCATCCCTCGTCCTTCATGTTCCCACGCCTCATCCCTCGTCCTTCATGTTCCCACGCCTCATCCCTCGTCCTTCATGTTCCCACGCCCTCGTCCTTCATGTTCCCACGCCCTCGTCCTTCATTTTCCCACGCCTCATCCCTCCACCTTCATGTTCCCACGCCTCATCCCTCCACCTTCATGTTCCCACGCATCGTCCCTCCACCTTCATGTTCCCACACCTCATGCCTCATCCTTCATGTTCCCACGCCTCATCCCTTGTCCTTCATGTTCCCACACCTCATCCCTCGTCCTTCATGTTCCCACGCCTCATCCCTCGTCCTTCATGTTCCCACAGCCTCGTCCTTCATGTTCCAACGCCTCATCCCTCATCCTTCATGTTCCCACGCCTCATCCCTCATCCTTCATGTTCCCACGCCTCATCCCTCATCATGTTCCCACGCCTCATCCCTCATCTTTCATGTTCCCACGCGTCATCCCTCATCCTTCATGTTCCCACGCCCTCGTCCTTCATGTTCCCACGCCTCATCCCTCATCCTTCATGTTCCCACGCCCTCATCCCTCATCCTTCATGTTCCCACGCCCTCATCCCTCATCCTTCATGTTCCCACGCCCTCATCCCTCATCCTTTATGTTCCCACGCCCTCATCCCTCATCCTTCATGTTCCCACACCTCATCCCTCATCCTTCATGTTCCCACGCCTCATCCCTCGTCCTTCATGTTCCCACGCCTCATCCCACGTCCTTCATGTTCCCACGCCTCATCCCTCATCCATCATGTTCCCACGCCCTCGTCCTTCATGTTCCCACGCCTCATCCCTCGTCCTTCATGTTCCCACGCCTCATCCCTCGTCCTTCATGTTCCCACGCCTCATCCCTCATCCTTCATGTTCCCACGCCTCATCCCTCGTCCTTCATGTTCCCACGCCTCATCCCTCGTCCTTCATGTTCCCACGCCCTCGTCCTTCATGTTCCCACACCTCATCCTTCGTCCTTCATGTTCCCACGCCTCATCCCTCGTCCTTCATGTTCCCATGCCTCATCCCTCGTCCTTCATGTTCCCACGCCTCATCCCTCGTCCTTCATGTTCCCACGCCTCATCCCTCGTCCTTCATGTTCCCACGCCCTCGTCCTTCATGTTCCCACGCCTCATCCCTCGTCCTTCATGTTCCCACGCCTCATCCCTCGTCCTTCATGTTCCCACGCCTCATCCCTCATCCTTCATGTTCCCACGCCTCATCCCTCGTCCTTCATGTTCCCACGCCTCATCCCTCGTCCTTCATGTTCCCACGCCTCATCCCTCATCCTTCATGTTCCCACGCCCTCGTCCTTCATGTTCACACGCCTCATCCCTCGTCCTTCATGTTCACACGCCTCATCCCTCGTCCTTCATGTTCCCACGCCTCATCCCTCGTCCTTCATGTTCCCACGCCCTCGTCCTTCATGTTCACACGCCTCATCCCTCATCCTTCATGTTCCCACGCCTCATCCCTCGTCCTTCATGTTCCCACGCCTCATCCCTCGTCCTTCATGTTCCCACGCCCTCGTCCTTCATGTTCACACGCCTCATCCCTCATCCTTCATGTTCCCACGCCTCATCCCTCGTCCTTCATGTTCCCACGCCTCATCCCTCGTCCTTCATGTTCCCACGCCTCATCCCACATCCATCATGTTCCCACGCCCTGATCCCTCATCCTTCATGTTCCCACTCCTCATCCCTCATCCTTCATGTTCCCACGCCCTCGTCCTTCATGTTCACACGCCTCATCCCTCGTCCTTCATGTTCACACGCCTCATCCCTCGTCCTTCATGTTCCCACGCCCTCGTCCTTCATGTTCCCACGCCTCATCCCTCATCCTTCATGTTCACACGCCTCATCCCTCGTCCTTCATGTTCACACGCCTCATCCCTCGTCCTTCATGTTCCCACACCTCAAGCCTCATCCTTCATGTTCCCACGCCTCATCCCTCGTCCTTCATGTTCCCACGCCCTCATCCCTCGTCCTTCATGTTCCCACGCCCTCATCCCTCATCCTTCATGTTCCCATGTTCTCATCCCTCATCCTTCATGTTCCCACGCCCTCGTCCCTCATCCTTCATGTTCCCACGCCCTCGTCCCTCATACTTCATGTTCCCACACCTCATCCCTCATCCTTCATGTTCCCACGCCTCATCCCTCGTCCTTCATGTTCCCACGCCCTCGTCCTTCATGTTCCCACGCCCTCATCCCTCATCCTTCATGTTCCCACGCCTCATCCCTCATCCTTCATGTTCCCATGCCCTGATCCCTCATCCTTCATGTTCCCACGCCCTCGTCCTTCATGATCACACGCCTCATCCCTCATCCTTCATGTTCCCACGCCCTGATCCCTCATCCTTCATGTTCCCACACCTCATCCCTCGTCCTTCATGTTCCCACGCCTCATCCCTCGTCCTTCATGTTCCCACGCCTCATCCCTCGTCCTTCATGTTCCCACGCCTCATCCCTCGTCCTTCATGATCCCACGCCTCATCCCTCATCCTTCATGTACCCACACCTCATCCCTCGTCCTTCATGTTCCCACGCCTCATCCCTCGTCCTTCATGTTCCCACGCCCTCGTCCTTCATGATCCCACGCCTCATCCCTCATCCTTCATGTTCCCACGCCTCATACCTCGTCCTTCATGTTCCCACGCCCTCGTCCTTCATGTTCCCACGCCTCATCCCTCCACCTTCATGTTCCCACGCCTCATCCCTCATCCTTCATGTACCCACACCTCATCCCTCGTCCTTCATGTTCCCACGCCTCATCCCTCGTCCTTCATGTTCCCACGCCCTCGTCCATAATGTTCCCACGCCTCATCCCTCCACCTTCATGTTCCCACGCCTCATCCCTCCACCTTCATGTTCCCACACCTCAAGCCTCATCCTTCATGTTCCCACGCCTCATCCCTTGTCCTTCATGTTTCCACACCTCATCCCTCGTCCTTCATGTTCCCACGCCCTCGTCCTTCATGTTCCCACGCCTCATGCCTTGTCCTTCATGTTCCCACGCCTCATCCCTCGTCCTTCATGTTCCCACGCCTCATCCCTTGTCCTTCATGTTCCCACGCCCTCGTCCTTCATGTTCCCACGCCCTCATCCCTCATGTTCCCACGCCCTCGTCCTTCATGATCCCACGCCTCATCCCTCATCCTTCATGTTCCCACGCCTCATACCTCGTCCTTCATGTTCCCACGCCTCATCCCTCCACCTTCATGTTCCCACGCCTCATCCCTCCACCTTCATGTTCCCACGCCTCATCCCTCATCCTTCATGTACCCACACCTCATCCCTCGTCCTTCATGTTCCCACGCCTCATCCCTCGTCCTTCATGTTCCCACGCCCTCGTCCTTCATGTTCCCACGCCTCATCCCTCCACCTTCATGTTCCCACGCCTCATCCCTCATCCTTCATGTACCCACACCTCATCCCTCGTCCTTCATGATCCCACGCCTCATAACTCATCCTTCATGTTCCCACGCCTCATCCCTCGTCCTTCCTGTTCCCACGCCCTCGTCCTTCATGTTCCCACGCCTCATCCCTCCACCTTCATGTTCCCACGCCTCATCCCTCGTCCTTCATGTTCCCACGCCTCATCCCTCATCCTTCATGTACCCACACCTCATCCCTCGTCCTTCATGTTCACATGCCTCATCCTTCCACCATCATGTTCCCACGCCTCATCCCTCATCCTTCATGTTCCCACGCATCGTCCCTCATCCTTCATGTTCCCACGCCTCATCCCTCGTCCTTCATTTTCCCACGCATCGTCCCTCATCCTTCATGTTCCCACGCATCGTCCCTCATCCTTCATGTTCCCACGCCTCATCCCTCATCCTTCATTTTCCCACGCATCGTCCCTCATCCTTCATGTTCCCACGCATCGTCCCTCATCCTTCATGTTCCCACGCCTCATCCCTCATCCTTCATGTACCCACACCTCATCCCTCGTCCTTCATGTTCACACGCCTCATCCTTCCACCATCATGTTCCCACGCCTCATCCCTCATCCTTCATGTTCCCACGCATCGTCCCTCATCCTTCATGTTCCCACGCCTCATCCCTCGTCCTTCATGTTCCCACGCCTCATCCCTCATCCTTCATGTTCCCACGCCTCATCCCTCGTCCTTCATGTTCCCACGCCCTCGTCCTTCATGTTCCCACGCCTCATCCCTCCACCTTCATGTTCCCACGCCTCATCCCTCATCCTTCATGTACCCACACCTCATCCCTCGTCCTTCATGATCCCACGCCTCATAACTCATCCTTCATGTTCCCACGCCTCATCCCTCGTCCTTCCTGTTCCCACGCCCTCGTCCTTCATGTTCCCACGCCTCATCCCTCCACCTTCATGTTCCCACGCCTCATCCCTCGTCCTTCATGTTCCCACGCCTCATCCCTCATCCTTCATGTACCCACACCTCATCCCTCGTCCTTCATGTTCACATGCCTCATCCTTCCACCATCATGTTCCCACGCCTCATCCCTCATCCTTCATGTTCCCACGCATTGTCCCTCATCCTTCATGTTCCCACGCCTCATCCCTCGTCCTTCATGTTCCCACGCATCGTCCCTCATCCTTCATGTTCCCACGCATCGTCCCTCATCCTTCATGTTCCCACGCCTCATCCCTCATCCTTCATGTACCCACGCATCGTCCCTCATCCTTCATGTTCCCACGCCTCATCCCTCATCCTTCATGTTCCCACGCATCGTCCCTCATCCTTCATGTTCCCACGCATCGTCCCTCATCCTTCATGTTCCCACGCCTCATCCCTCATCCTTCATGTACCCACACCTCATCCCTCGTCCTTCATGTTCACACGCCTCATCCTTCCACCATCATGTTCCCACGCCTCATCCCTCATCCTTCATGTTCCCACGCATCGTCCCTCATCCTTCATGTTCCCACGCCTCATCCCTCATCCTTCATGTTCCCACGCCTCATCCCTCATCCTTCATGTTCCCACGCATCGTCCCTCATCCTTCATGTTCCCACGCCTCATCCCTCGTCCTTCATGTTCCCACGCCTCATCCCTCGTCCTTCATGTTCCCACGCCTCATCCCTCGTCTTTCAAGTTCCCACGCCCTCATCCTTCATGTTCCCACGCCCTGATCCCTCATCCTTCATGTTCCCACGCCCTGATCCCTCATCCTTCATGTTCCCACGCCTCATCCCTCATCCTTCATGTTCCCACGCCCTGATCCCTCATCCTTCATGTTCCCACACCTCATCCCTCATCCTTCATGTTCCCACGCCCACATCCCTCATCCTTCATGTTCCCACGCCCTGATCCCTCATCCTTCATGTTCCCACGCCTCATCCCTCGTCCTTCATGTTCCCACACCTCATCCCTCGTCCTTTATGTTCCCACGCCCTCGTCCTTCATGTTCCCACGCCTCATCCCTCGTCCTTCATGTTCCCACGCCTCATCCCTCATCCTTCATGTTCCCACGCCTCATCCCTCGTCCTTCATGTTCCCACGCCTCATCCCTCGTCCTTCATGTTCCCACGCCCTCGTCCTTCATGTTCCCACACCTCATCCCTCGTCCTTCATGTTCCCACGCCTCATCCCTCGTCCTTCATGTTCCCACGCCTCATCCCTCGTCCTTCATGTTCCCACGCCCTCGTCCTTCATGTTCCCACGCCTCATCCCTCGTCCTTCATGTTCCCACGCCTCATCCCTCGTCCTTCATGTTCCCACGCCTCATCCCTCATCCTTCATGTTCCCACGCCCTCGTCCTTCATGTTCACACGCCTCATCCCTCATCCTTCATGTTCCCACGCCTCATCCCTCGTCCTTCATGTTCCCACGCCTCATCCCTCATCCTTCATGTTCCCACGCCCTCGTCCTTCATGTTCACACGCCTCATCCCTCATCCTTCATGTTCCCACGCCTCATCCCTCGTCCTTCATGTTCCCACGCCTCATCCCTCATCCTTCATGTTCCCACGCCTCATCCCTCATCCTTCATGTTCCCACGCCTCATCCCTCGTCCTTCATGTTCCCCCGCCTCATCCCTCGTCCTTCATGTTCCCACGCCTCATCCCTCGTCCTTCATGTTCCCCCGCCTCATCCCTCGTCCTTCATGTTCCCCCGCCTCATCCCTCGTCCTTCATGTTCCCCCGCCTCATCCCTCGTCCTTCATGTTCCCACGCCTCATCCCTCGTCCTTCATGTTCCCACGCCTCATCCCTCGTCCTTCATGTTCCCACGCCTCATCCCTCGTCCTTCATGTTCCCACGCCTCATCCCTCGTCCTTCATGTTCCCACGCCTCATCCCTCGTCCTTCATGTTCCCACGCCTCATCCCTCGTCCTTCATGTTCCCACGCCTCATCCCTCGTCCTTCATGTTCCCACGCCTCATCCCTCGTCCTTCATGTTCCCACGCCTCATCCCTCGTCCTTCATGTTCCCACGCCTCATCCCTCGTCCTTCATGTTCCCACGCCTCATCCCTCGTCCTTCATGTTCCCACGCCTCATCCCTCGTCCTTCATGTTCCCACGCCTCATCCCTCGTCCTTCATGTTCCCACGCCTCATCCCTCGTCCTTCATGTTCCCACGCCTCATCCCTCGTCCTTCATGTTCCCACGCCTCATCCCTCGTCCTTCATGTTCCCACGCCTCATCCCTCGTCCTTCATGTTCCCACGCCTCATCCCTCGTCCTTCATGTTCCCACGCCTCATCCCTCGTCCTTCATGTTCCCACGCCTCATCCCTCGTCCTTCATGTTCCCACGCCTCATCCCTCGTCCTTCATGTTCCCACGCCTCATCCCTCGTCCTTCATGTTCCCACGCCTCATCCCTCGTCCTTCATGTTCTTACGCCTCATCCCTCGTCCTTCATGTTCCCACGCCTCATCCCTCGTCCTTCATGTTCCCACGGCCTCGTCCTTCATGTTCCAACGCCTCATCCCTCATCCTTCATGTTCCCACGCCTCATCCCTCATCCTTCATGTTCCCACGCCTCATCCCTCATCATGTTCCCACGCCTCATCCCTCATCCTTCATGTTCCCACGCGTCATCCCTCATCCTTCATGTTCCCACGCCTCATCCCTCGTCCTTCATGTTCCCACGCCTCATCCCTCGTCCTTTATGTTCCCACGCCCTCGTCCTTCATGTTCCCACGCCTCATCCCTCATCCTTCATGTTCCCACGCCCTCATCCCTCATCCTTCATGTTCCCACGCCCTCATCCCTCATCCTTCATGTTCCCACGCCCTCATCCCTCATCCTTTATGTTCCCACGCCCTCATCCCTCATCCTTCATGTTCCCACACCTCATCCCTCGTCCTTCATGTTCCCACGCCTCATCCCTCATCCTTCATGTTCCCACGCCTCATCCCTCGTCCTTCATGTTCCCACGCCTCATCCCACGTCCTTCATGTTCCCACGCCTCATCCCTCATCCATCATGTTCCCACGCCCTCGTCCTTCATGTTCCCACGCCTCATCCCTCGTCCTTCATGTTCCCACGCCTCATCCCTCGTCCTTCATGTTCCCACGCCTCATCCCTCATCCTTCATGTTCCCACGCCTCATCCCTCGTCCTTCATGTTCCCACGCCTCATCCCTCGTCCTTCATGTTCCCACGCCCTCGTCCTTCATGTTCCCACACCTCATCCCTCGTCCTTCATGTTCCCACGCCTCATCCCTCATCCTTCATGTTCCCACGCCTCATCCCTCGTCCTTCATGTTCCCACGCCTCATCCCTCGTCCTTCATGTTCCCACGCCCTCGTCCTTCATGTTCCCACGCCTCATCCCTCGTCCTTCATGTTCCCACGCCTCATCCCTCGTCCTTCATGTTCCCACGCCTCATCCCTCATCCTTCATGTTCCCACGCCCTCGTCCTTCATGTTCACACGCCTCATCCCTCATCCTTCATGTTCCCACGCCTCATCCCTCGTCCTTCATGTTCCCACGCCTCATCCCTCATCCTTCATGTTCCCACGCCCTCGTCCTTCATGTTCACACGCCTCATCCCTCATCCTTCATGTTCCCACGCCTCATCCCTCGTCCTTCATGTTCCCACGCCTCATCCCTCGTCCTTCATGTTCCCACGCCTCATCCCACATCCATCATGTTCCCAGGCCCTCGTCCTTCATGTTCACACGCCTCATCCCTTGTCCTTCATGTTCACACGCCTCATCCCTCGTCCTTCATGTTCCCACGCCCTCGTCCTTCATGTTCCCACGCCTCATCCCTCATGTTCACACGCCTCATCCCTCGTCCTTCATGTTCACACGCCTCATCCCTCATCCTTCATGTTCCCACACCTCAAGCCTCATCCTTCATGTTCCCACGCCTCATCCCTCGTCCTTCATGTTCCCACGCCCTCATCCCTCGTCCTTCATGTTCCCACGCCCTCATCCCTCATCCTTTATGTTCCCACGTTCTCATCCCTCATCCTTCATGTTCCCACGCCCTCGTCCCTCATCCTTCATGTTCCCACGCCCTCGTCCCTCATACTTCATGTTCCCACACCTCATCCCTCATCTTTCATGTTCCCACGCCTCATCCCTCATCCTTCATGTTCCCACGCCTCATCCCTCATCCTTCATGTTCCCACGCCTCATCCCTCGTCCTTCATGTTCCCCCGCCTCATCCCTCGTCCTTCATGTTCCCACGCCTCATCCCTCGTCCTTCATGTTCCCACGCCTCATCCCTCGTCCTTCATGTTCCCCCGCCTCATCCCTCGTCCTTCATGTTCCCCCGCCTCATCCCTCGTCCTTCATGTTCCCACGCCTCATCCCTCGTCCTTCATGTTCCCACGCCTCATCCCTCGTCCTTCATGTTCCCACGCCTCATCCCTCGTCCTTCATGTTCCCACGCCTCATCCCTCGTCCTTCATGTTCCCACGCCTCATCCCTCGTCCTTCATGTTCCCACGCCTCATCCCTCGTCCTTCATGTTCCCACGCCTCATCCCTCGTCCTTCATGTTCCCACGCCTCATCCCTCGTCCTTCATGTTCCCACGCCTCATCCCTCGTCCTTCATGTTCCCACGCCTCATCCCTCGTCCTTCATGTTCCCACGCCTCATCCCTCGTCCTTCATGTTCCCACGCCTCATCCCTCGTCCTTCATGTTCCCACGCCTCATCCCTCGTCCTTCATGTTCCCACGCCTCATCCCTCGTCCTTCATGTTCCCACGCCTCATCCCTCGTCCTTCATGTTCCCACGCCTCATCCCTCGTCCTTCATGTTCCCACGCCTCATCCCTCGTCCTTCATGTTCCCACGCCTCATCCCTCGTCCTTCATGTTCCCACGCCTCATCCCTCGTCCTTCATGTTCCCACGCCTCATCCCTCGTCCTTCATGTTCCCACGCCTCATCCCTCGTCCTTCATGTTCCCACGCCTCATCCCTCGTCCTTCATGTTCCCACGCCTCATCCCTCGTCCTTCATGTTCCCACGCCTCATCCCTCGTCCTTCATGTTCCCACGCCTCATCCCTCGTCCTTCATGTTCCCACGCCTCATCCCTCGTCCTTCATGTTCCCACGCCTCATCCCTCGTCCTTCATGTTCCCACGCCTCATCCCTCATCCTTCATGTTCCCACGCCTTCAGGGACGTTAAGGACTGCATAAAGGCCAAAGAATGGGCTTATAAGGTAGCCAATGTGAGTGGGAAGTTGGACGATTGGGAAGCTTTTAAAATCCAACAAGAGGCCACCCTCGAGTGGAGGAACAACACCTTGTATTCCGTTTGGGTAGCCTCCAACCTGATGGCATGAACATCGATGTTTCGAACATCTGGTAATGCTCCCCATAGTTCCCCACTCCCTTTTCCCCCTGTCACCTTATCTGCTTGCCTGCCGATCGCCTCCCTCTTGTGCTCCACCCCACCTTTTCTTTCTTCCAGCTTTGTAAATGTGACACACATGTGCCACGATAATAAATTTACTTTAATCTATCACCACTCTACCTAACTTTCCAGCAGATCTACATCCCTCAATGTCCTTTAGACAGCCATCATTGCTATCTACAGCACAACTTTTGTTGAAGACCAGAAGCACCCTGATCCAAACAAGCAACAGAGTCCTCGTGCCAACACCTGTAGCCCAGCACAGGTGGCAGCCCCCTCCCCCCACCCCGTCTCCTATCACTAGCCTAATTCTACATTCAGTTTCCCACATCTTGGATTCACTAACTTACCATGATGAACTTGTCAAGAGTCTGGCTGACGTCTGTGTGGACCATATCTACTCTGTTTTCTGGTATTCTCGTCCAGAACTAGAGGGCACAACCTCAGAATTGAGGGGCAACTTTTTAGAACAGAGGTAATGAGGAATTTTTTTTAGTCAGAGAGTAGTGAATCTGTGGAATGCTCTGCCACAGACTGCGGTGGAGGCCAAGTCCATGTGTGTATTTAAGGCAGTAGTTGATAGTTTCCTGATTGGTCAGGGCATCAAAGGATATGGAGAGAAGGCAGGTGTATGGGGTTGAGTGGGATCTGGGATCAGCCATGATGGAATGGCAGAGCAGACTTGATGGGCTGAATGGCCTAATTCTGCTCCTATGTCTTATGGTCTTATTCTGCTAGTGTCTTCCAGTGCAAAATACTTATTAAGTTCATCCATCATTTCTTTGTCCCCCATTATTATCCCTCCAGTGGCCTGATACCCACTCTCATGGAGGAAGACAGAAGAGAGGTAGGTACAGTGGTAGGTTACAGGTTGGGGATGTCAGACTGCAGATGACAGGACTCACCAAAGTGCTCGATCACTTCCATCAGCTTCCCGGCATCATCTTGGACATCGGCAGGCACAGAACTCGACATGATCATACTCAAAGTCATCATACTGTCCTCCACGTGCCACTGAAGCCTCTCAATGTCTGTCACAGAAAGGTCAGAATACATGACAAACATCAAAGGTCCCAGCTCCGACTCCAGTGGTACATCAGTGATCACAAACTACTACCCTCTGCCTCCTACAACCAAGCCAATTTCAAATTCAGTTTCTCCAAAGAGATGCATTTTAACCTTCTTGGCCATCTCACTGTACAGGGCTTTCTCACTGAAGTCCATGTAAACCATGATGGATCTTACTTCAATCATAACATTTGAAAGAGATTAGGATGGGCACATGGACAGGAGAGGAATGGTCTGGGTGCTGGTCAAAGTGGGTAGCAGAGCATCAGAATATCACAGACTGGATGTGACAAAGGGCCTATTTCTGTGCTGTACAGCTCTATGACCCTAATCTCCACAATTTCCTTCCCTTCTATTCAATGACTGCACACATGATTGGTTCGGACCAGTAGCCACAAACTCTGGTGCCAACACAGCACAGCCACAAATTACTAACCTTACTCATACGTCCCTGGAACGTGGGAGGAAACCAGAGCATCCAGAGGAGACACACGTATAATCTGCTCACAGGCAGTGGCAGGAATTGAACCTTAACTGCTGGAGTTGTAAAGATTTACACTAATCACTATGCTACGGTGTTAGTCAGTAAGAGTAGTTTGCATTACAGCAAATTGGGCCCTTGCCATCTGCTTAGGTGACCAGTTAACCTACTAATCCGTGTGTCTTTGAAAAGTGTAGGAAACCAGTGCACCCAGAGGAAATGCACACACTCACGGGATATAGAACATAGAACATAGAATAGTACAGCACATTACAGGCCCTTCGGCCCGCAATGTTCTGCTGACCCTCAAACCCTGCCTCACATATAACACCCACCTTAAATTCCTCCATATACCTGTCTAGTAGTCTCTTAAACTTCACTAGTGTATCTGCCTCCACCACTGACTCAGGCAGTGCATTCCATGCACCAACCACTCTCTGAGTGAAAAACCTTCCTCTAATATCCCCCTTGAACTTCCCTCCCCTTAACTTAAAGCCATGTCCTCTTGTACTGAGCAGTGGTGCCCTGGGGAAGAGGCGCTGGCTGTCCACTCTGTCTATTCCTCTTAATATCTTGTACACCTCTATCATGTCTCCTCTCATCCTCCTTCTCTCCAAAGAGTAAAGCCCTAGCTCCCTTAATCTCTGATCATAATCCATACTCTCTAAACCAGGCAGCATCCTGGTAAATCTCCTCTGTACCCTTTCCAGTGCTTCCACATCTTTCCTATACTGAGGCGACCAGAACTGGACACAGTACTCCAAGTGTGGCCTAACTAGAGTTTTATAGAGCTGCATCATTACATGGCGTCCCTTAAACTCTATCCCTCAACTTATGAAAGCCAACACCCCTTAAGCTTTATACCTACACTATCTAGCTGTGATGCAACTTTCAGGGATTTGTGGACACGTACCCCCAGATCCCTCTGCTCCTCCACACTACCAAGTATCCTGCCATTTACTTTATACTCTGCCTTGGAGTTTGTCCTTCCAAAGTGTACCACCTCACACTTCTCTGGGTTAAACTCCATCTGCCACTTCTCAGCCCACTTCTGCATCCTATCGATGTCTCTCTGCAATCTTTGACAATCCTCTACACTATCTACAACACCACCAACCTTTGTGTCGTCTGCAAACTTGCCAACCCACCCTTCTACCCCCACATCCAGGTCGTTAATAAAAATTACAAAAAGTAGAGGTCCCAGAGCAGATCCTTGTGATCCACTAGTCACAACCCTCCAATCTGAATGTACTCCCTCCACCATGACCCTTTGCCTTCTGCAGGCAAGCCAATTCTGAATCCACCTGGCCAAACTTCCCTGGATCCCATGCCTTCTGACTTTCTGAATAAGCCTACCGTGTGGAACCTTGTCAAATGCCTTACTAAAATCCATGTAGATCACATCCACTGCACTACCCTCATCTATATGCCTGGTCACCTCCTCAAAGAACTCTATCAGGCTTGTTAGGCACAATCTGCCCTTCACAAAGCCATGCTGACTGTCCCTGATCAGACCGTGATTCTCTAAATGCCCATAGATCCTATCTATAAGAATATTTTCCAACAGCTTTCCCACCACAGACATAAGGCTCACAACAGACGGAGAGAACGTACAAACTCATTACAGACAACAGAGGGTTTTGAACTAATCTTACAGCACTACACCAACAGCTACACTACCATGCTGCTCCAAGAGGACTGTAGAGTACCTATCACTGACATGTTGTACCAAGCAGAAAAAATGATGGCACTGGTTACTGGGGCCAGAGGAGGCAAAGGGGGCTCTGGGGCACTGACCAGTAACCCCTGACTGATGCTCTGTTGGGAATGTCAGGCCGAGGTTAAGACTGAGGAGCTTTCCCATGGAGCCAGGAACATGGAGGGATTGTGGGAAGTTTCAGAACGTGCAGTGCATTCTTACCAATAAGAATCAAGGTCCCGCTGTCTTTCGCTGTCCAGCTGACCTTGGGTGACTGAAGCTTGTGTCCACGGGGTCGCTGAGTTCCACTGGGGTCAGGCTCCACAAGATGAACCATGGCAATGTGGGTGACCAGCCGGAACTCACAGCTCTGCCAGAACCTCTTCACAGACAGCAGCAGCTGGCGAAGCTTGGACTCCTTCCTTGCTTTAACCAGGATCTGGAGCAGACAGAACCATCAATAAGTACTTAACAGTAAGTACTCTTGTTTGAGTACTGTTGGGGGGGGGTGGGGAACAGCCTACCTGGGGGAAGCGACAGTGGCCGTGCCTCTGGCACCGAGTCTGGCCCTGTGGCTCAGAAGGGTAGGGAAAGGAAGAGGAAGGCAGCAATGATGGGGGACTCTATAGTCAGGGGGTCAGACAGACAATTCTGTGGATGCAGTAAAGAGACTCAGATGGTAGTTTGCCTCCCAGGTGCCAGAGTCCGGGATCTTTCAGATCGCGTCCAAGATATCCTGAAGTGGGAAGAACAGCCAAAGGTTGTGGTACATATTGGTACCAATGACATAGGCAGGAAAAGGGAGGAGGTCCTGAAAACAGACTACAAGGAGTTAGGAAGGAAGTTGAGAAAAGGACCTCAAAGGTAGTAATCTCGGGATTACTGCCTATGCCATGTGACAGTGAGAATAGGAATAGAGTGAGGTGGAGGATAAATACGTGGCTGAGGGATTGGAGCAGGGGGCAGGGATTCAGATTTCTGGATCATTGGGACCTCTTTTGGGGCAGGCGTGACCTGTACAAAAAGGACAGGTTGCACTTGAATCCGAGGGGGACCAATATCCTGGCGGGGAGGTTTGCTAAGGCTGCTGGGGAGAGTTTAAACTAGAATTACTGGGGGACGGGAACCAAACTGAAGAGATGGAGGAAGAGGCGGCTGGCTCACAAATAGAGAAAGCTTGGAGACAGTGCGAGAGGGAGGAGAGGCAGGTGATAGAGAAGGGACGTGCTCAGACTGATGATTTGAGATGTGTCTATTTTAATGCAAGGAGTATTATGAACAAAGTGGATGAGCTCAGAGTGTGGATCAGCACTTGGAGCTATGATGCTGTGGCCATTACAGAGACTTGGATGGCTCAGGGTCAGGAATGGTTACTTAGAGTGCCAGGCTTTAGATGTTTCAGAAACATCGAGGAGCAGATAGGGAGACAGATCCTGGAAAGGTGTAATAATAACAGGGCTGTCATGGTGGGAGATTTTAATTTCCCAAACATCAATTGGCATGTCCCTAGAGCAAGGGGTTGAGATGGGGTGGAGTTTGTTAGGTGTGTTCAGGAAGGTTTCTTGACACAATATGTGGATAAGCCTACAAGAGGAGAGGCTGTACTTGATCTGGTGTTGGGAAATGAACCTGGTCTGGTGTCAGATCCCTCAGTGGGAGAGCATTTTGGAGATGGTGATCACAGTTCTACCACCTTTATCACAGCATTGCAGAAGGATAGGAACAGACGAGTTAGGAAAGCGTTTAATTGGAGTAATGGGAAATATGGGGCTATCAGGCAGGAACTTGGGAGCATAAATTGGGAACAGATGTTCTTAGGGAAATGTATGGAAAAAATGTGGCAAATGTTCAGGGGATATTTGCATGGAGTTCTGCATAGGTACGTTCCAATGAGACAGGGAAAGGACAGTAGGGTACAGGTGTATAAAAGCTGTTGTAAATCTACTCAAGAAGAAGAGCTCACCAAAGGTTCAAAAAACTAGGTAATGATAGAGATCTAGAAAATTATAAGGCTAGCAGGAAGGAGCTTAAGATAGAAATTAGGAGAGCCAGAAGGGGCCATGAGGAGATAGCAGAGGTACTTAATGAATACTTTGCTTCAGTATTCACTATGGAAAAAGATCTTGGCAATTGCAGGGATGTCTTATAGCAGACTGAAAAGCCTAAGCATGTAGACATTAAGAAAGAGGATGTGCTGGAGCTTTTGGAAAGCATCAAGTTGTATAAGTCACTGGGACTGGACAAGATGTATCCCAGGCTACTGTGGGAGGTGAGGGAGGAAATTGCTGGGTCTCTGGCAATGATCTTTGCATCATCAATGGGGACAGGAGAGGTTCCAGAGGATTGGAGGGTTGCAGATGTTGTTCCATTATTCAAGAAAGGGAGTAGGGATAGTCCAGGAAATTATAGACCAGTGATTCTTACTTCAGTGGTTGGTAAGTTGATGGAGAAGATCCTGAGGGGCAGGATTTTTGAACATTTAGAGAGGTATAATATGATTAGGAATAAGTCAGCATGACTTAGTCAAAGGCAAGTTGTGCCTTACGAGCCTAATTGAATTTTTTGAGGATGTGACTAAACACATTGATGAAGGAAGAGCAGTAGATGTAGTGTATATGGATTTCAGCAAGGCATTTGATAAGGTACCCCATGCAAGACATTAAGAAAGTAAGGAGGCATAGGATCCAAGGGGACATTGCTTTGCGGATCCAGAACTGGTTTGCCCACAGAAGGCAGGGAGTGGTTGTAGACGGGTCATATTCTGCATGGAGGTCGGTCAACAGTGGTGTGTCTCAGGGATCTGTTCTTGGACCCCTGCTCTTCATGATATTTATAAATGATCTGGATGAGGAAGTGGAGGGATAAATTAGTAAGTTTGCTGATGACACAAAGGTTGGGGATGTTGTGTATAGTCTGGAGGGCTGTCAGAGGTTACCACGGGACATTGATAGGATGCAAAACTGGGCTGAGAAGTGGCAGATGGAGTTCAACACAGAAAAGTGTGAAGTGGTTCATTTTAGTAGGTCAAATATGATGGCAGAATATAATATTAATGGTAAGACTCTTGGCAGTGTGGAGGATCAGAGGGATCTTGGGGTCCAAGTCCACAGGACACTCAAAGCTGCTGCACAGGTTGACTGTGTGGTTAAGAAGACATACGGTGCATTGGCCTTCGTCAATCATGGGATTGAGTTTAAGAGTCGAGAGGTAATGTTGCAGCTATAAGGGACCCTGGTCAGACCCCACTTGGAGTACTGTGCTCAGTTCTGGTCGCCTCACTACAGGAAGGATGTGGAGACCACAGAAAGGGTGCAGAGGAGATTTACAAGGATGTTGCCTGGATTGGGGAGCATGTCTTATGAGAATAGGTGGAGTGAACTTGGCCTTTTCTCCTTGGAGTAACAGAGGATGAGAATTGACCTGATAGAGGTGTACAAGATAATGAGACACATTGATCCTGTGGATAGTCAGAGGTTTTTCCCAGGGCTGGAATGGCTAGCACGAGAGGGCAGTGTCAAGGTGCTGGGGAGTAGGTACAGAGGAGATGTCAGGGTTAGGTTTTTACACAGAGAGTGGTGAGTGTGTGGAACAGGCTGACGGCAACAGTGGTGGAGGCAGATACGATAGGGTCTCTTAAGAGACTCCTGGACAGGTACATGGAGCTCAGAAAAATAGAGGGCTATGGGTAACCCAAGGTAATTTCTAAGGTAGGACATGTTCAGCACAGCTTTGTGGGCTGAAGGGCCTGTATTGTGCTGCAGATTTTCTGTGTTTCTGTGTTTCATCAGCGAGGCACAGTAATGTCTGGCAATACTCCACGAGGCCCAAGAACGTCCAACACAACTACCTGAGGCCCGGCAACACCAAACACAAATGCAAGGCCCAGTAAGAGCGGGCACAACTCCTGTGGAGGAGGGAGTCTAGGGACAGAGGACACAGTCTCAAACAGTCCATTTAGAATGGAGGTGAGGAGGAATTTCTTTAGCAAGAGGGTGGTGAATCTGTGGAATTTGTTACCACAGGTGCCCGTGGAGGCCAAGTCATTGGGTATATTTAAGGCAGAGGTTGATAGGTTCTTGATTAATTAGGTCATTAAGGGTAACAGGGAGAAAGCAGGATCCAGACTGATATTGGATCAGCAATGATGAAATGTCAGAGCAGATTCGATAGGCCAAATGGTCTAATTCTGCTCCTATACCTTATGGTCTTACCATTGGCCCCACACTCCCCGTGATTTTCTCACCTGTCTGATAAATTCAGCATATGCAGGCAGATCGTATGCTAAAAGATCCGATATCTTCATATCCCACTCTATATGCCAGGTCTCGCCCATCTCTATAAAGACAAGTACAGACCAGGATGATAAGAGCATAGTGGACAGTCAGAGGCTTCTTCCCAAGTGGAAATGGCTAACATGAAGTGGGCATAACTTTAAGGGATTTGGAGGGAATCTGGAGCCACACACAATCTCAGTGGGTCAAGCAGCATCTGTGGGGGGAGTGATATTGACACTGAGTCGAAACCCTGCATCAGGATCAAGTTAACAATTTCCACACCATCTTAGTGTGCAAGTGACCCAGGTTCAATTCCTGTTGCTGGCTGTAATGATTTTGTAAATCCTACCCGTGACAACATGGGTTTCCTCTGGGTACTCTGGTTCCCAAAGACATACAGGTTAATAGATTCAAAGTAAATTTATTATTGAAGTGTCACCATATACAACCCTGAGGTTCATTTTCTTGTGGGCATACTCAGTAACTCTAAAAACCATAATAGAATCCATGAAAGACCACACCAACAGTGTGCAAAAGGCAATAAACTGCAAATACAGAGAAAAAATGAATGATGATAAATAAGGCACAATCAAGTATCAATCATCATTTACCAAAATCTTGCTTTAAATATAAACTCATAAGGAAGACCATACCTTACCATAGTACAAGCCTTATCCAGCTTGAGTCAGAGTCCCACAAATTATAATTAATGAAATAAAATCAAGTTTGTCATTCAAATCATACATGGACACAGCGTTCCTCTGGGGCCAAGGTACAAAAACATACATGCACGTTTAAAACAATGAGAAAGGGGAAAAAAGAGAACATAGTCATGTAAGAAAGCAAATTTTTAGACCAAGTTCCTAAGCGAGAAGTCCCACAAATTGATGGTTCCTGGCAGTCCAGCTTGTAATTCCATTGATCCACCAGTTGAGGGCAGCACCGATAGGAGAGGCCAGACGCCATGCAAGCCCGAGGACTGAGGCCTAGTCCAAGCTACAAGCAAGGTGACACTGCTGCCTTGCTGCCTTTGTCTCCACAAAACAAGGGAAGCAGGCTGTGGCAATCCAAATCCAACAGGGTCTTGCGATCGCGGAAAAAACACCCAAGACAGTCACTCATGGTTTCACTACCATATATAACCATATAACAACTACAGCACGGAAACAGGCCATCTCGGCCCTTCTAGTCCGTGCTGACGCTTACACTTACCTAGTCCCACCGACCTGCACTCAGTCCATAACCCTCCATTCCTTTCCTGTCCATATACTTATCCAATTTTACTTTAAATGACAATACCGAACCTGCCTCTACCACTTCTACTAGAAGCTCTTTCCACATGAATACCACTCTCTGAGTAAAGAAATTTCCCCTCGTGTTACCCTTAAACTTTTGCCCCCAAACTCTCAACTTATGTCCTCTTGTTTGAATCTCCCTTACTCTCAATGGAAAAAGCCTATCCACGTCAACTCGATCTATCCCCCTCATTATTTTAAATACCTCTATCAAGTCCCCCCTCAACTTTCTACGCTCCAAAGAATAAAGACCTAACTTGTTCAACCTTTCCCTGTAACTTAGGTGCTGAAACCCAGGTAACATTCTAGTAAATATTCTCTGTACTCTCTCTATTTTGTTGACATCTTTCCTATAATTCGGTGACCAGAACTGTACACAATACTCCAAATTCGGCCTTACCAATGCCTTGTACAGTTTTAACATTACATCCCAACTCCTATACTTAATGCTCTAATTTATAAAGGCCAGCATACCAAAAGCTTTTTCACCACCCTATCCACATGAGATTCCATCTTCAGGGAACTATGCACCATTATTCCTAAATCACTCTGTTCTACTGCATTCTTCAACGCCCTACCATTTACGACATATGTCCTATTTGGATTATTCCTACCAAAATGTAGCACCTCACATTTATCAGAATTAAACATCTGCTATCGTTCAGCCCACTCTTCTAACTGGCCTAAATCTCTCTGCAAGCTTTGAAAACCTTCTTCATTATCCACAACGCCACCTACCTTAGTATCATCTGCATACTTACTAATCTAATTTACCACCCCGTCATCCAGATCATTAATATGACAAGCAACATTGGACCCAAAACAGATCCCTGAGGCACACCACTAGTCACCAGCCTCCAACCTGACAAACAGTTATCCACCACTACTCTCTGGCATCTCCCATCCAGCCACTGTTGAATCCATTTTACTACTACAATATTAATACCTAACAATTGAACCTTCCTAACTAACCTTCTGTGCAGAACCTTGTCAAAGGCCTTACTGAAGTCCATATAGACAACATCCACTGCTTTACCCTCATCAACTTTCCTCGTAACCTCTTCAAAAAATTCAATAAGATTTGTCAAACATGACCTTGCACGCACAAATCCATGCTGACTATTCCTAATCAGACCCTGCCTATCCAGATAATTATATATACCATCTCTGGAGAAGATCGGGAGTCTAGGATGGTATGTTGCCTCACTGGTGCCGGGGTCCGGGACATCTCCGATCGGGTGCAGGTTATTCTCGAGAGGGAGGGCAAGAACCCAGATGTTTTGGTCCATGTAGGGACCAACGACGTGGATAGGATGAGTGAGGGGGTCCTGCGTAGTGAGTTCAGGGAGTTAGGTGCAAAGCTGAAGGGCAGGACCTCCAGGGTAACAATCTCAGGATTGCTACCTGTGCCACATGCGAGTGAGGCAAGAAACAGAAGGATTATACAGATTAATATGTGACTGAGAGGATGGTGCAGGAGGGAGGGCTTCAGGTTTTTAGATAATTGGGCTTTGTTCCAGGGAAGGTGGGATCTGTTCTGACGGGACGGTTTACACCTGAACTGGAGTGGACCTAACATTCTTGCAGGAAAGTTTGCTGGTGTTTCTCGGGGGGGTTTAAACTAAATTTGCAGGGGGCAGGGACCCAGAATGCAAGAGAGGATAGTGAGATGAAGAATAAAGGACAGTTGGGGACTACATGGCTCTGGAATATTAAGTGTGTAGTAGAGAAAGGTGAGGCGGAACAAGTGATAAGGAGGACACATGTACAGAGGGATGGTCTGACGGAACATGGAGTTAAATGTGCAGAAAGAATAAGTAAATTTAGAAAGGACAACAAAATTCAAGGGGCATATAGCCCGATGGGAGTTCGGGGAGCTGGGTTAAGCACAATAGGCAGCAATTTAAACAGAGAGAGGAGAAATTGGCTAAAAATTCTATATCTGAATGCACGGTGTCAGAAATAAGGCAGATGAGCTTGAAGCTCAGGTGTGAATGGGTAACTATGATGTTGTTGGGATAACGGAGACATGGCTGCAGGGAGATCAGACCTGGGAAATGAATGTACAAGGGTATACGTGCTATTGTAGGGACAGAAATGTGGGCAGAGGGGGTGGGGTGGCCCTGTTGGTGAGGAATGAGATTCAGTCCTTTGCAAGGGGGGACATAGGATCAGGAGAAGTAGAGTCTGTGTGGATAGAACTGAGGAACAGTAAGGGCAAAAAGACCCTAAGGGGTGTTGTCTACAGGCCCCCAAACAGTAGCATGGATATTGGGTGCAAGTTGAATAGGGAGTTAACATTGGCATGTAGCAAAGGTAATGTCACAGTAGTTATGGGGGATTTCAACATGCAGGTGAACTGGGAGAATCAGGTTGGTGCTGGACCCCAGGATAGAGAGTTTGTAGAGTGCCTACAGGATGCATTCTTGGAACAGCTTGTACGAGAGCCGACCAGGGACAAGGCTATTCTGGATTTAGTGTTGTGTAATGAACAGGATTTGATAAGTGATTTTGAAGTAAAGGAGCCATTAGGAGGTAGTGACCATAATATGATAAGTTTTTATCTGCAATTTGAGAAGGATAAGGGCAGCTCAGAGGTGTCAGTGTTGCAGTTGAACAGGGGAAACTATGGAGCCATGAGGGAGGAGCTGGCCAAAGTTAACTGGACAGATATCCTAGCAGAAAAGACAGTGGAACAGCAATGGCAGGTATTCTTAGGAATAATGCACAAGGTGCAAAATCAGTTCCACCCCCAGAGAAGGAAGGATTCAAAGGGGGGAAAGGGGCCACAGTGGTTGAAAAAGGAAGTCAGAGATTGCATAGCATTAAAAAAAAGGAAATATGACAGAGCTAAGGTGAGTGGGAGGACAGATGATTGGGAAATTTTTAAGGAACAACAGAACTTAACTAAAAAGGCAATACAGGGAGAAAAAATTTGGTACGAACACAAGCTAGCCAGGAATATAAAGGAGGATAGCAAAAGCTTTTTTAGGTATGTGAAGAGAAAGAAGATAGTTAAGAACAATGTTGGGCCCTTGAAGAATGAATTGGGTGAAATTGTTATGGGAAACAGAGAAATGGCAGAAGAATTTAATAAGTACTTTAGATCTGTCTTCACTAGGGAAGACACAAGCAATCTCCCAGATGTATGGATTGGCCAAGGACATAGGGTAACAGAGGAAACGAAACAGATTGACATTAGGAAGGAAACGGTGATGAGTAGACTGATGGGACTGAAGGCTGACAAATCCCCAGGTCCAGATGGTCTGCATCCTAGGCTACTAAAGGAGGTGGCCCTGGAAATTGCGGATGCATTGGTAATCATTTTCCAAGGTTCCTTAGATTCAGGATCAGTTCCTGAGGATTGGAGAATGGCTAATGTTATCCCACTTTTTAAGAAAGGAGGGAGGGAGAAAACAGAGAACTATTGTCCTGTCAGCCTAACATCAGTAGTGGGGAAGATGCTAGAGTCCATTATTAAAGATGAAATAGTGGCATATCCAGATAGATAGGATTGGGCCGAGCCAGCATGGATTTACCAAGGGCAAATCATGCTTGACTAATCTATTGGAGTTTTTCGAGAATGTAACCAGGAAGTTAGACAAGGGAGATCCAGTGGATAGAGTGTACCTCGATTTTCAGAAGGCATTTGATAAGGTCCCACATAGAAGATTGGTGGGTAAAATCAAAGCTCAAGGCATTGGGGGGAAGGCATTGACATGGATAGAAAACTGGTTGGCAGATAGAAAGCAAAGGGTAGTGGAGAATGGGTGTTTCTCGGAATGGCAGGTGGTGACTAGTGGGGTGCCACAGGGCTCGGTATTGGGACCACAGCTGTTTACGATTTACATCAACGATTTAGATGAAGGCATTGAGAATAACATCAGCAAGTTTGCTGATGATACTAAGCTGGGTGGCAGTGTGACATGTGATGAGGATGTTAGGAGAATTCAGGGAGACTTGGATAGGCTGAGTGACTGGGCAGATACTTGGCAGATGACGTTTAATGTGAATAAATGTGAGGTTATCCACTTTGGGAGTAAGAACAGGAAGGCAGATTATTATCTGAATGGTGTAAAGTTAGGTAAGGGAGAAATACAAAGAGATCTAGGAGTCCTTGTTAATCAGTCACTGAAGGTGAATGAACAAGTGCAGCAGGCAGTGAAGAAGGCTAATAGAATGTTGGCCTTTATTACAAAGGGAATTGAGTACAAAAGCAAGGAAATCCTTTTGCATTTGTCCAGGGCCCTGGTGAGACCACACCTGGAGTATTGTGTACAGTTTTGGTCTCCAGGGTGAAGGAAGGACATCCTGGCTGTCGAAGAAGTGCAGCGTAGATTCACGAGGTTAATTCCTGGGATGTCCAGACTGTCTTACGCAGAAAGGTTGGAGAGACTGGGCTTGTACACACTGGAATTAAGGAGATTGAGAGGGGATCTGATTGCAACATATAAGATTATTAAGGGACTGGACAAGATAGAGGCAGGAAATATGTTCCAGATGCTGGGAGAGTCCAGTACCAGAGGGCATGGTTTGAGAATAAGGGGTAGGACATTTAGGACAGAGTTAAGGAAAAAACTTCTTCTCCTAGAGAGTTGTGGGGGTGTGGAATGCACTGCCTTGGAAGGCAGTGGAGACCAATTCTCTGGATGCTTTCAAGAAGGAGCTAGATAGGTATCTTATATATAGGGAAATCAAGGGATATGGGGACAAGGCAGGAACCGGGTATTGATAGTAGGTGATCAGCCATGATCTCAGAATGGCAGTGCAGGCTCGAAGGGCTGAATGGTCTACTTCGGCACCTATTGTCTATTGTCTATTGTCTAAGAATACTTCCCATTAATTTACCCACCACTGACGTCAAACTGACAGGCCTATAATTGCTAGGTTTACTCTTAGAACCCTTTTTAAACAATGGAACCACATGAGCAATATGCCAATCCTCCGCCACCATCCCTGTTTCTAATGACATTTGAAATATTTCTGTCAGAGCCCCTGCTATTTCTACACTAACTTCCCTCAAGGTCCTAGGGAATATCCTGTCAGGATCCAGACATTTATCCACTTTTATATTCCTTAAAAGCGCCAGTACTTCCTCCTCTTTGATTGTCATAGTTTCCATAACTTCCCTACTTGTTTCCCTTACCTTACACAATTCAATATCCTTCTCCTTAGTGAATACCAAAGAAAATAAATTGTTCAAAATCTCCCCCATCTCTTTCGGCTCCACACATAGCTGTCCACTCTGATTCTCTAAGGGTCCAATTTTATCCCTCACTATCCTTTTGCTATTAATATAACTGTAGAAACCCGTCGGATTTATTTTCACTCTACTTGCCAAAGCAACCTCGTATCTTCTTTTAGCTTTTCTAATTTCTTTATATTCCTCGAGCACCTCATTTACTCCATGCTGCCTACATTTATTGTAGATCTCCCTCTTTTTCTGAACCAAGTTTCCAATATCCCTTGAAAACCATGGCACTTTTAACCTTTCCTTTCAACCTAACAGGAACATAAAGATTCTGTACCCTCAAAACTTCACCTTTAAATGACCTCCATTTCTCTATTATATCCTTCCCATAAAACAAATTGTCCCTATCCACTCCTAAGTCCTTTCACATCTCCTCAAAGTTAGCCTTTCTCCAATCAAAAATCTCAACCCTGGGTCCAGTCCTATCCTTCTCCATAATTATATTGAAACTAATGGTATTGTGATCACTGGACACGAAGTGCTCCCCAACACATACATCCGTCACCTGACCTATCTCATTCCCTAACAGAAGATCCAACACTGCCCCTTCTCTAGTTGGTACATCTATGTATTGCTGCAAAAAACTATCCTGCACACATTTTACAAACTCCAAACCATCCAGCCCTTTTACAGAATGGGCTTCCCAGTCTACGTGTGGGTAATTAAAATCTCCCACAATCACAACCTTGTGCTTACTACAAATATCTGCTATCTCCTTACAGATTTGCTCCTCCAATTCTCACTCCCCATTAGATGGTCTATAATACACCCCTGTAAGTGTTACTACACCTTTCCCATTCTTCAATTCCATCCAAATAGCCTCCCTAGATGAGCCCTCTAATCTATCCTGCCAAAGCACTGCTGTAATATTTTCTCAGACAAGCAATGCAACACCTCCTCCTCTTGCCCCTCCAATTCTATCACATCTGAAGCAACGAAATCCAGGAATATTTAGTTGCCAATCACACCCCTCCTGCAACCTAGTTTCACTAATAGCTACAACATCATATTTACAGGTATCAATCCATGCTCTAAGCTCATCCACCTTTCTTACAATGCTCCTAGCATTAAAATAGAAGCATTTAAGAAACTCTCCACCTCTTCCTCTTTGTTTATCCCTAATGATGCGATCAACTTTATTGTCTTTTTCTTCCTTCTCCCCTACATCTTCGGTCTGAGCGCTCCCCTTCTCTATCACCTGCCTATCCTCCCTCACACACTGTCTACTAGCTTTCTCTATTTGTGAACTAACCTCCTCTCCCCTAGTCTCTTCAAATTGATTCCCACCCCCCAACAATTCAAGTTTAAAGTCTCCCCAGTAGCCTTAGCAAATCTCCCCACCAGGATACTGGTCCCCCTAGGATTCAAGTGTAACCCGTCCTTTTTGTACAGATCACACCTGCCCCAAAAGAGGTCCCAATGATCCAGAAACTTGAATCCCTGCCCCCCCCCCGCTCTAATCCCTCAGCCATGCATTTATCCTCCACCTCATTCCATTCCTACTCTCACTGTCGCGTGGCACAGGCAGTAATCCCGAGATTACTACCTTTGTCGTCTTTTTCTCAACTGCCTTCCTAACTCCCTATATTTTCCTTTCAGGACCTCTTCCCTTTTCCTGCCTATGTCATTGGTATCTACATGTACCACGACCTCTGGCTCCTCACCCTCCTACTTCAGGATATCTTGGACGCGATCAGAAACATCCCGAACCCTGGCACCAGGGAGGCAAACTACCATTCAGGTCTCCTGATCGCGTCTACAGAATTGCCTGTCTGACCCCCTAACTATTGAGTCCCCTATTACTACTGCCTTCCTTTTCCTTTCCCTACCCTTCTGAGCTACAGGGCCGGACTCTGTGCCAGAGGCACAGCCACTGTTGCTTCCCCCAGGTAGGCTGTCCCCCCCAACAGTACTCAAACAGGAGTACTTATTGTCAAGGGATACAGCCACTGGGGTTCTCTCTAGTACCTGACTCTTCCCCTTCTCCAAACAGTCTTCGCAACAACTTAAAACCAATCTGTAATTACAGATATGACAATCAACATTATAATATTACAGAACAAACAAGCAAGAAGAACTTACTGAATAGATATCGCCATTCCAAACACAATAACATGCAGAAATAAATAAGTAAATTGTGAGATTGAGTTTAGGATCCGAGAGGTAATGTTGAAGCTATATAGGACCCTGGTCAGGCCACACTTGGAGTACTGTGCTCAGTTCTGGTCGCCTCACTATAGGAAGGATGTGGAAACCATAGAAAGGGTGCAGAGGAGTTTACAAGGATGTTGCCTGGATTGGGGAGCATGCCTTATGAGAATAGGTTGAGTGAACTCGGCCTTTTCTCCTTGGAGCAAAGGAGGATGAGAGGTGACCTGATAGAGGTGTATAAAATGACAAGAGGCATTGATCATGTGGATCATCAGAGGCTTTTTCCCAGGGCTGAAATGGCTAGCACGAGAGGGCACAGTTTTAAAGTGCTTGGAAGTAGGTACAGAGAAGATGTCGGGGTAAGTGGTGAGTGCGTGGAATGGGCTGCTAACAACAGTGGTGGAGGTGGATACGATAGGGTCTTTCAAGAGACTCTTGGACAGGTACATGGAGCTTAGAAAAACAGAGGGCTATGTGTAACCCTAGGTAATTTTTAAGGTAAGGACATGTTCGGCACAGCTTTGTGGGCCGAAGGGCCTGAATAGTGCTGTCGGTTTTCTATGTTTCTTAAAAATTCACCAGCAATTTGCTGAATTAATAGAGGAAAGTGAAAGACTTTGGAACATGAACAATAGTAATAGTAATAGTTCCAAAAGTAATATCTCCAACTGCTATCACTACACAACAGCATTAAACAACTAGGGTGACACAGCAATAATCGTGTAAATCTTCAGAAAGCCACAATACGGAACACCACCAGAATAGTTCAAAAATTCCCAGCAATTGAGAAATGAGTGCGCTTGGCTATGCCCATACCTCAGTTTTTACCAGCTTGAGCTGAGAAAAAATATTTAAAAAATAATAAATAAGCAATAAATATCAAGAACTTGAGAGGACGAGTCCTTGAAAGTGAGTCCATAGGTTGTGGGAACAGTTCAGTGACGGGGCAACTGAAGTTGACTGAAGTTACCCCCACTGGATAAGAGCCTGATGGTTGAGGGGTAGTAACTGTTGCTGAACCTGATGGAGTGAACTCTAAGGCTCCTGTACCTTCTTCCTAACGGCAGCAGTGAGACGAGAGCATGTCCTGGGAGGTGGGTTCCTTGATGGTGGTTGCTTCTTTTCTGTGACAATGCTCTGTGTAGATGTGCTCAACGTAGGGAGGGTTTTACCGGTGATGGACTGGGCCATAACCATTAGTTTTTGTAGGCTTTTCTGAACAAGGCTATTGGTGTTTCCATACCAGGCTGTGATGCAACCAGTCAATGTCCTCTCCACAACACGTCTATAGAAGCTGGTCAAAGTTTTTGATGTCGTGCTGATTGTTCACAAACTCCTGAGGAAGTAGAGGTGCTGCTGTGCTTTCTTCATAACTGCACCTACGTGCTGGGCCCAGGGCAGGTCCTCCGAAATAATGATGCATGGAATTTAAAGTTGCTAATCCTCTCCAACCTTGATCCCCATGACTAATGATGCACCTCCAGTTTTTTCCTCCTGAAGTCAATATTCAGCTCCTTGGTCTTGTTGATTGGTCACATGGATGTATTTGGGTGGCAAGAGCTTTTGGGCTGAAAGGGCCCGTTACTGTGCTGAATCTCTAAATAAAATAAATAATAAATAAGCTCTTGGTCCTGTCAGGGACCCAGCCTGGTCACATTTGTCACGGAGTGATACCACTTGATGGAGTTATACTATCCAGTGACAACTGTACCTGGGACAGGTTGGGTTCCCATATTCTCACCTGTGAAGATGGACTTCCAGTGTCTTTCCTTCATCGCTGGCTGGGACATGTCCGCCAGGACAGGCAGGAACCGTTTGAATTCTGACACCACTTCGTCAAAGGCCAACAGGATGCTATCATCAGAAGGAACTGAAGCACGGAGTCGCTTGGCTATCGACACCCACCCGTCCAACTCAGTCCTCACCTGCTGCAGTTTAAACTGTAGGAACAAGGAGTTAGAAGCAGTGAACACTGTTCTGTGCAGACGCCATACCCAAGTGAGAAAGTTCATCAACTGATCCCTGGATACGGGCAGATTCGCTGGTGCTGGATTCTCCATGGTTTAGACATTAGATGCAATCTTATTTAAATATAGATAAAGTGGATGTGGAGAGGCTGTTTCCTATAGTGGGGGAGTCTAGGACCAGAGGACACAGATAGAGTGGATGTGGAGAGGATGTTTCCTGTAGTGGGGGAGTCTAGGACCAGAGGGCACAGATAGAGTGGATGTGGAGAGGCTGTTTCCTATTGTGGGGGAGTCTAGGATCAGAGGGCACAGACAGAGTGGATGTGGAGAGGATGTTTCCTATAGTGGGGGAGTCTAGGACCAGAGGACACAGATGGAGTGGATGTGGAGAGGGTGTTTCCTGTAGTGGGAGAGTCTAGGACCAGAGGGCACAGATAGAGTGGATGTGGAGAGGATGTTTCCTGTAGTGGGGGAGTCTAGGACCAGAGGGCACAGATAGAGTGGATGTGGAGAGGCTGTTTCCTATAGTGGGGGAGTCTAGGACCAGAGGACACAGATAGAGTGGATGTGGAGAGGATGTTTCCTGTAGTGGGGGAGTCTAGGACCAGAGGGCACAGACAGAGTGGATGTGGAGAGGATGTTTCCTATAGTGGGGGAGTCTAGGACCAGAGGACACAGATGGAGTGGATGTGGAGAGGCTGTTTCCTATTGTGGGGGAGTCTAGGATCAGAAGGCACAGCCTCAGAATAGAGGGTCTTCCATTAGAACAGAGATGAGGAGCAATTTCTTTAGCCAGAGGGTGGTGAATCTGTAGAATTCAATGTCACAGATGACTGTAGAGGTCAATCATTGATTATATTTAAATTGGTAGGTTTTTGATTAGTAAGAGTGTCAAAGGTTATGGGGAGAAGGCAGGAAAATGTGTTGAGAGGGAAAATAAAGCAGCCATGATGAAATGGTGGATCAGACTTGATGGGCTGAATGGCCTAATTCTGCTCCTATGTCTTATGGTCTTACATCACAGTTCTTATAACTTCCCTCCTGACTGAGCAACTAGCACTGTCCCAAAACACAAGGGATGGAGATCTCTGTGAGACTTCAGGTCACAGGAGGGGAGAAGTTTGCTCACCTGAAAGGAAATCTCTACACCTCTCATTGTAGAGAGGGAGAGGGAGAGGGAGAGGGGGAGGGAAAGGGAGGGAGAGAGAGAGGGGAGGGGGAGGGAGAGGGGAGAGAGGGGAGAGAGGGGGAGGGGAGGGAGAGGGAGAGGGAGGGAGGGAGAGGGGAGGAGAGGGGAGGGAGGGAGGGAGAGGGGAGAGAGAAGGGAGAGGGAGGGGGGGAAGGAGAAGGGGAGAGGGGAGAAGGGGAGAGGGGAGGGAGGGAGGAGAGGGGAAGGAGAGGGAGAGGGGGAGGGGAGGAGAGAGAAGGGGAGAGGGAGAGGGGAGGGAGAGAGAAGGGGAGAGGGAGAGGGAGAGGGGGAGAGGGGAAGGAGAGGGAGAGGGGGAGGGGAGGGAGAGAGAAGGGGAGAGGGAGAGGGGAGGGAGAGGGGAGAAGGGGAGAGGGGAGGAGGGGAGAGGGAGGGAGGGAGGGAGAGGGGAAGGAGAGGGAGAGGGGGAGGGAGAGGGAGAGGGAGAGGGGGAGGGGAGGGAGAGAGAAGGGGAGAGGGAGAGGGAGAGGGGGTCTGGGAAAGAGGGAAGATGAATGAGAGTTATCAGGTCACAGAGCATTACTGCAAAGAAAAAGGCCCTTTGGCTCATCTAGTCGAGGTCAAACTACTATTCTGCCTGGTTCAATCAACCTGTACCTGGACCATAGTCCTCCATACCCTCCCATCTATGTACCTATCCAAACTTCTCTTATTGAACCCACTTCCACCAGATGCACTGGCAGTTTGTTCCACACTCTCACCACACTCTAAGTGAAGAGGTTCCCCCTCGTTTCCCTTAAATATTTCACTTTTCACCCTTAACCCATGAGGCCTAGTTCTAGTCACACTCAACCTCCATCTATACCCCTCAAATTTTGGATTTCCCCATCTACTGCATACCGCTCATAATTTTTGTATACCTCTGTCAAATCTCCCCTTTCATTCCTGTACTCCAGGGTGTAAAGTCCATAAGACATGGGAGCAGAATTAGGCATTCAACGCACTGATTCTGCTCTGCAATTACATCATGGCTGATCCGGG